>NC_064282.1:81514340-81826027 GCF_019186545.1 Solanum stenotomum | reverse complement strand
GTTGCATGAGTTCTGAGACACTGATATGAGGATGGATGGATATGAGACACAGTTGAGACTAGCTCCGGCTAGAGATATATGAGATGGACTAGCTCCGGCTAGCGATTTGGATGCCGATGGGATCTGGTTTCGGCGGTGATACATGGTCCATGTGTGGCCCCCATGGGTTCTGATTTGAGTATTCAGCGAGGACTGATTACGTCAACAGATGTGTATCGTAGGACAGACATGCATCACGACTACATGACATCATTATTGCATTTTGCATCGCATTTGCCTTATCTTTGTCTGTGATGTGTGGATTGTATCGGTTTACCCTTCTTATGTGGAATTTGATCTACTTGCTCTTATTTGTTGATCTGAGGTTGATGAGGATATACTATTGGTTCTGGCTGTTGAATATGATATGTTTAGTATAGGTTGGTTGGTTTGTTGCTAGATTGAAGTTTCGGTGGTTCGATTGGGATTGAAAGGAGTTGTTTGTAGCTGCTAGTTTTGCTTAGAGTTACTTGCGAGTACCTGTGATTTTCGGTACTCACCTTTGCTTCTACACAATTGTGTAGGTTGACAGCTCTCTCAGATTCGGCTTAGTATTTTCTTTAGCAGATTGAGCTTCGGGACATACTCGAGAGGTAGCGGTTCATTCCAGACGTGCCCTTAAGTTATCTTTACTTTCAGTTTTGTTCTATTCGAGAATTATACTCTGAGACTTGTGTATTTTTATTCGAATTCTGTATTTAGAGGTTTGTAAATGTGACAACCAAATTCTGGGTAGTGTTGAGTCTTAATTAAAGTCTTCTGCTTATTTATTATCTTTTATTCTCGTATTTCTACTTCTCTATCATTGTGGTTGGGTTAGGCTGACGTGTCCGGTGGGAAATGGACACGTGCCATCACATCCGGATTTGGGGTGTGACAAATTTACACATGCTTATTTATATAAAATTTGATTAACAAAAATAGAACACATGTAACAACAATGCTTTTAATCACATTATATTTACATTTTTCTAATTATGCAAAAATGGCAACCATCTCTTTTAAACATAATTTTATCTAAGAAAACATGGGCTGCCATTTTTATCATACAAAAGCAGCAAATGAACAATTAACGCATAATGAAAGAAACTGAGTTCATGTGAAGATTTAATCACGAAATAAAATCATTTCTTAAATAAACGACAGCTAAAACACGAGAAGAAATAGCTTAAGTTCTCAAAGAAGATGCAATTATTTTTTAACATAACTCTCGGTAGGAGGAAGGTCTATTAAAAGGGACAAACTAGTTAGTCAATTAGGTAGGAGTCATTCAAGTCTTAAAAATTGGGTAGAAGTGACAAATAGTATTAATTAGGTTAAAAGATATTTTCTCAATAGTTCCAAACTTTTAATTTTTACACTTTTGTCCAACAACTGTCGTAGTTGTGGGGACAACTTCTTTAGTCGTCCAACAATTTCAGTAGTTGTCCAGACAACTTCAGTAATTGTCAGACAACTACGAAAGATATTATTAGTTTAGTCCTTTTATTAATATTAAAAATTAAAAAATAGAGAAAAAATAAAGGGGGACCACTCGTCCCTTTTTTTTTATTGAAAACTTATAAGACATTTTTAGCTCATTTTTCCGAGAGAAGGGGAAAAATTACCTAATTTGGTTCTAGGACTTTAGCATTTGCCTGATGAATGAAACGTTGGTTTGGGCACTTTTTTTGGGCCGCTTTTGATGTAAAATAATGGGCTGAAATGTTTTGGTCTAATTTGGGGGGTTTTGGGCTGATATTTTTTCTTCCTCTCTTCTTTTAAATTATTTTAAACTTCCAACTTAATAACTAATAGAGAAAAAGACATAAAGTCACTACTGAAGTTATCACGAATTTTTAAAAAAATATCTTAACTTTGTGGGTGTCCTATTACCCCCATTGAACAATTTAAGAGTGTTATAAATATCTCACTTTTCACCCAACCTCAATTGCAAGAAAATAAGTGCAATCACGCACCAATTGTTGTTTGCCACGTATTAAATTTTTTTAATTTTTAATTTTTAATTTCATTTTCATTTTCAATTTTTTTTCTTCAACCTTCATTCCTCTACATTCCCCAAATGTAGAGAGGAAGTGTGAAAATTTTAAATCCTCTTTCATTTTCAATTGAAAATGAACCTAAAGTAGCAGCCAAAAAAGCTCCATTTTTCTTTTTCAATTTTTATCCTCTTTCTTCTTCAACCTTCATTCCTCTAAAGTAGCAGTCATTGCCGCCTTCGACGTACTCCATGATGATTCCCTGTTATAGCACTATCCATTAAATCATCACTAAAGCAAGGTAATGGAGTTCCATATTCAAACCAAAAATAAAAATAAAAATGGAGTTTCATAGTACTCTCTAATCAATCGAATAATGGAGTTCACATTTGTTTTTACTTTTTTTATAAAATAAGAGGATAAACGAAGTTAAAGAAACAAAGAAAAGTAAGAAATAAGAAAAAAAAGTGATAAAAATGGATGAAGTAAATGGATCTTCTAAGTTGAAGAAGATAAAGAAAAGGTTATTGGGTTGTTGAATTTGGGTGAAGAAGTTAATGGAAAGAATGAATTGAGAAAGTTAATATTAAAAAAATTGAAGTAACTAAAAGAAAATAGTATTTCTAATTAAATAAATGTTAAAACAAATATTTATTTATTTTTTGGCTTGACTCACTCATGAAGATTGAACTACACTCTCTTGACACCTAGGCTCATAATGGGACAATAAATTCATTATAAATAAGAATAATGGGGTAATAGGACTCCCGCAAAGTTTAAGTGTCTTTTTGAAAATTCGGGATAACTTCAGTGGTAACTTTATATCTTTTCTCTAACTAATACAATATAAGAAAAATCACCCCACACATCTATTTAAAGAGTAATATTACAGGTTTTAGATCTACTTTTAAAATATTACTACTTATAACATTTTAATTGCAAGTTACAACAAATCATTTTTATTTATAAATCAATTAATTCCACTTTATTAAATAATTAGTCTTTTATAATTATATTTTAATTAATAAGTGAGATCAATAAAATTAATAAGAGAGAATCAATAGTAATTATCTATTACACTTTTTTAGGGATTTTTTACCTTCCACACGTAATATTACACCTTTTTAGGGATTCTTTTATTGTTCACATATCAACCACCCACCTCCACTAGCACATTTCTTTCTTACTCACACGCCAAACCAGTACCCCCCATCCCCACGTTCAACCTTTACTCAAATGGTAGATCTTTCTCTCTAACCATCATCATTCTTTTTTTTTGTACATTCAAAAGAAGAAACAGTAAATCTTTCTCTCATCATCTTCATTCTTCTTTTTTTGTACACTCAAAAGAAGGTTAAATCTTCTAAATAATATAAAGAATCAAGAGTTTAGGTTGACAAAAAAACATGTCGAAAAATAAAAAACATCAGCATACACTTAGAAAGAGTCTCAGATTCGTTAGAAGGGATTTCTAATGTTGAAATTGAGGCTCCATATTTTAACATCTTGACTCAAATGTCGCTGACCAACAGGAATGCAAATTCGGGGAACAAGAGTGTTACTACTCCCAAGAAGAAACAAAGCCCAACAAAGTTGTATATGATCAGATTAAGTATATTTTTGACATGAAATTGATAAACTATGTAGTTGATATGATTTTGTATTAATATGTTTCTGCATTGGCATGGAGTTTGTATAAATCTAGTATGACTTTTTCACAGTTGTATTTAAATTGTTTTTCAATTGAAGTTGGTGAAATTGGGATAATATTTATATGAAATTTATATGTATTCCTATCTTTTTGTGATTTGTTCATAATAATTAATTCATTTTCTTTCTCAAAATTATTTTTTCTTTAATGTTGTTTCAGTGATTGTGGTATATACACATGTCTATTTGCTAAATATATTAGCAATATAATGGAGTTTTTTTTATATGGGTCTTATTGATATCGATGAAAAGTACCATTGTCAAAGATACGCCACAATCCTATGGCAATATGAAAGAAGCAGGAATGTTGATGGCGAAATTAGTGAGAGTGAAGTAACTGGAACTATTGCTAGCAAATTTGATGGACCTCACATAGCAAAAGAACATACTCCGGATACTACCAATTATCCTACACCAAGACCATGAAAAATAAATTAAGATAGTTGATTGTAGCTTAGACTTTTAATTATTACATGTTTAATTTTTAATTTTTTAGATGATGTATATTTGTTTTTGCTACAGTTTCTTACAACAATATATAATATGCACTATTTTACATTATCAAATTTATTCTTCCTAGATTTATAGCAGTTGGATGCCAACTTCATACATTTTTATTTTTAGCCTTTGTCTTAAATTTTCAGGTTAGATACCAAGTGTATACAAATTGGATATCAACATTAGCCAGATTTATATTGAATTTTTAGTTTGAAAAACACATCATAAACATAGTAAAAATTAAAATATTTTGAGATTCCTTTTATAGGACAACTGTATACATAGTTACACTTAAGTTTTTCGAGTTTTTCGGATGAATATCAATTGGATACAATATTAACTAGTTTTAAGTTGATTAATTTGGTTGAAATCTCAATTACATCTTAGTTTTTCTATTTTTTCAATTGGATACCAAATAGATACCAATTGGATACAACAATAACTAGTTTTAGGTTAGCTAATTTGGTTGAAATCTCAATTACGTCTTGTTTTTTTATATTTTTCCAATGGGATATCAATTGGATACCAATTAGAAATTACATTAACTAGTCTTAGGTTGGCTAATTCGATTGAAATCTCAATTATTTTTTAAATTTTTTTTTCTAGTGGTATATCAGTTTGATACCAAGTGTATACCGATTTGATACAACATTAACTAGTTTTATGTTGGCTAATTCAGTTGAAATATCAATTACATATTTTTTCAATCAGTGGGACTTCAATTAGATACCAAATGGATACTATTTTCATACTTAAATTTGACTTAATTTTTCTAGTCGATACCAATTGCATATGATGTTTGCGTAATCAAGACACAACTTCCAATGCAAGTGTCTACAATCGTACATGTAGCGACCCTAAAAATAGATAGGTGAAACTAGAGCCTAACGTATGAATTTTTAAAGTTTAAGCATAAATTGGAAGTAGTCACTTTTGGAAAAAAAACAGTTCAGAATCTGGAAATTGGCTAAGTTCAAAATCTGGAAATTCTGCCAAGTGTGGAAATCAGTGAGTTTTTGGCCAACTTTGAGCAGTCATAACTCCTAGCTCAGGATGATCCAGGAATAGTTCCAGTTATTTTTGGAAAGCCCTTGGAACTATCTTTCCAACGCCACAGAGTTTGCTCGATTTCGAGTTCGTATGAGCGAGTTATGCTCTTTGAAAGTTGGGCAGTTGGCAAGGAGTCCGTCCGGAAATTTAAGGGCATTTTGGTCTTTTCACAAATCTCTTCTTTTGAGGTTATATTATTGTGTTAGGCTGATTATGGATCATTTTGTTCCATTTTAAAAGAGAAAGGAAGGGTTCTCTTTGGAACACCATTGAAGGCCAAGGTGAAGTTGGAGCTAGGGTTGAAGGTTTTAAGTGCCTTCTTCTTCAATTTTTCGTGGGTTTCAACTTAGAGGTATGGTGACCCTTGATCCTTGATGAATCTTTCTTTCAAGGAGTCCAATCAAAAGGGTTTCAAAAGTGTTTCAAAGAACAAAAATCTCAAATTCTAATCTAAGCATGGGTTCATTGGCAAAACGTTTTCTAAGCCATTATATTGATGAATTAATTTTTTTAAGATGATTTCGTATGGAATTCCTTGAAGAACCCATGTTTTCCCTAAATTCCTAAATTTGCTTATGAAGTGGGTCTTTTGCTTATGATTCAAAGTTTATGAAATTGTGTTTGGATTGGATTGTATTAGTGACTCTTATGATTTTCTACATCTATCTATGATGAATTGATGATGTATGGATGAATTGAAAGTTGTGGCCTTATGGGCAAGTTATGGATGAATTCTCTTGTGGTAAGTAAAATGGTTGGGACTTGAGTGTTGTTGATTATGGCTTTGGAGGATGGTAAGTTGGCTTAATCTCTTATTATGGATAAAATTGTTCTTGCTTAGTTTGATCCACTTATGGTGGAGGTGTTTAATTATGGAATGTATTATGAACATGGACTT
This sequence comes from Solanum stenotomum, assembly GCF_019186545.1. Lineage (NCBI taxonomy): Eukaryota > Viridiplantae > Streptophyta > Magnoliopsida > Solanales > Solanaceae > Solanum > Solanum stenotomum. The sequence goes on along the minus strand of NC_064282.1, from coordinate 81,819,853 downwards.
GAAGGCATTATCTATTGAATTAAAGTGTTATCAAGTTATGAAATGTTATTGTACTATGTGAAGGTATTCTTATGGTTATAAGGTGATCTTGTACAAAGTGTTATTGTATTGTATATTATATATATAAATGAGGCTATATGTAAAGTCCTATATGAAGCTATATGTAAAGTTTTATGTGAAGCTTTATGTGTGAAGGTATGATGTGAATGAGTTTATGTGATCTTGTGATGATCCTATGTAAAGTGGATAGCATTGTGATTTAAAGTATGATTTTTCTCATGATGTATATATGAAATGATGTTGGATTATGAAGTATCCTTAGATGATAATGTTGTGACTTGGTTGGTAGACTAAAGTGTCCCTCCTTGTTACTTAAAGTCTTGAATGCATGAATGTGTGAAGTGGGCTAGAACTAAGAAATGGTGCCCTTTCTATAAATGCTAAAAGAGGAATTCTAGGCCAAGACTTGAATCGGCAAAACTAAGAAATGGTGCCCTTTCATAAGTCTAGCTTTCCTAAGTAAATGTATAACCTTGAAGGATGGGCCTTAGGGCGAAGTTCCCTTCTTGAGTGAGATGATAGACTTAGAGATGGATGGAGCCGGAACGGCATGAAAATCCTTATCTAAGAAAGTCAAATGAGCTATCCTTATGAACCTTGATTGGCCATGACTAAGAAATGGGGCCTTTCTTGGGAAGAGGTACTATGAGTTGGTTGAACTAGAAAAGGAACCCTCTCTAAGTACATATGTGATTGAATACTCTATGGGAAACAAGGCTAGCACCGAGTGGATGTGGTTAGGAAGGTGGCCTAGTTGAGTATGAGATTAGGCACAATGAACTTCCTTGGACATCTCCTAAACCATGTGCCTACATGGGTTGCTTATTAGTTCTACCTTTGGCAAGTAGAACAACCTCCACGGAGTAGGATAGACTCCGGATTCCATACCTAGCTAGTATGGTCTATGTCGGTTATGCCTATTCCCATCATGTGGGATGTGCACTCTAGTTATTGGATAGGTTCTACAACGTGTAGGTAGTAGTATGGGATGCTATCTACACATGGCACGAGTAGGCTTTGAAGATACTAAAGTGAGTTCCCTAAGTCTAACGACTATTATGTGAAAGTCCCCTTATGTGCTTAAATGTCTCCTAAAGTGGTTCATTAAAGAATTTTGACTTAGCATGTTATATTGTAATGGTACATTCCTTATCTATGGTAACCCTTAGGAACACTTAGGTGTATATAAAGAGATTGTATGGGCGGTCACTTCATGTTTCACTTAAGTGTGGCTTTGGGTAACTTGAGATAGAGGTCATGAAATGATGAAAAGGCTTACTTGTCAATTATATTCATGTATTGTACATTGGTACTAGTTGAGTATGTCTATTATGTGGGTATTGTCTTATATGTGGATGATGACTTGAAATGTGTCTCTTATAATTGTGATATGAAGGTTTTATCAAAAATGGCATGAAAGCACATATTTCAAATAAATGTCCTTTTTTAGCATGTTTTTGCATGGTCATCATACTTAGTACTTAATTGTGCTAATTCCATATTTCTCTATTTTCTACAAGTGTAGGTTCCGGCAAGTGAGCGGGTTTTGTAGTAAACTTGGGATTTGAAGTTCTTCCTAGATTTTGTGGTATGTCCTCATATGTCGAGGGCAAGACTTTTCAATTCTAGTTTTATGATAAGGTTCTTGTAATAGACTTAATAGACTTCTTTTGATTGTAAAGGGCCGTGTCCCTAGTATGTTTTCACGTTTATGTCTAAGATGGCTAAGAGACTTAGTATTCCGCTTGTGTACTTTTGAATGATGATTTTAAAAGTGACATTTGAGTCTTATGGGATTTTATTTAAAGAGTTTTTAATTCCGCACTATTTTACATATCTAATGTGATGAATGCTAAGGGCTTGTATGAGACCTCCGAGAGGTCGAATACGCATGTTACGACTTGGGGGTGCTCTCGGGTCGTGACAGTACATTAGTTTAGTAACCCAACCAAGGGTTGAGATTGTTCCCAAGGGAGTGGGTGTGAGAATTAGAGGTTAAGTGCGAAAGAGCTAAAGCTAATCGTAGCTAAAGACTTTGGTGAATGAAAACATAACAAATTAAATAGGGTGACGCAAGCGTCAAGTATCAAATGGGGGTTTGTAAGCAAGAAACAACTAAAACAGTGAAAATAAGGAAGAATACAAGTATGGAGACGAGATTCTTGGGATGTGATAGGAATACGAGATAGATTAAATCATTGGGTACATGCTTTTGATAGTAAATTCATTAAGTATTTGTGATTAGACTAGACTTTAAGGGGGATAAGCTCTCTCTCGAGCAACTTACCCCATTTCAAATGTGTTCCTCTCGGACATCCACTTGCCGCATGAAAACCATCCTACGCTTTAACCCACTCACTCTCTCGAGTTGAGTGTGTGGACATGGCACTAGGGTTCACTCTTTCGAGCTGAACCTCATGTCGACTCACTCACACTGGTCATCAATTTAGTGGTCTTAGTTTTACGACTTCTCTCTCTAGTAAGCCGAAAACACATTTATGAGATTATATTTGCAACTACAACCTCATTAAGTTCATCCACAACCACTAAACGAAATCACATTTACACTACAAATAAACTATCAGCAAGCAACACCCAACAGCTAATCTAACCCATATTCACAAAATCACACCCCAAGAATTGGGGTTTTACCTATGCATGTAAAAGAGATAAAGACATATACCAATATCAGTTTCCATCAATGGGTATGTAAGATTAAGTCTCAAAACAAGCCAAAAGTGAAGAATCCAAGAGACGCAAGTCCAATTTCTTGAAGATGAAACCCTTGAAAGCTCCAAGTTCTTCAAAACCCTCTCCAAAACTTAGAGAGAATAATTTCAAGCTCAATAATCTAAAAACTAAAAAGTAATGTAAAAATTTGTTACTACGGTAAAATTTAGCTCCTAAGAATAAAAACTTAACTAGTATTTACAGTTTACAGAAAATGTGCTCCGAAGGATCTTTCGGCGACGTTAGTGGGAATCGTCGATGCATTCGGCGATCCGCCATTTGGTCTACTTCGTCGCCTTTCATCAGTTGCCTTCAGCATTTTTGTGTCTTGGATAATTGGGCGATGTAATACTGCTTCGCGGAGTCGCTCGGCGATGCGCCTACTGCTCTTTTTCACCACCGATTTGCTCATTTCCTTCAGGGCCCAGCACACTGGAACAAAAGGCGAAAATGTGATCTATTGGCGACTCGCCAAATGGGCTCAGCGATTTGCAAATCTTCCTTTCTTCGTTCTTTTAGCTTCTTTTGCTCCTTTTGGCTCGATCGTGTCCATGCTTTCCCTTAAACTTCAAATACCTGAAACTTTAAGGTTTTCATCAGATATCGAGATAAAACTTGCATTTGAAGACACTAATTTCATCAAAATATTGCCTTAAATGAGTTCAATTTGTGGACTCATTAGCATATCAGCATTACTGAATTTTTCACTATACATTTAAAAAAACTGAATACACAAAGGATTAAGTAGTACACATAATAATTTTTTTGAAATTATAATTCATTAACTTAAAGGCAAAATAAACCAAAACATGAGTCTGTCACAATTAAACAACCAAATCAAAATAAAAATAAATTATGACTTTTTCCATCAGGGTAATTTGAATATGTCTTTTTATTGTATCCCCCCCAACGACATATTGTGGACGTAATTTTAGACCTCTTGAATCTCACATTAGCTAGCCCTTCCAGCATTCAAGTTGTTATCTCCCTACAAACAGGATAGAAAAGTGTAAATACATACGTTATATCAGTATACAAATTTCATACAATTTTTATGCATACTTCCTATACCTATTCCATGCCAAAAGTCAACACTGATTCATATCAGATTCATGTCAAAAAGAATACCAAAATCATACCATTTCTAACTAGTAATTGTCTTTTATTAAATAAACAGTACACCAAATTCATTCCATTATTATGCACAATTTCATACCAATAGAATGTCAAAAATAAAAATTGAATCATACAAGATTCGTACCAAAACATTATCAAGTTCCATTAAAGTCTGATATAACTAGTATACCAATGTCATACAAATTTTATGTCAATTTTTAAACTAGAGTCATACCAAAAATGAAAAATAATTCATGCAAAGAATGAACAAATTTAATGTTCATACCAAAAACTAATAGTATAAATAAAAAAATGCCACAATTAAAAGTATTAAACGAAATCTATATCTAATCAGCATACATTAAAAAAATGAAATTATATTTTTTTGTCCAATATCATTTTTTCGTATCAGTTTTTTGACGTTTTGTTGATATACAATTAGAAACTACTCATTCACAAATTCATTGTGTTTTCATTGAATAGAAAACAATTAAAAAGAACTGAAAAAAACACTAAAAGGATCTCATCTACCATCATGTTTTATTAATGTTGACAAGGAAATGACGAATATTGAATAAAACAGTTTTGATTTTGAAGAAAGTGACGACTAACAAGAGAGAATATTGAGAAGATAGAGAAAGTGACGAAACAAAAGAAATCTGTTCGAAAGAAAATTAACAAGTGAGAGAAAATGTCAATAATTGTCTTGAGCTAAACAAGGAAAACAAATATTCTTTTTGTTATGTGTCTCCTAATTTTATGTCTCCTATTAATTATCATTAATATTTTCAAATATTTTGTTACTTAAATTTCCATTTTTCATTTATTTTTTAAAAACAAATTGATTTTTAATGTTTTTTAAAATATTTTTTTTAATTTAGTAAAATGTTATAACCTGTAATTGTCTATTGTTAAAACTTGAAAAATAAAGAATAATGTCATAACTTATAATTATTAGTCCTATAGATGTCAATTATAAAATTTTCACTAAAATATATATTAAAAGATGACAACTAATAATTTACATAATAAGAGTATCAATATTACAAATTTACACTAATATAAAATATACAAATATAAAATAAGGATTTATAATTAGTTTAATAAGTACGAAACTTGAAATAAAGTGACAACAAATATTTTTTAAGAAAAGAAGGTATAAAAAGTGACAATAGTAATTCCGCTAATAAAACATATAATTGTAGTAGATAAATAGTTGTAGTAGTAAAAATAATTGTGAAAAAAGATAATTTGATACGTTATTAAATTAGAAGCTCAAAAACAATGAATTAGAATAAAGGAGAGTCAAAATTAGGTGTCAACAGTTGGTTACTCTTTTTTATTTATTTTTAGTTAATTTAAAAGAGTTTTAAATGATTTTTTATTTTTAAAATTATTGAATTTTAGTGGTGCTGACATGTGTCACTTTTACTTCTCCTATTATATATAGATAGATAATACAGATAAAAAATAAATAATAAATAATAAATAATAAATAATAATTAATAATTAATTTATTGATATTTTAAAAGTTAAAAAATAGAATTAATTATGGCGCTGACACGTAGGCGCTATCACCTCTTTTTAAAAATTATTATTTACTATTATTTAATATAATTACAGATAATTAATAATTAAAAAATAAAAATAAATTCAAATTTAAAACAATTTTCATGGAAACTAACAATGAATGCAATTCAAATTCATTGTTATCCAAATTATTATTATATTATTATATTCAAAAGAGATAAACTTATTTAGTTGGTTACTCTTTTTTTCAAATTTATTTTTGGTTAATTTAAAAGAATTTTGAATTATTTTTTATTTTTAAAATTGTTGAATTTTAGTGGTGCTGACATGTGTCACTTTTTACTTTTCCTATTATATATAGTTAGATTATATATAGATAGATTATTATATTCAAAAGAAACATGAAATTATTTAGTTGGTTACTCTTTTTTATTTTATTTTTAGTTAACTTAAAAGAATTTTAAATTATTTTTAAAATTGTTGAATTTTTGTGGTGCTGACATGTGTCACTTTTTACTTCTCCTATTATATATATAGAGATATTTATTTACAAAGATATCCTCCACACTTACGGTGGAAAAGATGTCAAAGTGATTTTAAGGGGTAATTGAGTGTTTACTCATGCTAATGCATGTATTAAATTTCCTTGCATTACTAATACCTAGAAATCCATTGTATTAGTAATGCCCTCCTCAAAACACAATATAGTGTATAACTAATGCAAGAATTAGTTATACTTAGCATGAAAAAATGCACCAAACAAGGGACTACTAATACATATAGCTAAGACATTGTCACGACCCAAACCGTCGTGATTGACACCACACTAACCCTCCGGTGGGAGAACAATTACTACAACCAGACTAAGCAGCCCTAACCAAAATACTACACATTTAAAGATACAGAAACATGTTTAAATGACTTAAAGAAGAATGGAGTCCCCATAAACTCCGAAAGTTGCCAAAAACAATTACCAAAACATTTGCGGAAAACAACGCCTAGAACCTGAACAAGCGAATGTCTAAAGTACTAGTCTAAGTCCGGAGAAAATGGACTAAACAAAATGAGAACTCATGGCAGCTTAGAAGAACTGACTCACCCTTGAATTCGGTCTCGATAAGTGATCTCCTTAATGAGGTTTGTCAGTAGCCTCCTGAAGATGCCCTATACTCAACATAGAAAGAGCAAGTGCAGTATCAGTACACAACCACAGTGTACTGATAGGATCACGCAGCTACTCTCATAAGCACAATATACAAAAAACGATCACAATATAGTAAGCACACATATACGGAATACAGTTCAGTTATCATTCCAGAGCAACATACAGTCTTTCATTATCAATGACAAGTAGACATAAGCATAAAAATCATAAATAGTTCTCTCAAGGAACCCACACCCAAACTGTTAGTGTGTCAGAACGTGACACCCAATCCAATGCATGGGTCAGAACGTGACACCCAATCCAATGTATGTATCAGAACGTGACACTCGATCCAATGTATGTGTCGGAACATGAAACCCAATTGAATCAACATAACCACAATCACAATCACATCCATAATGAACAATACTCAAAATCATACAATCAAGTAAACAGGTTCATGGCATGTATTGTTCACACATAATGATTTTATTAGGTTCGTTTCCACATTTCCCTATTCGCATAAACGCATGCATACAATATAGCAATCAATCGACATATATCACACAAACAGGAAATCAAACCATCACCTTACCTCAAAATCAAGCTTGAATCCTCCTAAGACACTTGATTCTTCCCTTTCTAGATTATTTCCACTTGTTCTAGGTGTACAAACAAGTAATATAACGCAAGGATCAATAAATTAAGGTCTAATTATCCAAATTATAACAAACCCAATAACCCAAGACCAAACCCATGATCCTAAGGTGCAGCTAGGGCTTATTCCCACCATCAACTTCAGGCCAAAATCCTCCCCCAACGATAATTACCTATGAATCTAAGTTATACGGATCGAAAAATGGATTAGGGGAGTAAAATCCTTACCTTTAGCACCCAAAGTTGTGGAAAACTATCAAGAATTCATCCTGGGTCGTCTCCTAACTCTTAAGAACGAAGATTGCAGAAAAATAACAAAATTGGGGCTTTCCCCGACTTAAGTTGCAACTGGACCACTACAACAGACCCTATCCCGTCACAGCGGCTCCGCCCTAGCTGGATAAATCCCACCCTGGAAGCTTACATGGAGACAGAACCTCGAAATTTGAATTTCAAGTTCCAATTTCACAACACACCTTCAATCCATGACGTTTAAAAAAAACTCGTTCACACTAAGATCAGTTTCGGGAGTTCTACTAGCCCGAATTTGATTCTATAAAGTCGTACGAGTTCCTTACGTCTTGTCTATCCATTCATGTCATCAAATTTATTATTAAATCTCTTATTCATTACCAAATTTCCCTAGACCTCACATGACACAGATTTCGTCCAAATCTAAACTAGGCTAGGAATTTCCAAGTTACTACTCAAAAGTTTTTTGGCCTAAATTATTTCCCCATTGGGTTTTCCCTAACGACGGGAGCATGTCGTTACAATAGATACCAATTTACCATCACTTGTCCCCGAGTGATCAACTAGGAAAAACTGGCTAAAGTAAGGGTAGAGTAGTACCTGAATCTTTAAACAACTGAGGATACTTGTCTCGCATGTCCTTCTCGATTTCTCAAGTAGCTTTCTCAACTGGATAATGCTTCCATTGAACTTTCATAGACTTTATCTCCTTGGTCCACAGCTTTCGAATATCGCGATCAAGAATTGCAACTGGTTCCTCTTCATACTAGGTCCTTGTCTAGCAACATTGAGTCCCACTTTATGATGTAATCTCCATCGCCATGATACTTATTCAACATGGACACTTGGAACACTGGATGGACTCCAGAAAGGCTAGGTTGTAAAGCCAACCTATAAGCCACTGGCCCTACGCAATCAAAAACCTCAAATGGATCAATGTATCGAGGACTAAGCTTGCCCTTCTTACCGAATCTCATCACCCTCTTTATAGGTGATACGTTTAGAAGAACTTGTTTACCAGCCTGGAATGTCATGTCCCATACCTTATGATCCGCATACTTTTTCTATCAACTCTGGGCTGTTAAAAGCTTAGCTTGGATACTTCTCACCTTATCATGGCCATCATTCACCAAATCTACCGCCAAAGGTTTCACATCTCCAGCCTCAAATCACCCTATGGGTGATCTACATCCCCTCCCATAAAGTGCCTCGAACGGTGCCATGTCAATGCTGAAGTGGTAACTTTTATTATAAGAGGACTCACACAACGATAGGAACTTAACCCAATGCCCTCCAAAGTCAATCACACATGCTCTCAACATATCCTCTAACACTTAGATCGTTCTCTCTGACTGCCCATCCGTCTGTGGATGGAAAGTTGTGCTAAAAGTTAGTTGAGTGCCCAACTCATCATGCAATTTCCTCCAAAACTTGGATGTGAACTGCGTACCACGGTCTGAAAGGATAGAAAGGGGTACCCCATGCAGCCTCACTATCTCTTTCACGTAAGCCTTAGCCAACTGATGAGCATTATAGTCTATTCTAACTGGAATAAAATAGATTGACTTAGTCAATTTGTCAACCACTACCCAAATAGATTCACACTTCCCCAAAGTCTTGGGGAGACCAACCACGAAATCCATAGCTATTATTTCCCACTTTCATTCCGGAATTAGCATTCGCTGAAGAAAACATGTAGGTCATTGATCCTCATATTTTACCTACTGGTAGTTTTGGCACTTAGCCACAAACTCAGTTATGTCTTTCTTCATGACAGGCCACCAATAAAGTCATTTCAAGTCTCGGTACATCTTGGTCACACCCAGATGAATGGAATACCGCAAACCATGAAATTCTGTCAACATTTTCTTGATTAAGTCATCTACTCGGGGAACACAAATTCTCCCCTTAAAACTAAGAACACCTTCCGCATCAAGAACCATATCTTGTGTCTTACCAGACACTGTCTTCTTTCTAAGCTCATTCAAATTCTCATCCTCAACCTTGGCCTTGATCTCCTCAATAAATGTGGGTTTAATGAAACGACCCCAAAAATGCCCAAAAATGTGCTTCGAAAACACCTAAAATTGTAATTTCCATATATCTCAAAATTTGTGCATCATTTCGGAAATTCGACTTCATATTCTTATTCAGGGGGTCAAATTGAGTGGGAAATGAGTCTAACCCGAATTTTAGAACAACCGTATCAAAATTCGAAAATCGCAAAAAATGCGATTTTGAGGGTCAACTTTAAAGGGGCATATCTCTCAGCACACAAGGAACTGGAAGGAGCTCAAACTATCAAAATTAAAGCTCTGTGAGTTAGCTTTCCAACGCAATTTGTTTCACCTCATTCCGAGTTAGGATGAAGGAGTTATGACCATTTTCGTAAAACCTGTCCGGCAGAAAATGCAAATTCCAGTAGCCGAAAACACTGTTCACCCGCCTCAATTTTTTTTCTAAGTGTTGGGACGTTTTTTTATAAAAAGGGGACATATCCATACTTAGTCATTTAACTTCAAAACATCCAAAAACTCTCTCTAAACCCTCTCCAAAAATTCCACCAAGATCATCAACCAAATTCAAGGATCCCAAGCTTTAATTCCGGATTCAAGATTCAATCTCAAGCAATTCTCCATTCCAATCTTCATCAAGAATTCTCCAAAGTTGAGGTATGTGGGTTGATTGTGGAAACCTTCCTTTCCACAAGTCCAACCATTTATCCTCTATTTTACTTCAAGTTTATGGGTCCTTATGATCATTTATGAACTCTTGAATTATGGAATTATTACTACACATCCTATTATGGTCTATTTTTGTATATTATCATGAAATGGAATGATTATATGATGTTTATGGTTTTCATGCCTCCATGATCAAATTATGAAGGTTGTTATATATGTATATATATATGTATGTTGTTGGTGGGCTGTTTTATATGGATTTTGAAATTGGTTGGACTTAGTACTCTTGAAACACATGATTTTATTTACATGAACAAGTAGCCCACCATATGTTTGATAAAATGCCATTTATAGAATTCTTATGAAATGGAAGGTCCAATGTACGTCCTATGAGTCGGATGATTATATAAGTATTGAAATGATGATGAAATGGATACATGTATATGATTTTCTCTATATAGTGTGTGAGTCGACCAAGCCTAGCTCGGGGGGTTGTAGGCCCGGGTAACCGTATCAAGGGGTTGGTACCTTGGTTGCCTAGTACGGGGGGTAGTAGGCCCGTATAACCGTATCGAGGGGTTTGTACCTTGGTTGCCTAGTACGGGGGGTAGTAGGCCCGTATAACCATATCGAGGGGTTTGTACCTTGGTCCCTAGCTCGGGGGGTGGTAGGCCCGGGTAACCACATTGAGGGGTTTGTACCTCTTTCGCCTCTCCAAGGGGGTGGTAGGCCTTGGAAATACTATATTGATGGTCACTCACTACACATATACTATGCCCTACTAAATATGATTTTTATATAAGCATCATTATACATATCATCTCATTAATATGCTATCTATCGGGTACGATTATGCATTTTGCCTATGATGTCCATCCCTTGTTGCATTGCATTGCATCCCATATACTTAGTACATTCAAACGTACTAACGCATACTCTATGCCTACATGATGTCACCATGTAGGGACCGGAGCACCGCTTGACCCTCGTCCTCCGCGTGGCTAATACGATTTTCTATCAAGGTTATTGGTGAGTCCTCCATTCCGGGGACGTTGCTTATGATCTTTTGCTATGTATAAGACTTTTCCTTTTAGTTATGTTTTGACTATGAGGGTGAGCCCAGTTGTTTGTCTTGGCCCCCGCTAAAGTACCTATGTTTAGAGGTGGTGTTGGACAAGTTGTGTATTATGTTTGAGCTTGATTCATCTATGGTATTTATGTATCATTTCTTCTTTTTTTTTTCTTGCTCCCTTAGTCCCGATTTCCTCCTTGATTATGCTTATCGCTTATGGTCATTTTAATTGCTTCCGCGACCAATGATGTGTAAGATATGCTATGAGGCTTGTTTGGGGTTCCTTCGGGTTCCCCATTCGCCGGTCACGTCTAGGCCCTAGGCTTGGGTCGTGACATTTAACCTTAATGCTAGCTAACACCCCACCTTTCTCTGAGATGCCCAATTGCATGAACTTAGACTCTAAGGTTTGAATCTTCTTGGCCAAAGGTCATTTGGATACACCCAAGCAAGCTAGACTAGCCATACTTACCGTCTTTCAGCTTAATGCATCTGCCACCACGTTAGCCTTACCCGGATGATACTGAATGGTGACATCATAATCCTTGAGTAACTCTATCCAACTTCATTGTCTCAGATTTAAGTCCTTTTGAGTGAATACATATTGTAGGCTCGGTGATCAGTAAATACCTCACAGTTAACACCATAAAGGTAATGCCGCTAGATCTTAAGATCAAACACTACCGCTGCCAACTCCAAATCATGTGTCGGGTAATTCCGCTCATGCACTTTCAACTGCCGCAATGCATAAGCTATGACACTCTTATCCTGCGTCAATACAACATCCAACCCCGATGTGAAGCATCACAATAAACAATAAAATCTTTACCTTCTACCGATAGTGCCAAAATAGGTGATGTGGTCAGAAGAGTCTTGAGCTTTTGAAAGCTATCTTCACACTTGTCAGTCACTCAAAAGGTACCTCTTTTTTGGTCAACCTTGTTAGATGTGTGGCAATGGAAGCAAAGTTCTTCACAAATCGACGATAGTAGCTAGCGAGCCCCACAAAACTCCTAATTTCAGTCACAGAACTAGGCCGAATCCAGTTCTTAACCACTTCAATCCTTTGGAGATCTACCATTACTCCTTCCCTTGAAACAACATGCCCCAAAAAGGCAATTGAAGTCAACCAAAACTCACACTTGGAAAATTTAGCATATTAACTTTTGTCTCCCAATGACCCCCAAAACTATACGAATATGGTTAGCATGCTCTTCCTCACTCTTCGAATAAACCAAAATGTCATCGATAAAAATAATAACAAACAAATACATAAATGATTTGAACACACCATTCATCAAACTCATGAAAGCTGCAGACGCATTTGTCAACCCAAACGACAACACTAGAAACTCATAGTGCCCATAGCAGGTCCTGAATGCCGAATTTGGTATATTTAGGCCCAATCTTTAACAGATGATAACCAGACATTGGATCAATCTTAGAGAAAATTAATGCACCCTGCAATTGGTCAAAAAATCATATATCCGAGGCAGTAGATACTTATTCCGAATGGTGACCCTATTCAATTAGCGATAGTCTATGCACATTCTCATACTACCATTTCTTTCTTAATAAAAAAGACAGGAGCACCCTACGGGGAAGCACTAGGACGGATGAAACCTTTATGAAAAAGCTCTTGAATTTGAGCCTTAAGCTCCCTCAACTCCGTCGGAGCCATACGATAAGGAGGAATTGAGATGGGGCGAGTACCAGGTTCCAAGTCAATGCAGAAATCTATATCTCTATCCGGAGGCATACTAGGAAAATCATTAGAAAACACTTCTCTAAATTCTGACACCATAGGAATAGACTCAATAGAGGGAGACTTGACCTCAACATTCTAAATATAGGCCAAATATGCCAAACAGCCCTGCCCCACCAGTTTCCTAGCCTGAATGGAGGATATGACCTTAGTTGGCTTAGGCTTGCACACCCCTTCCTACTCTAACTTTTCCCGACTCGGGATCTCTAGAGTCACAAACTTAGTATTACAATTAAGCACAACATAATACGGGGACAACTAAATCATGCCTAAGATTATATCGAAGTCAATCATATCTAAAATAACCAAATCAGCCCAAGTCTGAAAACCCATAAACAAGATAGGACAATCACGATAGACATGGGAGACTATAACAGACTCTCCAACTGGGGTAGAAACATGGATGGGCATCAAGTACATCACAAATCATATCAAATCCCAAGGCAAACTAAACTGACACATATAAATAAGTAGATCCCGGATCAAACAAAATAGTAGCCATCCGGTCATATACAAGAATGGTACTTATAATCACTGCGTCAGAAGGCTCTACCTCGCTCTTGCCCGGAAAGGCATAACACTGAGCCATGTCATCTTGGCGGGCGACCTCCTTTCCTGGTTGCACTGTTCCTTTACCTGCATTACCATTTCCCCGGCCTCCACGGCCTCGTTGATTTCCTCTTTGCCCTTCTTGTCCCCTCTACCAATATTACTGTTGCCTGCGGGTACCACTGCTCTAGTCTGCTACGACGCTGGGTCAAACATGTGCGAGTGGGGACAATCTCTCCTTATATGCTCAGGTTCTTCACAATTATAACAAGTCCATAATGACCCATGATTCTAAGGTGCAGTTAGAGCTTTTTTCCACCATCAACTTCACGCCAAAACCCTCCCACAATGATAATTACCCATGAATCTAAGTTGTGCGGATCGAAAAATGGATTAGGGGAGTAAAATCCTTACCCTTAGCACCAAAAATCGCGGAAAACTGTCAAGAATTTGTCTTGGGTTGTCTCCTAACTTTTAAGAATGAAGACTGCAGAAAAATAACAAAATTGGGGTTTTTCCTTGACTTAAGTCGCGACTGGCCCGTTACAACGGACCCTATCCCGCCACAGCGGCCCCGCCCTGGCGGCTAAGACGGAGACAGAATTTGAGTTCCAAGTCCCTATTTCACAACACATTTCAACCCTTGATGTTCAAAAACAACCCGTTCACGCTAAGATCAGTTTCGGGAGTTCTACTCACCCAAATTTGATTCCGTAAAGTAGTACGGGTTCATTAACGTCTTGACTATCCACTCATGTCATCAAATTCATTATCAGATCTCCCTAGACCTCACATGACTCAGATTTCATCCAAATCTGAACTAGGCTAGGATTTCCAAGTTACTACTCAAAAGTTTTCTGGCCCAAATTCTTTTCCCATTGGCTTTTCCCTAACGACGGGAATAGGTTGTTACACAGATTCATTGTTTTTGCTAATATACTCTACCAAATGACCCCTAAGTGTACAAAAGTGATTGTAACTTTAAATTGTTCGAGTTTGGTACAGAATGTAAAAATACCCTACAGAGATAGCTCACGAATTTTGCCAAATTAAACAAGAAATTTTCCCCATATATATATATATATGGCAATAAAATATGTCTAATTATGCTTATGAAAAATGATTAATACACATATATAAAGCTTCTAATAATAGTTTCCTGAACTATTATTAGCTAGAGTTATACTAATCTCAAAAGAGCGCGCTTCAACAGTCAGGGACCCCTATCAGTGCATATCCAAGGTTGTTAGTTATAGTAAAAGTAAACAAAAACCTAACTCCTTGCCTGTTAATTTAATCATTAGAACCTAATCAATAGAAGGGATCCATAAAAGATATACTAATAATGAGGATTAACTCCAGTACAATTAGCCTAATTACTTTTCAATGGAGTATTGGATGATTGCCACGTGCTTAAAACAAAATTAAAAGGCTGAGATTTGCTTTATATTCTTTTCATAACTCAATTAACATTAAATAAATGTTTATTAAATATGATAGTAAAAAATGTTTGAAACACGTCGAAAAAAAATCCAAATATTGAAATGTTTAATCGCATTACGAATAATAATGATAAAATATAAGTTCATAAAAGATCTAAAGTTTTAAATTTAAATGGTTTGAGAATATAAAGACTTATAATATAATTATAAGTTGGATTAGAACAAACAAATGTTTATAAATTAAAATAGTAAAATAGTGCTAGTACAAATATATAATTTAATGCAAGTCTACGGTTACCAACTTATCGTACAACACTTCATTAAATTTAATCATGTTGAATTAATTAATTTAATATGATAATAATATAATATTATTCAAAAAATAAAAATATAAATTATGGAACTAAAATTTTTGCTATCGTACTATAAATACCCCTGTGAAACCCATTCTATCTTCCCTAAATTCTTTTTACTTTAATAAACTAACATGTTTTTTTATAATGAATAATAAATAATTAGTAAATATAAAATGAATTCTGAAAATGTAAAAACGATCTTGGCCTTCTAATTTATATTTTTAAGCACATGCCACATGGCAATCGTGATCCTCACTTTAAATATTTTTACGAGAATAATTTGATTTATTATCGATTATACTTTAGAAGGATATTCCAATTATATAACTGCGTTGTCAAAAAATTATATTATGGTGAGCAGTGAAGATTATATAAAAAATTATATTAAATTTAGTCATGTTGAATTAACTAATTATATTATTGTCAAGAGAACTTATGATTGTTATAATGAGATGATATTATCTATGTTTACTAAAATTTGATATTTTAAATTTCATTTAGTTGTTATAAATAAAAGTATGAAAAAAATTAATTAAACGATTTTGTGTATAAAAAAAAAAGAATGCATTTATTAATATATTTAATATTAAAAAAATTTAGATAGAGCAGAGGCTAGAGGAAACACTTATAGCCTTTTATCGTGAAGTTATGACCAGATTGATGAACACTATATATAAATATATCCTCATTACTTTTCAATGGAGTATTGGATGATTACCACGTAGTTAAAACAAAGTTAGAATTTGCTTTATATATTCAATTAACAACATTACATAAATGTTTATTAAATATAATAGTAAAAAAAATGTTTGAAAAACGTCGAAAAAAATACCCAAATATTGAAATGTTTAATCACATTACGGTTAATAATGAAAAAATATAAGGTCATAAAAGATCTAAACTTTTATATTTAATTGGTTAAAGATTTATAATATAATGGGAAAAGGCTTAAATGTACCATCAATATAATATAATATAATATAATATATATATTATTAGTATAATATAATATAATATATATTAAATGGGATATATATATTTCAAATATAAATTTAGAATTCTATTCATAGAAAGATGTAAACTCTTTGTAATTGATTATACCATAGTTTTGGATTTCTATGGTTCCAATTAAGGCTCATAAAATAATTTTAAAAACATGTAATCATTTCGTTCGACTTATTAATACTAAATATGAGTTGGATAGCTAATTATTTAAAATGGATTAAATATGAATATCGTCCATGTTATCTACTAAATATGGATATTTAGACAGAAAATATAAATATCCATATTGTCAACACTCATTTGTCGTTTTTTTTTTTTTTTTTCTTTTTTAATAATTCCTTGTTTTTTTGAATTCTGAGAGTTTAAATCAGTGTTTTGGAAGACTTTGTTGAGATTTGTCCCGCGGGTCTCGTCTTGAGGCGGGGCTTTAGCAAAACGCCTTCAGATTCAAGTGTGAAACTTAGTTCTGTAAGACGAGTTAATATCTTAAAATGTCACTCAACTATGCGAATTAATGTTGTAAAGTCATTAAACTTTATTTTATATCAACAAAATCACTCAACTATGAGAATTTATGTTGTAAAGTCATTAAACTTTATTTTGTATCAATAAAATCACTCAGCTTATGACTTTTTTCTTCGAAAATCACTCGACCAAATCAAATAAACAAAATTAAGGAAAACTAATTTCTTTTATCCCACCCACACACTCCCAAATTAAAATAACGTATTTAGGTTGATCAGTAAGTAAATATTTTCAGCATTTTAGCATGAGATCTGCCATTTTTAGCTCTTTTCTATGATTAATAACTGTAGTTAAATGAGACAAATTTATTTTTGAAACACGTATCAATTAAGTATCATACAGTATTAAATAAATTTTACAAATACCAAATTCGTGTGCAATATTTATTTCTTTTTCGTTGACTTTGAATTTGTTTTATCAATAAGTTATTTATTTGATATCATATTTTAGAATATTTTAACTATACTGTGATATTTTTTTCCCAGGCCAACGTTTTCTTATTACTTTAGTAACAATAATTTTTCTCTTATTTATAACATAAACATTTTTAGAGTTCAATTTCTTGCTAAAATGCGCGTTAAAAAATATTTAATCATCTATTTGAATTCTTTATTGAATTTATCAGTGGATTGGGTAAAAAAATGAATTTTGTGTATCTGTAGGGTCCGTGTATAATATAAAAAATTAATTTATTTTGTCATGTTAGATTTTTTAATGTTAAATTAGGGCAAGTGATTTTGTAAGATAAAAGCTCTAAGTTGAATGATTTTGTAAGATAAAAACTCTTAGTTGAGTGACTTTACTGATACAAGACAAAGTTTAATGATTTTACTACATAAATTCTCATACTTGAGTGATCTTTTGAGATATTATCTCTCTGTAAGACTTACGCCCTAGGCACACCCAACGTTCGGGGCTTACCTAATAGATCTTACACAAATTATGTGTTAATTAAATTCTTTAGTAAACATTGTTGACTCTCATAATTCTTGAATAAATGAATGCTACTTAATAGTTTTGAATCTATAGAAATAAGAATTTTGAGAGTAACTCAAATAACAAGTTGCAGGTAGTATCACATATTAACTATTTAGTAACACTGTGAGGACATTTCTTTTAAAAATACATAGCGAAATTTTACTTTTTCACTTATCATTGATCTTTATGTTTTTGTCATAAAACTCAAAATTTTCATATTTTATTTAGCTATTCAAATATAATTTTAATTTTATTCTCATTCATGGTGGGGTGATGTTTTTATTATAATAATAATAAGCTTTTTTTGATTATTTTCTTTTAGGGGGTAAGTTGTATAGTATGATAATATATATATTTAGAAAAAATGATTCCTTTTATTATTAGAAAGTTAAGATATTAGATTATATATACTTGTATAATAATGTTAGAAGTTTTATTTTCTATGAGTTTCCTTGATCATGTTTGTAATTATTTTAAACTATTGATGCATTTTTATAATTTTGTGTTATTATATTATTCTACTATATATTGTAAATTAAAAATTTAAAAATCCATAGGGCTTACGCCTCGAGGCTTACGTCTCGCCCTATGCTAAGTAAAACGCCCCACCTAATTACAACATTGGTTTAAACTTATTTTGATTTTTATTTTGTGTTTTTTACCTAATTAATTCTGAAATCATAAATAACATGAATACTGATCAAATAATCAATTTTTAAGTGTTAAATAAAGACCAAATTAAATATTTTATTCATTTTAATTTAATCCGATTTCGACTTTTTATATCAGCCTCAATTTACATGTTTGGCCCTCCTAGTTATAATAGTTACAATATTTACATATTTTTATGTCCATTAATAGAGTTACGACTTCAATTACCATTTTATTGGCAAAAAGTATAGTATCCCTTATTGGATATCCAATAGTTGACACTAGATGTATTAAGACATCATTATAATGTAAGGACACTTTTTAATTAATTTTACATGAACTTAGTGCTAGCTTGTTCATCAATTTTTTAAAAAGTCAAAAAATATTTATTTTAAAAAAATAAAAATAGTTGATCAAGCTTTTAAAAGAAAATAATTAATTTTTAAGAGTACCAGAAGTTTTTTTAAAAATTTTAAAAATAGGTTTTCCTGAAAGATCAGTTTAAAAAGCACATTTAAAAAATATTAAAAATACTTTTATAAATTCAATCACACACTAATTATTATTGAGCAACTTTCACATATAGCAAACACAAAATTCATATTTGTATGCTATAGTAAACTTTGCATAATTGCGCTCCATAGCAAACATAAATATGTATATTTTGCTATACATATACAAAAGAAAGCAGTTGTATAATCTGCTTTGGTATACATATACAAAAAGATCAATTGTATAAAGTGAGAGAGGCGAGTGAGCGAGCGAGATCTGGGAGAGTGACGAGTGAGATCTGGGAGAGTGGCGAGTGAGATCTGGGAGAGGGGAGAGAGGAGAATGTAAATATATGTATATATATAAATTTTCACGCATTTTATACATTTGCGTTTTTGTATAAAGTGAGAGAGGGAAGTGAGAGAGCGAGATCTGGGAGAGTGGCGAGCGAGATCTAGGAGAGGGGAGAGAGGGGAACGAAAATATATGCATATATACAATTTTCTCTGGCTTTATACAAACACAAACGCATTTTATACAATTTGCGGTTTTTTGTATAAAGTGAGAGAGGCGAGTGAGAGAGCGAGATCTGGGAGAGGGGAGAGAGGGGAACGAAAATATATGTATATATACAATTTTCTCTCGCTTTATACAAACACAAACACACTTTATACACTTGCGTTTGTATAAAAAACGAGAGAGGCGAGGGAGAAAACGAGAGTGGCAAGCGATATTCACCAGGAGAGAGGTTAAATAGCAATAGTTTGCTATGGGGTACAATTAAATCAAACTATATTTATAGCATTTAATTTGAATTAATAGTTTGATATTATATACAATTTTCCCATTATTATTTAACCATACCTTTTAAATTTATTTAGTTGCTTATCACGAAAAGTACATATTTTTGAAAAATCCTTTATGGGAAAAGCATTTTTTTAAAATAAATAAATTTTAATCAAACATGCTATATTTTTTTTAATTATTTTTAATACAAATAGATGCGTTATTGTTAGTGCTTCTACAAAATCGTAATGCCATTATAAGTTGGCAATTTTTTAAAACTAACGCTATGAAAACAGCCTTATTAAGGAGGAACAGTTTTTGTATAAAGTTTATCAACACTACTAATAAGTTCAATAATTCAGAAAAGTTGATATTTTATTCATTTCAAAATAATTATTGTTGTGCTTCAGGATGACTCAGTTGGTTTAGAGGGTGGTTATCCACGCGGATGACCCGGGATTGATCCCCCCTCAATGCCTTTTGAGTCAAGCTTGTCGCATAGGGCTTGCCTAGTGCGGTTTACAGGATATTACACAGTGGGTGGTTTACCTAGTGCTCACCACAGTGTGCTCACCTGAAGGGCAGAGGTTGTGGCAGATGTTGTAGCAATGCAGTTTGCAAGATATTACACAGTGGGGGTTATCCAGTGCGCACAAAGTGCTCACCACAGTTTGCTCACCTGAAGGACAGAGGCTATGGCAGATGTTGTAGCGAGAGGCAACGGGTTATCCTGGGATTCCAAAAAAATATAAAAAATTATTGTTTTATGATTTTTTTTGTCTCAAAATAAGTTTTTTTTTTTAATCTTATACTCAACTATTTTGGGGTTTTATGATCCATAAAATAAATGGATAATTGCTAGCGAAACTCAAGAGAAGAGAGTTAGAAATAGAACGTGGGTTAAGGGGAGTTGGGTTCATCTTCGGATGGATTAGCGGCAAAAATGACAATGTATCTAGTTTGCCCACTTGGATCAGATACATGAAGATATATAAATGTATTTGGATTGATTATCATATCCCTGCTCAATTATGTAGGTGTGATCAGGTCAACTTGGAAAAAATGTTAGAAGCTAGAGAGATCATGAACATATTATCAACCCCGTGATTCAATAATTATTAGATATCTTACATATGCTTAACAACTAGAATTAGATGGGATAGAATTACACAAATGGCTGACGCAACTGTATGTCTTAATCTCTCTGTAAACAACTTTTGCTACTCAATCTTCTTTACTATTTTTTTTTGTCGAATTCATAAATAGAATAAATCATCAAAATAAACTCTCTAAAACCGAACAACACTAATTCTAATAAGTAAAATAATGAAATTGATAACTTTTCAGTAATTAAGTCGTTATGAAATCGATAAATCAAATTGTAAAAGTATTCACTTATTATTTGAGATCACATACACTTGTGTGTGCTTAAAAGACAACACAAAACATTTTCGTTGGTTGAAGTATTCTATTTGTCGCCTATAAATAATTAAGTTGTTCATTTATAAAAGTTGGATTTTTGATATACAAGGCATTATATTAACATTGTAAGTTTTTTTTTCTCATTAGTTTCTCTTCTATGGCAGATCCACAAAGCATAATACTCACACCGGAATCTCTAATCTAATAAATCTCTAATTTATAATTGAAATCAATCCATATGTTCTTAACCTCAGAATAAATTTAATTGTATCGTTTTTTTCAAATAAACAATACTCATATTCATAAATTCCTCCATAACTAATTATGTAGGAATTGAAATTCCATAATAAGTAATTTTTTTATTTATTTACTTGTATTCAGTATGAAATTAAAAACAAATTATCATTAAAGAATCTGTGTATAATCTAAATAAATAATAGGGGGGGGGGGGGGGGGGGGGGGGGAATGGGGGTTGGGAAAAAAAGGGGGGGGGGGGGGGGGGGGGGGGGGGGATAGGGAATAGTGGATTTGGAATGAAAATAAGGTGTGTTGAGAGAGTGAGGAGGGGCACAAGCAATGTGAAATAACACTGGTGAAACTTGTTTTCTCTACTTTTATTAGAGAATGTATTTTTCTTATTTTAAAAAATTAATATCCTAGAGAATAAGTTTTTCAAAAATTTTAATCAACCGAACATGAAAATATTAAAAAAAATAATAGAAAATATTTTCCGTTAAACGGTACACACCCTGAATCAATGAAACACCTAAAAAATAAAAAAATTATTTCTAGAGAAAACAATACAAAATTCACAAGATTAGGGCCTAATTATGTGTCTTTTTTAGTTTTCAAAATTACCTTCTGCATCATATTTATTTTGTCAGATACATATAAACGGTAAACTAAGATTTATGTATTTCGGATGCATGCAGATCAAATTAAGTGTAAATTGTTCTAGATATACCATATCTAATCGTGATTCACATGTATCTAGGATACACACTTACTCTCTCGCTCACCTTTATCCCTATATATTTGTATTTCAGAATGTATCTAGTATTAAAAGATATATGTTGATTCTCTCGCTCAGCTCTCTCCCTGTGTATTTGTATTTCAAAATACATCTAGTGTCTTTGATACATGTATTTGACTTAAAATATGAAAGAATGGTGTATCAATCTAGTACCAAATTATAAAATTAGTGAGAGACAATATGTAATTTTTTCAAATTATACAGTGGATTCATACTTATGCATAATTACAATATTTGTGTAATTAGGTAGTTTTTCCTTATTTCTAATGTCATTTTCGAATTGAAAAATAAAGTTTAAACAAACATCGTGCTTTGGATAGATTTTAGAATAATAGTGTATAGACAAGAACCGATTCAAAATGTGGTGCAATGGATAGGGCTGCTCCTCCCTTAATCAAAGATCTCGAGTTCGAGTTTTGGACACATATCAAACATCGGACGGAAAAAAACAAATTCAAGATGGCATACACTAAATAAAATAAAAATAGCAACGAGTTAGTTGCAATCATTTGTTTGGTTGGTTTCCTCTACTTTTTCTCTTGACGAAAAAATTCTCATGTATGACGAAGAAATCCAATTTACAAAAGATAACCTAAAGTCAAAAGATTTTCAAGAATTTGGAGGTATAACTTAAATTTTGAAAAAAACAAATTCATATGTAAAATGCAAATACAAAACAATGATACATGATCTTGATCTTGACTAATTCATGGTCTACCATGAACTAAACCCATAGTTTAGTAGGAATCTATTTCATAATAATTAAGATGAGATTTTATATGCTTAGTTTGTTTTTTTCAAAGATCATTTGGCCAGTTTGTACTTGTTTTTCTAAATGTTTTGAGCCAGTTTTTTTTTTCTTTACAAAAAAAAATAAACCTGTCTTTATCAATTGTTTGGGTCTCTTGCTATATAAAGAGCTAATTCTTCCACCAATGTTGCAAGAACAACAAACTAATTTAGTTCCAATATGGGAACACCATCAAAGTTGAGGCAATGGCCCCTTCTTGTTTATGCTTTTGCCTTTTGCTTGGTAGTCATTAGTGTAGCAGCTGATTATAAGCCCCACATTGATGATTCATCATCTTTGTCATACCGTTATAGGCCACGATCGCCTCCACCACCTCCTCCACGACGTCGTTACTATTATAAATCGCCCCCGCCTCCTCCTCCACGACGTCGTTACTACTATAAATCGCCTCCACCGCCTCCTCCACGACGTCGTTACAATTATAAATCGCCTCTACCACCTCCTCCACGACGTCATCACTATTATAAATCACCTCCACCACCGCCTCCGCGACGTCATCACTATTATAAATCACCTCCACCACCGCCTCCCCGACGTCATCACTATTATAAATCACCTCCACCTCCATCACCATCACCACCTCCTCCACATTATTACAAATCTCCACCTCCCCCGCCAAATTATTACCAACATCCACCACCACCACCAATCATTTCTCCTCCTCCAACATATCATTACGAATCTCCACCACCGCCTTCTCCATCTCCACCGCCACCTTATTACCGTAATCCTCCACCACCGCCTTCTCCATCTCCACCACCACCTTATTACCATAATCCTCCACCACCACCTTCTCCATCTCCACCGCCACCTTATTACCATAATCCACCACCCACACCAATCCATTCTCCTCCTCCTCCACCACCACTTCCATCTCCATCTCCATCTCCATCTCCATTGCCAACACCCCCATTGACTATACCTGTCGATGAACCATCTCCATCTCCATCTCTGTTGTCATCACCACCATTGATTGCACCTACCGATGGACCATCTCCATCTCCATCTCTGTCGCCATCACCATCATTGATTTCACCTACCGATGGACCATCTCCATCTCCATCTCTGTTTCCATCACCACCATTGATTGTACCTACCGATGGACCATCTCCATCTCCATTGCCATCACCACCATTGATTTCACCTATCGATAGACCATCTCCAACTCCATTGCCGTCACCACCATTATTTGAACCTATCGATGGTCCATCTCCATCTCCATATTCATTGCCATCACCACCATTGATTTCACCTACCGATGGACCATCTCCATCTCCATCTCTGTTGCCATCACCACCATTGATTTCACCTATCGATGGACCATCTCCATCTCCATCTCTGTTGCCATCACCACCATTGATTCCATCTACCGATGGACCATCTCCATCTCCATTACCATCACCACCATTGATTGAACCTACTGATAGACCATCTCCATCTCCGTTGCCATCACTACCATTGATTGCACCTACCGATGGACCATCTCCATCTCTATCTCCATTGCCATCACCACCATTGATTGCACCTATCAGTGGACCATCTCCATCTCCAACACCTCCAGTTAATTGCCCACCTCCCCCATCGCCATCTCCACCTCCACCACCTTCTCCATCTCTACCACCTCCAGTTAATTGCCCACCTCCCTCATCACCATCTCCACCTCCACCACCTTCTCCATCTCCTGTATTTCCATCTCCACCTCCACCACCTTCTCCATCTCCACCACCTCCTCCAGCACCATCTCCTCCACCACCACATCTAGTTAAGTCTCCACCTCCACCACTTTCTGCATCCCCTCCACCTCCTCCATCGCCATCCCCACCTCCACCACTGCCTTGCAATAATAAATATCCTCCCCCACAATCTTTATTCCCTTTTCCAATACCATTTCCCTGGATTCGAACTCCACCTCCACCACCTAATTGTACTCCTCCACCACCTCTAATAAACTCCTCACCTCCTCCATCACCATCTCCACCTCCACCACCTTCTCCATCTCCACCACCTCCAGTTAGGTCCCCACCTCCTCCATTGCCATCTCCACCACCTCCAGTTAGGTCCCCGCCTCCTCCATCGCCATCTCCACCTCCACCACCTTCTCCATCTCTACCACTTCCAATTAGGTCTCCGCCTCCTCCATCGCCATCTCCACCTCCACTACCTTCTCCATCTCCACCACCACCAGTTAGGTCCCCACCTCCTCCATCGCCATTTCCACCTCCACCACCTTCTCCATCTCCACCACCACCAGTTAGGTCCCCGCCTCCTCCATCGCCATCTCCACCTCCACCTCCACCTCCTTCTCCATCTCCACCACCTCTAGTTAGGTCCCCACCTCCTCCATCGCCATCTCCACCACCTCCAGTTAGGTCCCCACCTCCGCCATTGCCATCTCCACCTCCACCACCTTCTCCATCTCCACCACCTCCTGTTAAGTCCCCGCCTCCTCCATTTCAAATAATTATTCCACCATTTCCACGACTACCTCCATTACCAATAGTTCTTCCATCGATTCCACGACTACCTCCACTCCCAATAGTTTTTCCGTCTTTTCCACGATTACCTCCACTCCCAATAGTTCTTCCGCCATTGCCACGACTACCTTCACTCCCAATTCTGACATTCCCATTTCCCATTGTTCGGCAACCATAGTACTACAACTCACCTCCACTACCATTGAAATCTCATGGTTATCATTATTCATCTTCTCCTTCTCCTTCACATCTAAAACACGTTTGACTTTACAATAATTGCATGATATTGCATCTTGTCTCAATTGAACTGTGTAATCAATTGGTGTTTCTCTTTTGAGAGATTTACTTATTTAGTGTATATTCTAAATAAAAATGATTCGAATGAAATTCGGTTTCAGTTGTTGTTTATTTTGCAATCATAGTATTGTCTACTTCCTATTTTATTGAACACTATATGACTAGACTTGTTTGTTAATCTGAGTTGTATATTTATCAGTAGTAGGGTAACATACTATCAACCTATAGTTGAAAAGTTATTTTGAAAAATAATATTATGTTATATTATTATTATTATTTAAAGAGAAATTGGTCTAAAAACCCCACCTATATCCGAAATCCCAACTACACACTCCGACTTCACGGGTGTCCTATTACCCTCCTGAACTTCATATTTCTCTATTTTCTACCCACTTAAACGTTGACCTCAACACATAAACCAAACAAATATTCCAACGTGATTGCACGGGCCGGGTCCCCCACTTCTTCAACTCCCAATTCCTGTGTTTCCCCCATTTCCCTCCTAAAACGTAAAAGGCCCAAAATAATATCCTTTCTCCTTTTCATCTCCTTCTCCATTTGCATATACATTTCTGTTGATGATCGAAGGATTTTGCTATGTATTTTCAACTTGATTTCGTAGTTTATCAACTGATTTAGTAAAAGGTTAGTTTTTTATCCCTTATTTCGAGTTTTTGCTTTATCCCTTAGGGTTTCTGTTGATTCGTGAAATTAAGAGAAACATTGGGTCTGATTCATCCATACAAAGCTTATTCAAGTTTTCATTTGCCATTTTTGATAAATTTCAAGAAAATTCAAAATTCAAATTACAGACCTAAATAAGAAATTAGAGCAGATTACAAACTCTAAATTCAAGATTTGAAGTAGAAATGAACATAAACAACTAAACCCTACTTATTTTTGAGAGAAAATCGTGATTTTTTTATAAAAGGAACAAGGGTTAATGGTGGGGAAGAAGAAACAATGGTTTATTTAATGATGGGAAGATGACCGCTGGAGAAAAAGAAAATTTTCGTCAAAATTTAAGGTGTTCTCACCTTCTAACGCGCCTACTATGACATGTCATCATTTAAGTTTGTAGAAAATAGAGAAATATGAAGTTCAGGGGGGTAATAGGACACCCGTGAAGTTGGAGTGTGTAGGTGGGATTTTGGGTATAGGTTTGGGGTTTTTTTTAGACCATTTTCTCTTATTTAAATTCAAAAATATCTTCTAAATATTTCACCCAAAGATTATTACCATCTATCTATTATTTTAAATTAGTAATGTTTCCAGAAAAATGGAAAAGCACACGTACATGTCAAACTATAAACCTTTAGAATGTTATATCATAAAATTCTACATGGTAAAGGGATTCAATAGTTTTGACATAGGAAATTTACAAGTTCCTTTTGTAATGAAAGTCAATCCCACACTTTGTACTAGCATGTCGTCACAGGGCTTTGTCATTGACTCCCACCTTGAATATTTTCATTCAAAAAATAAAAAAATAAACATAAGAGGAGGACTATGACTTTGCCTCCCCATCTCTAGAGAGTATAGACTCATCTTATACAGAGGGTCCGGTGCGTAGGATATATGCAAACCTAACGACTAACATAGGACGACGACTCTTCTTATTTACATTTTGTCATATCCAACATAAATAAGGGAAACCCTGCTTTTACACTAATTTATAATGGAATTAAGATACATCAAAATATTTAAAAAAAGATGGACATAATTTTCCTTTTAACACTTGTTTCAATTGTTCTGGTATGGTGCCTTGTGGTGAATTCACATCCCTTATTTTCCCATTATGTGTGCTTCAAAAGATGTTATAGAAAATAAAAAAGAGCTATTCTGATTATTCATTTCTAGCTTTGCCAAATGACGCACTACTTTATTTGCCTCTCTTAGGCAGTGAGTAGCGTTGAGATTATCTTGTTTAATCTTTTGTTGAACTTTCACTACAATTATAAAAGATTTAGCGGTAATAAAATAGTTGTCACTATATTATATTTAATGTCAATAATAAATATCGATATTTATAACTCACTTTATATATAAATGTTGCTAAAGACTTTATTCCACATTCGTTGTGTCTGATCGTTCTTGATTGTCTTCTGATTGCCAACAACTCTTCAAAATGATTCAACACATGTTGTGTTGCCTCATCTTTTACAGACATTAAAAGAACTATTTTAGATTATAACTCAACAATTTAAGGGCTAACTCTAGTGCCTCAATTAAATAGTTAACTTGAAACGTTCTAACTATTCTCAAAGAAGTAAAACTGGCTTCTTGTTACAAACCTCACTCACATAACTACTAACTTCAATACAACTCAATAATAACCGTAGAACAACTCAATAAAGAATAGCCATAGCCTTTAACAACCCAAACATCACACAAAATAACTCATCAAGTTACTCCAACTGGTGAGCTCAACAAAGACCAATAGCTCTCGTCTTCAACTAATCAAACTTCAGTACTTAATAGTATAGACTCAAACACAACTCGTGAAACAGGTTCCACTATTTTGTGACGAAGTCCTGCAATTTTGCTCCAATGACTATTTCTCTCGATATATATACACACACTGAAGATAAAGAAATTTCGAATTTTCATCTTTAAAAAAAGTTTCATCCTATCAGGAAACTTGGAATCCTCTTTGGATTTTACTTTTGCTCTTTATTTGTTTATTCCTTTCCTTTTTTGATCCTTTATTTGAGCTATTTATTTCTTTTCTTTTACGCACTTTTATTTCTACAATTTATTTGTTCCCTTGCTGCAATCTTCCATATTTGTACAAGCTATTTGCATTCGCGTCTTGGGGACCTAGTTGCTGATTCACCTGGTAAGTATGCATAAGACAAAAAAATAGTAAATAAGGTTCACTTTGTCAATCATCAAAACTACATACATACTATCCCATTTTTCAACAATTTCTCTCCTTTTGATGATGACAAACAATGCAAAAATTATTTCATTCATGCCACATATAATCATGCACCACTCATGTATAATGTAACCAACTTTCCCCTTTTGGAGTCATTCAAAAGAAGATAGGTAATTAGCATGATGAAATACAAATAAGTAGTGTAATTTTAACTAAATTTATGATCGCTCAGACAATACTAACCAGATACACCACAGTAGTGTGGGAAGACAATCACACCATCTGATCAAGTATCTTGTTCAGGGCTATCTATTCATCAAACATCTATGCACGAGGGAAAACATTTTTTGTAACAACCCATTTCAGTCATTATGGGGAGGCCTATGGTGAATGAATTGGGCTATAAAATCTTTTCCGTAGTGACTTAAAAATTCTAGGCTACGACGGAATCTGAGTGAGGCAAGGTCCAGGGCAATTCGGGAATAGACGGGGTGGTATATCTAAGCTTGGATTGTGTTTCCTAGAAGCTAAGACATTAAGGAAACCATAGGGACATTAAGGAATCAATAGGGCCTTTCAGAACCAAATTGGGGTGAATAAAACTATTGGTATCGAACTAGACGTGAAGAGGTTAGCTTAGAATGTCAAGATTCGACTGTGTGTTTCCAAATAGGGGCTTGAAGAAGGATTTACGAGTCTTTGTCTCCGTACAAGACACTGCAACGGGTGTTGCTTCGCTATAGCAGGTGGGCCACTATGGCGATGCTGGTATAGCGGGGTTAGTCGGAGTTTTATGCAACAATGTCCCAAAAACCTCTTATTTTTTGCAACTTCGTTCTTGGAACCGAGAAGGGCAATTTAGAACTGTTTATTTCCATCTTTCCATCAATCTCTAATAATGCTTAAACTACTCTTCAAAACTTATCAAAAGAGTAAGCCATCGTCGTCAATAAAAATACCCAACAAAGAGTCGGGGTTGAATTCCACAGAGAATGATATAGCGCGGAGAATTCTATCAAAAACTTAGAATGTATAGTCATATTTTTTAGTAATAAGAACAAGTTGGTGGATGATTCCACCAAATTTACATAAAGGTTTGGTTATCAATAGTCACCATTAAACTAGAATTTCAGAAAATCATATAAGTACTAACAAGTAATCTGGGGTAGAGGTTTGCAAGTAGTCAAATCTGTAGTGTACAGAACATAGTACATAGATCGAACTCTCCGGATTCAGTCTTACTTCACTGGAGTGGAGCTCCACTATTCAACAAAGAGAAAGGAAGATGCACTAATTCGGTTAGAGGACAGAGAAGGTGTGGGGATTGGAAATCGATATCACATAGGGGTAATTGTGTTGCTCTATAGTGATGAACATTCATGGATAGGCTGAGTCATCATTAATGACACTAATCTTCTTTCGATCTCATAGCATCAGTTCATAGAATCTCCTTTCGGTCTCATCTATGTGCAATACTAAACAACTCAATACCTTACTCTATTCTCTCTTACGAGTCTAAGAATTCATCTTCTTCCTTCTTATTCATCCTTATGATTATCAAATTCTTCAAGATTCATCACATAGAATACTTGAGCACCCAACCACGCACTAATAGAGTTTGCATATCTTTAAGTTGTGAATGCAATTATGTTATCCAATGCTTAGAGTTGTGCAAATGTGTAATGTTACATACTATTGGTGTGTTTGGTATGAAGGAAAATGTTTTCCATGAAAAATGTTTTCCTAGAAAATGTTTTCTTGAATAATAAGTGAATTTCTAATTTATTTTCTCATTTTTGGTTGGTGAGTAGAAAATATTTTTTAATGTTTGTTTGATGAATGAAAAATATTTTTTTATTTTTTGTCTTGAGACTAAAATATACTCTTTAGGAAAATAATTTATGATCCAAATCAACCCCGATAACCGTTCCAATTTCCAAACATTAAAGCATGAGAAAATTGGAAAACCGTAGCAAAGACACCCTATATCTTTGCAGCTCGATAGCCCCTTTTCTGGTGACACATCCACAACTCCAACTTATCTGAAGACCTTCATTTATATAAGAATAATAACATAAATAGAAGGATTGTTTAATATACATACAGAGTGCCAAGTATTTGAAGGAATGATGGTACATATTAAGTTGAGAAGTATGCCACTTTTGGCAGAACACTCAAATATGATATGACACAGAATGCCAAAGAAGTTTAGATTCCGATTGACCAATTTGAACAAAGGAAATACTAACAAATAATCTCATTTGCAAACTTTAATTCTAAATCTCTATTATGTCGCACAACTGTTTGATAAAAAAAATCAAACAGTGTGTGTACATTTGACAGTAGACATCAATAGAGACTACATTTAGATCCCCTTTAGTCCGCTTGCTAAAAGTTCCAACGCCTTCTTTCACCCATCCATTTTGGCAAAGGTTTCTTGCTTTGAGCACATTCATCTGCAATTGGTCAGCAAAAGCAAAACTGTGGATTCATTTCATTATTAAACTAGCTAGGTATTCTAGTCCAAAAGAAATTTTGAACCTCAACTTCACCATGGATCAGTCACTATCTTGGGAAAATATAACACAGCAAAGACAGAGAATGTCTGATTAATGATGGCTCGACACAAGGTGGAGAATCAAACTCACTATTGATATGTACAACACACATTGATGACCTCCTGCCAATAGGGGAAGAAATAATTTATATATAAAGAGAGAACACAATTTCATGAGGTGTATACGTACATTAAATCTAAAATCCCGGGCTTGTGTTTTTGAAGAGACTGGCACTTCTTGTGACCTTTGTTTCTTATAAGAGCAACTGGTGGTCTCTTCATGATGTTCATATCTGATCCTCCTTATCCCAATGTGAAGCTCAGATGCATTTTTATACAACAATCGAAGTCCAAAAAGCTTCATTTCTCCAAAAAAATAAAACTAATAATCTCAGAGTCATTTGGTGATTTACCATTCGCATTAGATGCATCACAAGCAGGCAATAGGTACCAAGAAAAAATGTATCTTAGATTCTTGAAGACCCTCTGAATGGTTAGATAAGGCAAGTTTTTGGGGCATCGACAACTTCCCATCAACACATAAGGGAATCAACTGAGCTCTGATGTCAATTAATTTGCCAGAGTAACATACAGCAAATCCCAAGAAGTTATCCGATACATACCAATTCTCAGGCAAATTGACTGATCGATACCCTTGTATCCATTCCTTGATGGTGGAACCAACTTGGGATATTATTCCCGCAACTCGTAAACACTCTTAGTGACAAGGAATGTGAATCAGAGATGTCATTCTGCAATGATGATATATTCTGAAACAACGAATTACAAATCAAATGATTACTCCAATCTTCACGTATTGTATCTAATTGCTGTGGAAATTCTGGAAGCTGTGTAAGCCTCTTGCAATCTGATAAGTCCAAGTTTTGAAGAGCACCAAGCTGGGCTATCCTTTGAGGCAAATGCTAAAAATTATTTCCACTGAGATCCAACACTTTCAAAGAGTATAAGCATCCAATGTCTTCGACAAGTCCTCCATCTATTAAATTGCAGTGAGAGAGATCCAAAGTCTCCAAGTTTTGCATCCCCATGAAACCTGGCAACTCTTTGAGCCTCTTGCAATATGATAAGTCCAAGTATTGAAGAGCACCAAGTTGGACTATGCTTCGAGGAAAATGCTCAAAATTATTACCACTGAGATTCAACATTTCCAAAGAGGATAAGGATCCAACGTCTTCTGGAAGTCCTCCATCTATTAAATTGCAGTCACTAAGATCCAGATGCTTCAATGAGAATAACCCTTCATTCACCCGAGGGAACACAATGTACACTCTAGCTTCTGATTTTTGCTTTGCAAAAGTCAGCATTTTTAGCTTGTTCAACCGGACAATGGAAGACGGAGGTTGTGAGATTAGAGTAAAGTTGGCATCAAGCTTCTCCAATTTTTCTCACCTAGCTCTTCTGGCAAACTTTCAAGTTTTGAGCACGCCCACAAATTTAGCTTCACCAAACCTTTCAACTTACAAATGCTGCTTGGAAGACAAACAAGGTTTTGCATAGAACTCATCTTTAGCGTGCGTTGCTCGATAATAGATGATGGTATTTCACTTAGTCCAGAGCAGCTCATCTTGATCTCTAACTATGGCTTCATTCTTCCGAGGATTTCTGGAAATTTTTCTAAACTAGAGCAATATCGTAGATCCAGAAATCTAAGAGGTTCCACATTAACACATGGAAAACTCTTAAGACATTCACAATGATACAAATTTAACCAATTCTCAAACATCCCAAGGAACGTGGAACCTCTTCAAGATTACTACAGTTCGACAGATCCAAATACTCCAACTTTGGCATTCCCGTGAAATCTGGTGTTTGCATCAGCCTTTCGGAGTAGCTGAGATTTAGCTTTCACAGAGACGGCAAATACTGCTAGTCAGAACACAGAAAGAATGAGAATGCTGTCTAGGATAAACAAATGACTTTTGTGTTTAATTTCTTCCCTTACACGAAAAATGAGTAACACCATTCAGATTATGAGAGTCTAACACAATATTTTGTGTGAAATTATCAATTGTTTTAATTTATTTTAAATCAAAATTACATGTTGAGAAACTAAATAAAAGTGTAATAAGAAACGTAAAAGGTCAAAAATATCCTTAACGCATTAGAAATAAATCCAAAATATCTCACTCTCATTGAATCAAATTTAAGGTTCAATATTAATTAAAGAAAGATGTCGCTAAAGAGAAATACTTTATGCAATTAATTTTGTATTTCTAATTTCAAGTAATACAATTTTTGACAAGTTCTTAAGAGTCAAATTGAAAAGTTATTCATGTTGTGATAGAACGAAGTTGTAATTGAGATAGTACCAACTATTTTCATCTTTTAAATAAAAAGTAAAAGATGAAGACTAAAAATTGAATAGTATTGCATTATTTAGGCTACTTACAGTATTGTTGACCATCACTTTTTCGATATCTTCAACATCTGATAGTCTGCTCTGCTCTCCTGAATCTTTTTGCATTCTAACCACATACCTACCCATATCTTGAATTAAGTCATGCATTTTAATCATATTATTTTTGGAGACGAACACAAGAGATTTGTCAATTAGGACATTCAATCCGTGCTCCGCTCCAAAATCACAACTCTCAAGGATTTGCATGACTAGTTTTTTTTCTTCCCTCTTAAGAGAAATGCTATATCTAAAAATAAATTTTGCTCTTCAAGCTCTAACCCATCATAACTTACTTTGAACTTTTTAACAATTTCTAAACTAGAGTTTTTCTTTATTTGATCTACCGTGCTTGTCCATTGAGTTAGGCATTTTTTATACAACAAAGAACCCCATACCTTGAGGGCTAAAGGAAGGCCTTTAGCGTGATTTACTACCTCTAATGAGAACTTCTTAAAACGCTCATCTGGAACTTCATTTTTAAAAGCATGCTTATTGAACAATTGCATAGCTTCATGATCAATTGCATAGCTTCATGATCAATTGCATAGCTGCATGATCAGGTAGTGTAGGCAATTCATATATTGCATGATCCTTATCTATCAAATGTCTATTTCTAGTTGTTACAATAACTCTGTTGCCATTACCAAACCAACCAAGATCACCTGCTAAATACTCCAAATGATCACCATGATCTATGTCATCAAGCAGAATCAGCACCTTCATAGAACAAAGTCTGCCCGAAATCATGCACTTCCCATCATACTTATTATTGATGTAGTTGAGAAAGAAGGGTATTTTTGTAATTAAAAAATGCAGTTGATTATTTCTTGCATTTTCTTTAACATCCGCAAGAAAACAAGCAACTTTAAATTGATAAGATAGAGTATCAAAGATGGCTTTTGCTATTGTCGTTTTATCGACTCCACCTATTCCCCAGATCCTTACAATCCGAACATCATTGATTTCTATTTGAAGTCGGGATTTTAGTTTCTCTAAATGAGCATTTGTTCCCACTACATCTTGCGAAAAAAGATAAAGAATGAACACTCTTGCAGAATTTAGAAGAGATGTGGTCGACGATCTGCTGAATTTGCTTTGATTCAATCCTACATAAATAAGAAGATTGATTGTGGACCATGCGATGAAGTTAAGCATTAGTGAGTATTTCATACTTTTAATGTTCAGGGGCATATTAAATAACTACATACTGTTAATTTTTTTCATTAAAAGCAATTATATGTTTTAAACTCACCTGCCACGGATATCAAATCATTTTAGATCTGCGGCAGCAGTTAGGGCAGTTCTCCATCCTTTCACCTTCTGCATCCCCTCAACATCATCCATATACTCTAATTCATGTCTACAAAATGCTTCTGTGAAGCTCCCACTTTGTTTTCGAACATTTGATGGATCCACATCTTGATCGGTATGACTGTTTGTCCATTTTCTTTCTCCTTGCATTCCATGATCTTCACTAGTTCATTCAAGCACCACCTAGAAGTAGCATAATTCTTTGAGAAAACGATTACAGCAACTTGAGACTCTTCTATAGCTTTCACGAGTTTTTCTGAGATGGAATCGACATTCCCTATCCTTTTATCATCTAGAAAGGTGAATATTCCCCTGTTTTTCAAACCCGCATACAAGTGACTTGTAAAATTTCTCTGGGTATCTTTGCCTCTAAAACTTAGAAACAACATACTTCCATCGAGGACGGTACTGTGAATTACTCGCAAAGGAGGAAGAAGATTCCATGGATTAAATTGTACGTCTGAAAAAAAAGCACAAATCGTGATAGATCTACTCTACTATTAATTATAATTATTAGGATTTTCTTCCAAGTTTAATTAATAAAAGCAATTAGGAAATTTCTTCAAAAAAAAAAGAGCATAAAGTGAATCAGATGGCCCTCTCCTTAAACTAATGGTAAATTATGTTAATGACTTTCTTTGTCACCGAAAGCAGACAACTTTACTTCAAAAAATACTATGGGTCCTAGTGAAAACAAAGAATCAATGATTTTATGTTTAAAAAAAATAGTATGTCATATAAATTGGAACTGGGCAAGAGTATTACTCCTCGATTTCATGTATTTTTCATAAACATTCCCTATCAACGTATTGTGTGATTTACTCAACTCTATGAAATATATATTAATGACTGTGGTGTCTAGCCAAGTTTTCCCTCACCTCGACTAATTCTACGGAATATCTGTCAATTCCCACCAATAATAGGTACTAGGCAACTATGTGCATTAAGGTTAGGACAAATGAGATGAATCACCAAGTATTTTTTATGTCTCCATAGAGTTTTAAACTTGAAATCTTAGGATTCTCATTCACTTCATTGATAATTAGGCCATACCTGAGTGCTCAAACTCTATGAAATATTCATCCCCAAATTCATGAATCTACTCCATATGAGACTCATTCTTACATTATGCACATAATAAAGTAGAAAAAAGAAAGCACCAATTAATTTGGTGGGACTAGTAAGTGACGTGGACATCTAATTTTGCCACGTGTCATGGTGTTTGAAATTCGGTTATGTTTGTTGCTAATACATAGTGGCATTTTGGGTTGGGTTGTGCATCAGTCGGTTCAATTCAATTTTATGTATTATTGATTCGATTTTCAATTTTTAAATATGCTAAATCAATAAGATATTTTTTATCGATTTTGATCCTTAATGGTTCGATTTTCGGCTTAACTAACAAGAAAATGCTTATAAAACAAATATAACTTCTCGAACAGTTTGACATGATACGACAATAATATAACTTTAAAGAACGCTCATATAATAGAAAGAATAATAACTAACATATATAGAAAGAACTATACAAGTTCAACACAAAGAGAAATTATGAGGAATACGGTTTTTATTTTAAATTTTGACGTTCTGTATAATGTAAAATTGTGAACTCATAGTCACTATACTTCAGTGTGAAAGGCTAAAGGACAAATGCAG
Organism: Solanum stenotomum; assembly: GCF_019186545.1. Classification (NCBI taxonomy): domain Eukaryota; kingdom Viridiplantae; phylum Streptophyta; class Magnoliopsida; order Solanales; family Solanaceae; genus Solanum; species Solanum stenotomum. Next base: position 81,783,198 of record NC_064282.1, on the reverse strand, counting down.
TAACAATTAAGGTATTTGAGTTATATTTAACAAATTGTGATGATCTACTCCACTATTAATTAGAATTATTAGGATTTCCTTCCAACTTTAATAGAAGGAATTAGAAAATTCCTTAAAAAAAAAATAGTGAATCAGATGACTCTCTCCTTAAACTAATTGTAAATTATGTTAATGGCTTTCTTTATCACCAAAAGTAGACAACTTGACTTCACAAAACACTATATATGGGTCCTAGTGAATAAAAAGAATCAATTTTTTTTTTTGAAAAGAAGAATCAACAATAATTGTAGTTAATTAAAAAAGAAAGAAGAAAAAGATGTTAACAAAAATGAAAGTATGTCCTATAAATTGGAGCAAAATAAGAGTATTACTCCTCAATGTCATGTATTTTTCATAAACATTCCCTATGAACATTTCCATGACCGTAGTGTCAAGGTCAGCTTTCGCACATCTCAACTAATGTCACAGAAATCTGCCACCTTTCACCAATAACAACTACCACATAATTCTGTCCACCAAGGCTAGAACAGATTGAAGAATCACCTATTGTTTTCTAATGTTTCCTCAGAGTTTTGAATATGAAACCTTAGGGTTCACAATCATTTTATTGACCACTAAATCATATATAGTATGGTCAAACTCTATAAAATATGCATCCCCAAATTCATGAATTAACTCATTCTTACATTATGCACAATATCAAGTAGAAAAAAAGAAAGCACCAACCTATAAAGAATGTTGTGGCGTTAGTTGCTCCGGTTCATCGGGGCTAGAAGCTCCTTGCCAGAGCAGTGAAGTATTTAATTGGAATTGATTTTAGGAGAAAGATCAAAAATGTCCTTAAACTATGTGAAAGGAACAAAAATGCATTCGTTTGTAGTTTGGTCCAAAAATGTCCTTATCGTCAATACTTTGATCTAAAAATGTTGTTATTGTTATTTAATGGGTAAAAGAAATGTTCATTTTCCAAATAAATATATTATTTATTTTATTTTTAACAGATTCTTTTTTCTAATAACATTTTTTTTATAAATTAGCAGATGCTTATCTTACTTCAATTCAAAAAAAAAAAAATGAAAATTTTTCTTATTTTTTTATAATTATTTTTATCGTAATATAAATATAAATTAATGATGGATATATTATGATATTTTATATATGACATATATTATATGTGAAAAGGGTACATGAAATTATTCTATTTTAATTGATAAAATGAAATTAAGAAGAAAAAAACATTTCCTACATTTTTATTTGTTAAAGTGATTTTAAAAGAAAGAGAACAAGAGCATGGTTCTTTAATAATATTTTAATCAGGAAGATGTGTTTAAAAGGAAAAAATACTAGGGAAAAAGGACAAATATACCCCCGAACTTTTGAAAATGGTATGTAAATACCCTTCGTCATACTTTTCATCTATTAATTAGAGTCCTTGCCGTCCAATAACTAGTGCACATTTGCCCCTCCCACTAACAGAACACTCATTTTGTAGACGTGGCACAATCCTACGCCTAAACCCGGATTGACAAATTATTTAACCCAAATTTCAAATACCCGCTCATAACCTATTTAACCCACCCGATTTACCCACAAATAGTTTTAAAAACTTAAAGGAACATTAAATTCAGTTTTGAACTTTATGTCACGCCCCGAGCTACACCCTGGGTGGGACTGACACTTGAGAACCATTGCTGGGCCTAAGTGAAACCTTGGCCTAGCTTAACTCATAGCAGCAGACTAAAGCATTAATACAAGGATTCAAATGCACTTTAAAAACAATTGCCTCAATTAAACTTAGAACATTTAAGGATAAACATTCAACTTAGCCAAAATGGCTACTTAAGTCTTATATCAAAACATCTGAAATACAAGACTAAAGAACTCATAACTAACTGTCTATGAAGCCTCTAGAAACTAAGAGGGATGTCAAGACAAGACCCCCATCTAACAATTGACTAATCAAAACAATAGAAAAAGGGAATCCTCCGGAAGCAAGGAGGTTCACCAACTTACTCTGAGTTCTCAACTAGATCAACGAGGCGCTAGATGTTGATCCTAGTTACCTGTGTGTGCATCATAAAACGATGCAGGCCAAATGATATCAGTACATTGAATGTACGAGCATGCGAGGGGAAAACTAAACATGACATAAGCTTGAAAGAAATCTGAAAAGAACACTTACCTTGGCTTTACTCAATTCATGAAACTCAACTCAAATGCAAGGTGAAAACAACAATAATGGTGCAGTTTATACAAATCATTTAAAACAATAGGTGATAACTCAATGTATTAAAGATATGCAATAGCAACCTAGTTTACTAATATAATAAAGTAATATAATATTGTGGGAGTTTCTCTAACTGACAACCACCACTATGAGCCTAAGTGATGATACAATGTCTCGCCCACGCTGTCAGAACTGTCCTATACCTTGTCGTGATATAGAACGCCTCAACTAAGTGCATCCACTAGTCTATGCTAAAAAGCACTAAGGTGTCATCTAAAAAGTATGACCATTTCTATCCATGATGGCTACATGGTTTATGGAGACTTGAGTTATTATGAACACGTCGCCATATCGGTGCTTAATATTACTCCCAAAATATACTCAGCTTATATGTTTGTAAAAACAAAACTCTTTCTGGGATTTGAGATAACTACTCAAAAACTAGCTTGAAAGCTCTCTTGAAAATCGATGTTTCCTTTCTTATTTAAATGTGAACACATTTTAACTCTTGGGAATACTTAGTTTCCTTATAATCTTTTGAAGAAGTGAACTTAAATCTTTACCCTTTTCTCAACTCAAAACTAAATTCTTAAAACAAAGTTAAAACGTTTGTGAAAGACTTTGGAAAACTCTTTAAACTCATCTTGACTTGACTCTTAACTTTCCTTGAATTGAAGTATGGATTCAAGGCTCATGATCTCATGTTTATGGATGATTTCATGATGTTTAGACGTACCTTAGAGTGTAGAAATCAACTATAAAACTTAGGTACGCTGCTAGGGAACTAGTACGGAAAGAAGTGGGAAAAGATGGGAGAACTGGCATCCCTGGCGCTCTGAGAGATGCGGGGTGCCAGCCTTGAAACTTCAGACAGTGGCTTGGGGAGCTCTGGCTAGCGAGGCACCCCAGAAATCAAATTTCAGAAACTCCTTTGGGGTGCTCTGGTTGGCACGGCGCCCCAGAGGCCAAATTTCAGAAACTCCTTTAGGGAGCTCTAAGAGGCGCGGCGCCCCAACCCCCTCCCCAGAAAATCCCAAATTTTCTTCTTCATTTTCAACTCTAAACCCTCTAATTTCACTTGGTTATTTTTCCAAACACTTAGAATCGACTATATCCTCAATATATGTAAGATTCTAACAAAAAACACACATAAGCTCATGAATTAAACTCAAGAAACTTCAACAAAAAGAACCCATAAGAACTTAAATGAATTTCATCAAGAACTCATAATCTTATCTTTCAAAAGAATACAATTATGCTGAATTGAATCATGATTGGCGCTTGGGTGAACTAATCCAACTATATGTGATCTCACATACCTCGTAGGAATCACTCCTTGATGAAATCCACAAGCAATTCTTCAAGAACTTGACGATTTCCTTGCTTCTATTCTCCTTTCTCCTCTTTTTTTCTCTTCTCTCAAAACCCTTGTCACACCCCTTTTTGCGCACGACAGATGATTTTTCCAATTTAAGTGACGGTATTGATTAGAGATTATTTTAATTGTTTCAGAGTCGCCACTTGGAATTGAGTTATAGTGTTCCAAGTCACCTTTTGTTTAATCCCTAATCAAAAGGAAATGACTCTTTATTTGGTCTACGAACTAGAAATTCGGGTAAGAAATTTGTTGATCGAGGGGAATGTATTAGACATCCCTCGAGTCCCGTTATTCTAGCACGGTCGCTTTTATTAACTTATGCTTATTTTAAGTATCTTTTGGATATATTTTATAGGCCAGAATTTTCTCGCATTTTTTATTTGTTGAACTTTTATTTGGTCTCGACCTAGATACGTAACCGTATTCTTGGTCTTCACATTTAAAGACATAACTGTCTTCTTTTATCACACTTAATAACCTTATCCCTTTTTTTTATAAGTTTCTACTTTAAATCAATGAAAGTTAATTATATTATTGGACAAGGTGCGTCACCGCATCCTCGAGTTTATTTTAATGTTTCAAAAAAAGATGTGTAACCACATTCTTAATTGAAACAAATATTTTTTAATGTACCTGAATGTTTGTTTTAACATTAAAAGAAAATATTTATTTCTTCTAAAGAAAGAGAAAATAAAGTAAAATACTAAACTTCTAGAATAAAATTTTGGATCATTTCCATATCTTTTATTTTTTTTATTATTCTTAAAGTTGATGTCAAAACTAAGCATACACGTTCTCATACAACAAAACTATACCGAATTGATAAAAATAAATCTCATTTTTTGATTGATAAAATAAAACAACAATAACTTTTTTACTTATTTTTAGCATAACAATTTCTACTTTATCAATATTATCTAAATGAAGACAAGAACAATGCCATGACCTTTCATTTTAAGAGGTCACAACTTAACAAGTAAAAAATAAATAAAGAGAAAATAATCATCGATTAAAGCTACATTCATTCATTAAACAAAAAATATAACACTTGATTCATTCTTCAGTTCAATCAAATTATGAATAAAATAAAAAATAAAAGAAAACTTATCATATAGTTACATCAAATTCCATAAATAAATTAAAAATTTAAGGCAAAGTTATACCTCAAATGAAGAAAATAAGTACCGCAAAACCTTGATCGAAGCTCGATTAAAACACTCACGAATCTTTTGTAGATTATATGTAATGGTATATGTGTTGTATTTATATGAAAGTAGTAATGAAAAAGGAAAAAAAATACATATGTGTTGGTGAATTATGGAAGGAAAAATAATATAAAAATAAAGTGACTTTTTTTCTCTTATTTTCTGTCCGTTTTGTGTGTGTTGCTTTTCTTTGCTGATTTCTTTGTTTTTTTTTTTTGGTTTCTCTACGTTTCTGTACGTATGTTGGGTCTGTGTGTGTCGCTATGTTGTGTTTAGGAGTAGTATGTATAGGGGTGTGATGGAGTGGAGGTATATGTACGTTTGTGTGGATGTGTTGGGGTTGTGGGGTTATGTGGGATTGTGGGGTGAGTGAATGGGATGAGGAAACGTACAAGTGGGTATGGGATAGGTAGTTCTGTTTAGATTTTTATTTTTTAATAATTAATATATACCATATAATATAATATAATTAAGAAATATCAGCTTATTTATTAAACTAAAATAAAAATAAAACATATATTTTTGTTATTTTCAAATATTTTCAAATAAACTTACTAAAAGACGATGAAAAAAATAAAATATTTAGTGTAGATTTATAATAAATATTTAAGGAATAAAAATGGTGTAAAACTTAAGTTCGATAAAAAATTACGTGTCTACAGTTTACCTCTCTTTGACTAAAAAAATGAAGAGTTTTCAGACAAAGAAGTAGATAACGTGATAAATTTTGACCGGACTTGTATTTGAAGGAAAAATATTTGCGACCGAGTCTTGGTTTTGGACATCCTACATATCCCGGGTTATAAGGGAATCAGGTCACGTGTAGTTCAAGGAGATGAGGTGATGAGTTGAAAGTTAAGTGAGGTTTCATCAAGGCTCCAGGTTGCGAATCCTATCCTTACATAAAAAAAATGAAAACTACTAGTCAAAATAAAAATCAAAGTGCAAACTCATATCTATGCAGCTTCTCTTGAGTCTTCACTTGTGTCTTGGCTTTCAGATATCACCTTGATTTTTGGGTGAGTATCTTGATCTTGAATTGGATTGAGGCTTAACTTGCCGCTTAGAGTGAGCTTTTGTCACTCTTCAAAATGACAATTTAAAAATGTTCTTAAATGCCTGCTTGTTTTGTTGATCAGTAGCTGAATAGAAATAGATGTCAGGAAGTTAGGATGCTACATGCATTGAAAAAGTTGATTCTAGCTATCATGAGAATTGATCATTCTTGAAAGAGTTGAAACTTTGTTTTTGAATTTCAAATCCATGTTTCGCTCGAAGAAACCTGAAAACCATCACAAACAAAAGAAATAAACAAAAAAATTTTGCCCCAGTTTTGACTGAAAATTTTTTGTGAGTTATTAGCAAATGTAAATTAAAAAATAAATAAATAATAAAAATAATAAATAAATAAACCCAGACTAGGAAGTGTTTATCCTAGTAGAAAATAAAAAATAACGGTTTCAGACTTGGAAGTGTTTATCCTAGGAAAAAAATAAAAAATAACGATCTCAAACTAGAAAGTGTTTATCCTAGGAGAAAATAACTAAATCCCATTATGTAGAAGGGTCCTGATAATCCCATTGTCCACAAGGGTCCTGCTAATCCCATTATGTAGGAGCGTCCTACTAATCTAAATCTCATTATGTAGGAGAGTCCTGCTAATCTAAATCCCATTATGTAGGAGGGTCCTGCTAATCCCATTGTCCAGGATGGTCCTGCTAATCCCATTATGTAGGAGGGTCCCGCTAATCCCATTGTGAGGAAGGTCCTGCTAATCTAAGTTTCATTATGAGGAGGGTCCTGCTAATCCCATTATGAGGAGGGTCCTGCTAAATCCCATTATGAGGATGGCCCTTCTAATATAAGTTCCATTATGAGGAGGGTCCTGCTAGTCCCATTATGAGGAGGGTCCTGCTCGTCCCATTATGAGGAGGGTCCTGCTAATCGCATTATGAGGAGGGTCCTGCTAGTCCCATTGTAAGGAAGGTCCTGATAATCCCTTTATGAGAAGGGTCCTTCTAAACTAAATCCCATTATGAGGAGGATCCTGTTAAATCTCATTATGAGGAGGGCCCTTCTAATCTAAGTCCCATTATGAGAAGGGTCCTGCTAGTCCCATTATGAGGAGGGTCCTGTTAATCCCATTTTGAGGAGGGTCCTGCTAGTCCCATTGTGAGAAGGGTCATGATAATCCCATTATGAGGAGGGTCCTGCTAATCTAAGTCCCATTATGAGGAGAGTCCTGCTAATCTCATTATGAGGAGGGTCCTGCTAATCTAAGTCTCATTATGAGGAGAGTCCTGTTAATCTCATTATAAGGAGGGTCCTGCTAATCTAAGTCCCATTATGAGGAGGGTCCTACTAATCCCATTATTAGGAAGGTCCTGCTATATATATAGAATCATCAAATGGAATCATCACAACATTTCTTTTTCATCCCAGTTTGCACCAGAAAAGTTTTGTGAGTAATTAGTAATGGTAAGCTTCAAAATAATAAATGTCTCAAACTAAAAAGTGTATATATCCCAAGAGACAAAAAAAAATAATGTTCAGAAGCATTTATTCCAAAAGAGAACGAAAAAAAAGTAAACGTCTCAGATTAGGAAGTGATTATCCTAGGAGAAAAAAAATAAAAACAAATGTGATCCATGAATTTTCTTTTCTTGCAATGATTTTCAAATTTGAGGTTTCAAGATAACCTTTATGTCAGCAACAACATTTTACTTGTTTGGAAAAAAAAGTGAGTTTTTTTTTTGTGGTGATCGATTTGTGGCATTGGCTTTGAAGATGATTGCTCTTGTTATTGCAATGTTAAACCATATCAGCTGGGACAGACTATTTCCGTTTGCTAGTCAACCCACCTTGATAATCTTGAAAACAACTCTAATTGTTTAGAACTTTAAACTTCAGATTTGTCATATTGTTTCCACCCTCCAACAATAATTGAATCTTGTTTCATAGAAATTCTAAAAAATTGTCAATTGTTGACAAGTTACTATGCACATCACTATTTCTTGAATAATGTCATGATGGATGTGTTGACTAAACTTTTTTTTATGCAATTGAAGAGATGGTAGCAATTTTGATATCATTTTCTGCTTGCTTAGTGAAGACCAACTCAAGATCGAATTGAGCAACACAAAATAAGAAGAAATAATATTTGACCTTTTGAGAAGAAAAAAAATAAAAATAAATGGACTCCATTGATAATGGTGGTCAATTTTAATGATCATGGCATGCAATTTGAATTAAATAATCTGGTTTGTCCAATCAATCTAAACTTCATCTTTGTCAAACTTTCAACTTTGAAGTCAGACTTCTATAATCCAACTTTTGCACTAGATTTATGACTAACACTTGACTGGTGGTGCCTCGAAAGATTTCACAGACAAGTCTCTTTTTTTTTTGGTTACTCTCACTTACTATCGTCTTACGGTGCCGTGAGAATTTTTACCAAGAAGACTCTCATTTTTTTAATTTCTCTCAACTCAAATGATCTCCTATAGGGCTTTCGGGGATTTTCCTCGATAAGATTCCCTCATTTTCACTCTTTACCTCTTTGACCTCACTGTTGGTTGCTGCCCGATTGGAATGTTGTACGTTCTCCTCCCTTACTCAGAATGATTTAGTCTCGGCCTCTCTTTTTTACTTCTCCTAAATGTCCTAAGTGTCATCTTGTTATTTTAGTTGAGAGATTTGATAAAAAAATATACAGCCACAAGCTCTCTCTTTCTTATCCCGTCTGACATTTTTCCTTATATAATCAACACTGAAAGTTTGCTTGACTTGTCATTGTTAAAAATTGATCAGAAGGTTTTTATTTGTATTGTAATGTGGTTTTTGGACAGGATCACAAAGAAAGAATTGGCATGAAAGCTCAAAGATACTGCGTAACAGGGTTAAGACTTTCAACTTTTGAAATCGACTCTTTTTTGTAACAATAAAATAAAATATAATAATAATAATAATAATTATTATTATTATTTTTTTTTTTTGCCCCAATTTTTGTGATGAGGACTTTCTAGATTTTTTCTTGGTTGGATCGAACCTCAAAATAAAGTTGCCTACGTATCTTGTCAAATCAAGAATCAGGTCAAACGTAGTTCAGAAAGTTTATTTTTTGTTGTTATTGGATTTTTTTTCACTCCAACTTTTCTTTTCTCTTTTTTTTTTTTGACTCTTTTTCACTTTTCTCTTTTCTTGACTCTTTTTTTTTAATCATATTTTGATTCCAAAAGAGGGGTATGAAAGAAAATAAACTTAAGGCTCAAAAGGGATAGCAAAGAATTACACGGTGTTTGGATAGTAGAATGAAATGTCTTCGTCATACCAATTATTAAAAATGTCAAATACAAGCAATGCCCTTTAAGATGTGAAGTGAAATCATACAATATTTCTTTTCAACATATGTATTGATGAATATGTATATCATTTTATTGCATGTTTGTCAGCTGAGAATCTCCATTTGAGTAATATCTTCTTGACAGCAAATGACATATGTCAAGTTAGATGAAATTTATCCTTTTAACCATTTTTTATATTAAAGGAAGTATCAAGGTGTCTAAGTCCTTTATTCATTTCCTCGATTTGTTTTTTACTTCTTTAATGTATTCATTCTATGACTAGATATAATTTTAAGATCTGACCAATTTTTTTTTGCATATCATGTCACAAAAACTGAATTGAAAAAGAGATGTATATAGGAAAGCTAAAAAAGAGCATATCAAAGTGACACAAAACAAAGATTATATTAAGTAAACGATAGAAATACTTGATAACAAGACAACAAACTAAATTTCAGGTCATAGCCCTATAATAACCCAAACTATTACAAGACTCAACAAATGAACACATAAAAGAAATGACAGAAGAATGTGACTAACTAAAATAAAATTAAATCAAAATCTGAATTGCGTAGCAGAAATGAAGACAAAATAAACTATCCATACACTCTTTTCTAGGGAAAGGAAGAGTGTATCTCAATCACCAAGTTTGATATCTTAGCCACTATTTTGCACTTTTGCCATTACAGAAGCTCCACCAATTTCATTTATCTTTTCTTGAGAATTGATAGAATCGTCGCATTTTTTTTCTTCACGTATCATATCAATAAAGTGTATGTCATTAGGCGCTGGCGGCTGATTTTGAGTAACATTTGGGGGGTCACCATTTTGGACCACAATCATCTTTGCTATGATCATTTTTTCACCTCCCTTTTTAAAGTTCGACAATCTTCAGTACTGTGCCCTAGAGCATCAGAGTGATATGCACAACGTATTGCGGGATTTGCATGTGGATCTACATACTTTTGAGGAATAGGCTTTATCTTATTCAAATGTTTCAATTTCTCAAATAAACTGGTGTAAGATTCTCCAATTGGTGTGAAATTGTTCATAGGTCTTTGACCTCCTTCAAAACCTTGTATTGGACGGGGATTATAAGGTGCTTGAAGATTTTGAGAAGAAGAACGAACATTTTGATGTGTTGGCGCTCGCCATTGAGGATAGTTTGGTGGATGTGCATATGGTTGTGCACCATAGATTGCATATAGAGTATTGTGTGTCTTGCATGGGAAGATAATGATGGAATTGAGGTGGTGCATATTGATAAATTGGACCCCTTGGACCTTTTTGTGTGCCTGACACAACATTTGCTACATCTTCCTTCATTTTCTTTCCCCCAAGATTTCCTGATCCATTTTTAATCATATGTGTTATAGCTTTCAAGGCAGCTTAACTTATAATTTTTTCAGACTTGATGCCATTTTCCACCATTTCACCAATCTTAATAACTTCAACGAATGTTTTTCCAACAATGGAAAGTAAATAATGAAAGTAGTTTGGTTCTTGCACTTGAAGGAAAACATCAATCATTTTAGACTCTTTCATTGGCGGCTTAACCCTAGTAGCTTGCTCCCTCCACCTAATAGCATATTCATGAAAATTTTCGGTGGTCTTCTTCCTCATGTTGACAAGTGAAGTATGATCTGGAACTATGTCAATGTTATATTGAAATTGTTGAACAAAGCATCGAGCCAAATCATCCCATTTATGTCAGTTAGAAATATCTTGATCTATGAACTATTCTGAGGCAATTCCCATCAAACTTTCCCCAAAATAAGCCATGAGCAATTCTTCTTTGCTTCCAGCCCCTCTCAGTTGATTACAATATCTCTTTAAATGAGCTACATGATCTCCATGTCCATCGTATTTTTCGAACTTTGGAGTTTTAAAACCAATGGGTAGATGAACGTGGGGATACATGCACAAATCATTGAATGAAACACTTCTGTGACCTCCCGATCCTTGCATATCTCTTACACTCTGTTCCAAACTCTTCATTTTTCTAGCCCTTTCTTCATGTTCCTCGTTCTTAACAACTTTTTCAGCTTCAACATGGGAACTATGCTGATGAGTGTGAGGGTAAGAACTTGAATTTTAAAAGTCAATTCAGGAGTATAATCTCGATCATATTGAACTTTGAGTGTAGGATCGTTGTTGGATTTTGGCTCCATTATAGGTTGTTGAACGACATTAGTCGGCGCAGTTGGAATGAATAGTGAATTACTTGTCATAGGCGTACTCAAAGGGCGCACCGTAGAAGTTCTAGCTACATTGGATGTGTTAGCATAGAGACCGAATCCAGGTGGATAAATTAGATCACTTATCAATACTTGGACAGGGGGTGACATATTTGTATTTAGATAGTCACGGATTGAAAACGGTGGAGGTTGTCCACTCATCCAAGCTTCGTGCATCTCCGCCATTTGATGTCTTAGTATCCTTATCTTTTCGGCTGACACTGTTTCTTGTGATATCATTTGGTTCTGAACCTCATCATTGTCCGACTCATTTCCGTCTTTGTGAGTCATTTTCTTTTTTTCTTTTGACCTTGTATTGTAGGGATGAGATGTCAGCTTAACCACAAATCAACCACCTTAATTTTAACTATGCATGGATAATAATGTTTGTTAGGGTTAGACCTTCTCAATTATAAGTTATTTTTTTAAATGATTTAATAATGCATTGATCAAATCCGTTTGAGATTGCGTATGTAACATGCTTGCGAACATGACTAAGATCTTTGCATATTTTTTCAAAAACTCAATAACTAAGTTTTTTTTTAGCTTTGAAATAAAATCCTTTAGTTTTTTTTTTTTGAATTATTAAAATAAAATTAATAAAAACTTGTTTTTGATAAAGATTAAAGCTTCTTGTTTATTTTATTTATTTTTTGAATAAAGATCACCGAACCCAAAGAGAACCGCCTACGTATCTCATTGAGGTAAGAATCAGGTGTACGTAGTTTGTCCAGATTGTACAGAAAAAAAATAACTTTGACATATTAAAATTTTTTTCTGATAAAATGCAATTTTTAAAGTATTATGAAAGTAAAATATTTTGATTTTTTTTATTAACTGTACAAAAGGAAATTTTTTTTTTTTGTAATTTTAATTATATAGTGAAAAATCTTTCATTTCATTTTCTAGAAAGGTTTAATATCTTCTTAAAGAAGAAATATTCTTTTTTATATATATAATTTTTCTTCACTAGTCACACTAAAATAAGTCAACTTATAGAGATTTTCTAAATAAATACATTTGCATGTAGCACATAAAATAATATATGTGGTCAAGTAAGAGAGGGATACATCCCATAGACAGACTCAATTCTTGTTCAAATTTATTAAGTAAAATGCAAATGATGCAAATAAGCGGAGCCTACTAGGGATAATCATCTATGTATATCAGGTTTAATAGGCTTAAACCTAAAGAGATTAGTTTCTAGACCGATTTTCCCATGTGGACAACTTGGGCTAGGGAGGAGCAATTTATTGTTAGCAGCGCTATTCCGACTTCATTGCTGGTTCAGCCCTGCCTAACATTTGTGACTAAAATCCTTCACTGGGTGCCAGACACTCTAACTTTATCTCAAAAGAAAGTGGAATGCATAACTGCATTCCCTACTATCCTATTTTTAGAGACTCGGATGGTGTGCAAGAAGACAATTATATACAATTCAACAATATAAAAACGATAAATGAGCAGCAAGTAGCACATTAGGTCATCAAAACAAAATATCTAATGAAATAATATAATAAAATCAAGTAAAAGTCAATAAACAAAGCTCAAATTCTGGTTAATCCCCAGCAGAGTCGCCAGAGATGTCGCGCCCCTTTTTGCGCATGACAGAAGATTTTTCCAATTTAAGTGACGATATTGATTAAAGATTATTTTAATTGTCTCAGAGTCGCCACTTGGAATTGAGTTATGATGTTCCAAGTCACCTTTTGTTTAATCTCTAATCAAAAGGAAATGACTCTTTATTTGGTTTAAGAACTAGAAATTCAGGTAAAGAATTTTGTTGATCGAGGGAAATGTATTAGACATCTCTCAAGTCCCGTGATTCTAGCACGGTCACTTTTATTAACTTATGCTTATTTTAAGTATCTTTTGGATATATTTTATAGGCCAGAATTTTCTGGCATTTTTTATTTGTTGAACTTTTATTTGGTCTCAACCTAGATACGTAATCGTATTCTTGGTCTTCACATTTAAAGACATAATTGTCTTCTTTTATCACACTTAATAATCTTATCCCTTTTTTTTATAAGTCTCTACTTTAAATCAATGAAAGTTAATTATGTTATTGGACAAGGTGCGTCACCGCATCCTCGAGTTTATTTTAATGTTTCAAAAAAAGATGTGTAACCACATTCTTAATTGAAACAAATATTTTTTAATGTACCTGAATGTTTGTTTTAACATTAAAAGAAAATATTTATTTCTTATAAAGAAAAAGAAAATAAAGTAAAATACTAAACTTCTAGAATAAAATTTTGAATCATTTCCACATTTTTTTTAATTATTATTATTCTTAAAGTTGATGTCAAAACTAAGCATACACGTTCTCATACAACAAAACTATACCAAATTGTTAAAAATAAATCTCATTTTTTGATTGATAAAATAAAACAACAATAACTTTTTTACTTATTTTTAGCCTAACAATTTCTACTTTATCAATATTATCTAAATGAAGACAAGAACAATGCCATGACCTTTAATTTTTAAGAGGTCACAACTTAACAAATAAAAAATAAATAAAGAGAAAATAATCATCGATTAAAGCTACATTCATTCATTAAACAAAAAATATAACACTTGATTCATTCTTCATTTCAATCAAATTATGAATAAAATAAAAAATAAAAGAAAACTTATCATATAGTTAGATCAAATTCCATAATTAAATTAAAGATTTAAGGTAAAGTTATACCTCAAATGAAGAAAATAAGTACCGTAAAACCTTGATCAAAGCTCGATTAAAACACTCACGAATCTTTTGTAGATTATATGTAATGGTATATGTGTTGTATTTATATGAAAGTAGTAATGAAGAAGGAAGAAAAATACATATGTGTTGGTGAATTATGGAAGGAAAAATAATATAAAAATAAAGTGACTTTTTTTCTCTTATTTTCTGTCCGTTTTGTGTGTGTTGCTTTTCTTTGCTGATTTCTTTGTTTTTTTTTTTTTGGTTTCTCTACGTTTCTGTACGTATGTTGGGTCTGTGTGTGTCGCTATGTTGTGTTTAGGAGTAGTATGTATAGGGGTGTGATGGAGTGGAGGTATATGTACGTTTGTGTGGATGTGTTGGGGTTGTGGGGTTATGTGGGATTGTGGGGTGAGTGAATGGGATGAGGAAACGTACAAGTGGGTATGGGAGAGGTAGTTCTGTTTAGATTTTTATTTTTTGAATAATTAATATATATAATATAATATAATAAAGAAATATCAGCTTATTTATTAAACTAAAATAAAAATAAACATATATTTTTGTTATTTTCAAATCTTTTTAAAATAAATTTACTAAAATACGATGAAAAAATAAAATATTTAATGTAGATTTATAGTAAATATTTAAGGAATAAAAATGGTGTAAAACTTAAGTTCGGTCAAAAATTACGTGTCTACAACCCTAACTTGTTTTTCAAAAGCGTAAACTGAATCCAATCAGTTTAGACCCCAACTTAATTACCAAAAACTAAATTAATTAATTGGGTGGTGAAAAGACCATAACGCGATTCTAAGATCCGGTTTTGACTTTCCTTATCTAGACAATCCAAGTTCAAATGGGCATATCTCACTCATATGAACTTGAAACTGAGAAAACTCGACGGCGTTGGAAAGATAATTCAAAGATCTTTCCTACGGTATCTGGTAGCATACCTAACACATCCTGAGATAGGAGTTATGGTCGTTTGAAGTTGACCCAAAACTCATTCTTAACTTAACTTTTGTCAAATTTCAAGATTTTCATTATTTCCAAATATCACTCTTTCTAATTCTAGCTCGTTCTAGTTGTGGGATGCTACAATATCTCCTCCTTGGGAATATTCGTCCTCGAATGAGATCAGTCTTAGTAGGCTAAGGGTGTAACATCTAACATTCAGCTCAAACACCCAACAAACAAATCTAACACATCAAGCATATAAATTAAAGAGTACTAAGAAGAGAATTAGTACCTTAATTTGGAACTTCTCCGAATTCGAAAAGATGTGAATATCTTTTCTTCATATCTTTCTCAGCTTCCCAAGTAGCTTCCTCAACAAACTGGTTCTTCCAAAGAACTTTGACTGATGCTACCTTTTTTGTTCTCAACTTGCGAACTTGGCGATCTGAACAAGAATCTCTTCATAAGATAAGCTATCATTGATTCCAATATCTTCAGTTGGTATGATCAATGAAGGATCGTCCATGCACTTCTTTAACATGGAGATGTGAAATACCAAATGAACCGCTGCTAACTCTTGTGGTAGCTCAACTCATAAGCTATACTGCCAATCTTCTTGGATATTCTGTAAGGACCAATACCGGGGACTAAGTTTCCCCTTCTTACCAAATCTCATAACACCTTTCATTCGTGAAACTTTCAAGTAGACCCAATTATCTACTTCGAACTCTAACTCCCTTCTTCTAATATCAGTCATAAATAATGGAGACTGGAACTCCATGAAGTCTAACTACTTCTTGAAGATACAACTTGGCATAGTCCTCTACTGAATGAGTAGTCTTTACCAGCAAAAAGTGGGCTGATTTTGTCATTCTATCAACAATCACCCAAATAGAATCGTGTTGCCTGTGAGACCTTGGTAAACCTGTGATGAAATCCATATTGATCATCTCCCACTTTCATTCTGGAAGTTCTATATTCTGAGTCATACCATCGGGCCTTTGGTGTTCTACTTTAACTTGTCTGCAATTTGGGTACTTAGCAACAAACTCTGCAATGCCTTTCTTCATACTACTCCACCAATATACCTCTCTCAAGTCACAATACATCTTTGTGGAACCCGAATGGATAGAATAACTGGAGCTACGAGTTTCTTCCATGATCTTCTCTTGGAGTTCATCCACCCTTGGTACACACAATCTACTTTGAAACCTCAACACACCATCTCCCCCTTGTTCAAAAGTCATTACTTTTTGCTTATGAACATTATTTGTCTCCCATTAAAGAGAAATAGGATCTTATTCTTGCTTCTCTTTTACTTCTAACACTAATGATAATTCAACTCGTTCATCACCACTACTCCTTCTTTTGTGGAATCCATTAGTCCAACTCCTAATTGTGCGAGTTTGTGCACATCTTTTGCCAACTCTTTCTTATCTTCCTCAAAATGGGCGGTACTACCCATAGACAATCTACTCAAGGCATCAGCAACAACATTAGCTTTACCTAGGTGATAAAGAATATTCATGTCATAATCTTTGAGTAACTCTAACCATCTTCTCTGTCTGAGATAAAGATCCTTCTGACTAAACACATACTGAAGGCTCTCATACAAGTGACTTGTAAAATTTCTCTGGATATCTTCGCCTCTAAAACTTAGAAACACAACGTACTTCCATCGAGGACGGTACTGTGAATTACTCACAAAGGAGGAAGAAGATTCCATGGATTAAATTGTATGTCTCAAAAAAAATAAATACAAATCGTGATAGATCTACTCTACTATTAATTAGAATTATTAGGATTTTCTTCCAAGTTAAATTAATAAAAGGAATTACCAAATTTCTTTAGAAAAAAAAAGGATAAAGTGAATCAGATGGCCCTCTCCTTAAACTAATGGTAAATTATGTTAATGACTTTCTTTGTCACCGAAAGCTAGGGGTGTGCACTATTCGGATTAAACCGAATAACCAAACCAAATCAAACCGAATTTTTATTTGGATTGGTTTTGGATTAATAAATTACTTTGTTTGGTTTTTTGATTTGGTTTTGGATTTTAAAAAATAAAAACCAAAAAACCAAAAAAAAACCGAATTATATGTATATATATATATACATATAAATGTGTAGGTTTAGAATTAAGTTGGAGTTAACCACTTTTGTCCCTTTTTGGTTATTGTCTTTCATTATTATTATGTTTATATTTTATATTTGAACATCTATAATAGGTATAATTATAAGTACTTGTGTTTTAAGTTTTACTTATGATTTATATTATAAAGTATATTTAAGAGAATCAATATTATTACTTTGGTTATGTTATTAATTATTGACATAACCGAATAACCAAACCGAAAAAAACCGAACCGAATAAAGGAAAACGAAACCAAATTTATTTTGGATCGGATTGGGTTACACTTTTACAAATCAAAAATCGAAAAATTCAAACCGAATAGTGAAAAACCAAACCAAAAAACCGAATGCACACCCCTACCGAAAGCAGACAACTTTACTTCAAAAAATACTATGGGTCCTAGTGAAAACAAAGAATCAATGATTTTATGTTAAAAAAAAAATAGTATGTCATATAAATTGGAACAGAGCGAGAGTATTACTCCTTGATTTCATGTATTTTTCATAAACATTCCCTATCAACACATTGTGTAATTCACTCAAACTCTATAAATATACTCCCTCCGTTTCAAAAAGAGTGGTCTGGTTTGACTTGGCACGGAGTTTAAGAAATTAAAGAAGACTTTTGAATCTTGTGGTCCTAAATTAAAGTTATGTCAAATGTACAAAATTGCCCTTAATCTTGTGGTCTTAAACATGTCACGTGAAAAGCTAAAAGTCAAATGTTACCAAAAAAGGAAAGAGGTCATTCTTATTGAAACCGACTAAAAAGGAAAGGATGTCATTCTTTGTGAAACGGAGGGAGTATATTAATAACTGTGGTGTCTAGCCAAGTTTTCCCTCACCTCCACTAATTTTACGGAATACCTGTCAACTCCCACCTGTAATAGCTACTAGACAACTCTGTGCATTAAGGCTAAGACAGATGAGAAGAATTACCAAATATTTTTTATGTCTCCATTGAATTTTAAACTTAAAATCTTAGAAATTTCATTCACTTCATTGATAATTAGGCCATACCCGAGTGCTCAAACTCTATAAAATATTCATCCCCAAATTCATGAATTTACTCCATATGAGACTCATTCTTACATTATGCACATAATCAAGTAGAAAAAAGAAAGCACCAATTAATTTGGTGGGACTGGTAAGTGACGTGGACATCTAATTTCCCCACGTGTCCTGGTGTTCGAAAATCGGTATGCTTGTTGATAATACATAGTGGTATTTTGGGTAGGGTTGTGCATCAATCGGTTTGGTTTAATTTTATGTATTATTAGTTTGGTTTTGACTTTTTAAATATGCTAAATCAATAATTAAATTAAATCAATACGATATTTTTTATCGATTTTGATCCTTAACGATTCGGTTTTCGGCTTAACTAACAAGAAAATGCTTATAAAATAAATATAACTTCTCCAATAGTTTGACACAATAAAACAATAATATAACTTTAAAGAACACTCATAAAATAGAAAGAATAATAACTAACATATATAGAAAGAACTATACAAGTTCAACACAAAGAAAAATTACGAGGAATATGGTTTTTATTTTAAATTTTGACGTTTTGTATAATATAAAATTGTGAACTCATAGTCACTATACTTAAGTGTGAAAGGCTAAAGGACAAATACAGTAACTATTAAGGTATTTGAGTTATATTTAACAAATTGTGATGATCTACTCCACTATTAATTAGAATTATTAGGATTTTCTTCCAACTTTAATAGAAGGAATTAGAAAATTCCTTTAAAAAAAAGTGAATCAGATGACCCTCTCCTTAAACTAATTGTAAATTATGTTAATGGCTTTCTTTATCACCAAAAGTAGACAACTTGACTTCAAAAAACACTATATATGGGTCCTAGTGAATAAAAAGAAATCGATTTTTTTTTTATGAAAAGAAGAATCAACAATAACTGTAGTTAATTTAAAAAGAAAGAAGCGAAAGATGTTAACAAAAAGGAAAGTATTGTCCTATAAATTGGAGCAAAATGGGAGTATTACTCCTCAATTTCATGTATTTTTCATAAACATTTCCTATTAACACATTGTGTAATTTACTCAAAATATATATATATATATATATATATATATATAGATATATATTAATGACCGTTGTGTCAAGGTCAGCTTTCGCACATCTCGATGATCAATGTCACATATACCTGCCACCTCTCACCAAAAACAACTACCACGTAATTCTGTCTATCAAGACTAGGACAAATAGAAGAATCACCTAATGTTTTCTAATATTTTCTCCAAATTTTAAATCTGAAACCTCAAGATTCTCAACCACTTTATTGACCACTAAATCATATATGTTGTCAAACTCTATAAAATATGCATCCCCAAATTAATGAATTTACTCATTCTTACATTATGCACAATATCAAGTAGAAAAAAAGAAAGCACCAACCTAAAAAGAATGTTGTGGCGGTAGTTGCTCCGGTTCACCGGAGCAGTGAAGTATTTAATCGGAATTGATTTTAATTTGGTGGGATTGGTAAGTGTGCCGTGGACCTCTAATTACGCCACGTGTCCAATCTTGCTATTTGAAAATCCGTTATGTTTGTCGTTTTGGGTCACGACAGCGGTTAGATGAGTCCAATCACTACACAAAAATGATTTTTAATGAAAATAATTTAATTGCTGCTAAATATGTATTTTTTAGAGATAATTAACACTCTTTGTAAATATCCATAAAATCTATAGTGATATTGGATCCAATGACAATAAACTAATGTTGATAAAGACTTTAGCGCTTTTAATAATATGCATATTTATTGACGCTAAAAACTATTTTTGTAGTATTGAACCTTTAGCAAATGACAATGCTAAGTTATAATTTATGAAAGTTTGATGGCATATTTGAGTTTTTTAAATTATGTAAAATGTTAAATTCATGAGTTAATGATCAAAACACACCTTATTTCTTTCATTTTTTTTCGTAAGTTTCACACCTCAATTCTCAATTGTTTCTTTTACTTACATGAGTTATCATCAGCACACCTTAAAACTAACTAGACCAATTATCAATTGTTTCTTTATTTGAACTATCACTACCTACTCAAGTAGGTAATTTTGGTATACTTTTTAATAGGTAGATGATGATAGTTTAAATAGGAAAAAAAAAATTAAAGTAAAGTGTGAAACTCTCTCTTACATGCACAAAAAAGTACGTGTTTTTAAAATGTGTAATGCTAAATGACTAGAAAATTTGGCCAGATATTTAAAAAGTCTACAATATCCTTTTTATTATTTTAAAATAAACTGTTTTTTTTTTCTATTTTTTAATTAAAAGGTATTAAAGTTAAAAAGGTAAAAATGATCAAAAAAATAAAATAACATAATATGAAATATGTTATTTTACTATTCTAGCCAAATTTTGACCAAATATTTTTGACCAAAAGGATTTTTCCTTTTAAAATTTATCAATAAAATTTTGTCAAGTTTCTATTTGAAGGAGGTAGGAAATTCCTTCAATGAAAACCAAAACTCCATGATGGACAACTAAAAGTTTACTTCAAAAAACACTACGGGTTCTCCTTGTTACGATATACTATTAATCACGTGTTTTGATATAGTATTATTTATTAAATAATTATTTATTTATTTATTCAATTTAATAAAGTATTACATTAAATAAATCAATTTTTCATATATGTGTCCTTAATATAGTAGATGATTTAGTATATATATAGTGTTTAAGCTTATACACAGAAAATTAAATCACCGATTCTTATAAATTAAAAGTTATAGTTCACAATCGTAGATGGAAATTTGGACAAATCATCAAAATGATTGTATCTCGAGATTAAATGTAATTTATCTTGATTATGAAAATGGTATAGTTCTAATTTCTCGTGCTAGTGCATTTTGTATATATTGAACGGGATTGAGTAAAGATAAATGTTTTAGGCTTACTGATAAAAACATATTCTCTAAACTATTAAATGTACTTATATTCTTAATTATGATATAACGATTATGATTTGTATATATTAATTATCATTTTGATTTATTAAAAGGTGAGATTTTGAGATGGATCAATATGTCTGGTAGATTGGATGATAATAATATATATTGATGAGATAATTAGTTAGTTGATGGAATCCATGTCTCGATTCAGAGATTGATGATACACCTTTTTATGAGAAGCTTATAAATTTTCATGTGTAAACCCGGCTGGTAGATTTATGAATCTATCACATGAAATAAGTTAAGTATTGCTCTAAAGAAAATTTATCATTGAATTAAATTTGTCAATAATTTAATTTATTGATTAGTATCTATTTAACATGGGAATTACATAAGTGTTTTAATGGGGAATTTTGAAATATAAATAGAGGGGTGCAATTACAAGTTTCTAGTGGAATCATTTGTAATTTATTATGGTAAGATTAATTCAAATTAATTTTTGGAATTATTTCCATAATAGGAAGCCTCAATAATTAAATATGTGGCGCCTCCAGTGTTCAGATTTAACTAGAACTCAGAAACCTATTTTTTAGGAAAAAGAAAAAAAGGAGCGTGTTTTTTTAGAAGAAACATGTGTTTCTTTTTCTTGAAGGAAAATGACTCCTTATTGGACTGGGAAAAAATCTCTATAAGCAGGATCTTCTAACCGAGAAAGACAATCAGTTTTGTACACCCAAAAAATATCTAAATATCCTCATCTTCTAACTATGTAACAAGAATCTAGATATTTATATACTTTACTATAAATATCTAATTATCTAGAACATCTAGATGTTTCTTAAGTATAAATATCAAAGATATTTAGTTTATAAAATTCTAGAAAGTTCTACTAAATATCTAAGATATTTTTTGTACCTCTAAAAAATCAACTTTAATTTTTCACAATTGTTTCCGTTTAAATCTAACAAATATTATTTGATAAATATTTTATGGATTAAGAATTGACAAACTTCAAGGATCAAAACTGCTGAATGCAAGTATTTAAAACCTACCATCAAACATAAGGGATCATTTATCCATTTTCCCATATAACTGCCTAAAGCACACCATTAGATGGATACTTTTAAGTGGCTTAAGTGAATCGGTTCTGGCAAGATGACATTTAAACTGCAGTAACTGGAGCCCCCTATGACCGTATGACGGACGGGTACCAGACACTAGATGGAAATAAAAATTGCAGATTGATCATCGGCAGTGTATTCACAAACTACTTCTACCACGTAGATTTGCATTAGATCGATAACCACACTTCTTCAGTACATCTTGATAGGGACAGATAATAGTAAAAAGATTGTACATTCCCAATTTGAAACGATCACATCACATCTAACCATGAATTGGTGCAAACAGTTTTTAGATGAAAGAGCTTCTAAGTTACATTTGGTATAACAATCTAGGACACAATATATTCCAGACCTTAACTCCTGTTCACAAGCTGCTTCCACCATGTAACATTTTACAGTATATATCAAGGGAGATCGACTACGCTTCTTCAATAGAGCTTGATGGTATTTGATCTTGAAGTGTTGGAGCTACATTCGATTCCTAGGCTTCTTTCATCCACCCATTCATAATATGTAATCTTTTTGTTAGAAAATGGAAAATGTGATTATATTTCGAAATGAAATTTAAAATGATCAACGGATTATTGCATACCCAAGTTCTTTCACAAATCTCTTTCTCAGGCAGAGGAAATAGGTGCCCTTTCATAGACGCTGTCACTGGTTCTCTTCTCAGTTTACACTCCCGAATCTGACTCAAACCCATAAGCTAGTTTAAGAGGGGAGGATTGTCCAAGTACCAATCAATTATCCAACCAATGTCGGACTCTATCACATTGCAAAAGTAATCCAAAACCAGACTAAAAACTTGTTAGAACCACTTACTTTATCAATTCAATGACAATAAGAGAGTAGATTGTACGATTTAAAAAATCGAGTATTCCTATTCCAAAAGGAACGATCACAACATCAGATTTAATTATTACTTAGTACAAACAGTATTGAGAGCAAAGAGTTAAGTAACTTCTCCGCTTAACTATCTAGCACTCAATGTCTTTGCAAGAAATTTGAACATAAATTTTGTCATTTATCTGATGTAAAACACAACTAGATAGACAAAGACTCTGTTTCTTTTTTTTCACCTTTTTCCGTAAAGCATAAATGAATACAGATGGAGCACCAAAAATACATCTTTCCACATGAATCAAACAACAAAGTCAAAATCTGAAACTTGGTGATGAAAAATAATATTCCCAAGGCTTCACGAGTCTACAAATGGAAGAATGAATTTTTTTGCATATCCAAGTTCTTTCGCGAGTCCCTTTCTCAGAAAACATGTTCCCTTCATAGGTAGCACCCCCAAAGTACCATCTTCTTCCAAAGTAATCCAAAATCAGAACAAAACTTGTTAGAGCCGCTTAAAATAAAGCAACAAACAGTAGGATAGTCGCATAATCCTAATCTGAAACGATCACAACATCCAATCATGAACTAGTGCATTAAGTGGAGAATCAAACTCACTGCTGATATGTACATCACCCATTGATGAGCTCCTGCCAATACGAGAAAGAATGAAAAGAAATAATTTATATATCAAGACAGAACATAATTTCATACCAACTCGGGAAAAAAACAAATCACGACGTATATACCTATATTTAATCTAAAATACTGGGCTATTGTCGGAAAGAGCTGCAACTTTTTTGAAGAGACTAACACTTCTACTAATAAGATCTTTGTTTCTTAGAAGAGGAGCAACTGGCCTCTTCATGATGTTCATATCTACTCCTCCTTATCCCATTGCAAAGCTCAAATTCATCTTTACTCAACAAACGAACTCCAAATTTCTTCTTTACTCCAAAAAATTAAATTAATAATCTGATAATCATTTGGTGTTTTCCATTTGCATTAGATGCATCCCACAAGCAAGCAAGAGGTACAAAGAAAAAATGAATAGCAAATATTAGAACATAAAATGAATGATTGGATAAGGCAAGTTTCTGGGTCATCCACAACATCCCAGCATCACATAAGGGAATCAAATTAGCTGTGATGACAATTAAGTTTCCAAAGTAACAAACAACAAATCCCAAGAAGTTATCCAATACGTACCAATTCTCAGGCAAGTTGGCACTTGACTGATACACTTGCAACCATCCCCTGATGGTGGAACTGGCACGACCTGACTTCCTGAGTCACGATGACACCTACTAAAACCCACCAGTAGGTAAGCCAACCCCTACCCAAAACAATAAGTAGTGAGTACAAGGGTAGAACTAAACATAAACAATACTAAGAATAAGAAAAGACAGAACTGGAAAGCAAACTAAAACCTATATACAAAGGAAACCCTCCAAGAACCTAGAAGTCATGAGTACAGAGATGTCTAATAAGATAAATACAAGTCCCAAAAGTGGACCACAACAAGCCATCTCAAAGGGAAACGATACGCTAAAATATGTACAGAAGGAGACAGGCCGATCCAAGACACCAAGTGCTCACCCTTGTCTCCGATATCCGCAAGTTGTAAAAGAAGGCACGAACAATCACTGCTGGTACCTGGTACTTGGACTCGCATCACAAAAAGATGTAGAGTGTAACATATGTACCAAAACAAGGTACTCAGTAGGCTTCATAGGCCGACCAAGTAAGAAAGGTAAAAAAAATCTGAAAAGATAGAATCTAGACACAAACAAAGGTCAAAGCGGATATCAAAAGAAGGCACACGAGCATATCAGAAGTAAATCTAAGTAACCCAAAACTAAATCTAACTGACCCCATAAGCCCAGAAGGTACACTCGTGCACAAGTTTAAATAAAAGCCCAAACATACCCCCATAAGCCCGACAGGTACACAAAATAGCTAAGTCTACAAGAATAAAGAGAAATTCAGATTTGAATCCAAGAACATTAATCGGGATCCCAACCCAAGTAACTAAGAACCAATCAACTCCCAATCCAGCTAGCAAGAGTGAAAATCAACCCAACCAGTCAACTCCCAGCCCAGCTAGCAAGAGTGACAATCAGCCTAGGCCGCCCAGCCATAAAGTCCACTCTATGGGCGTAAGCCGCCTAACTACAAGAGTGACTCGGGGGCGTATCAACTCTGTAGAGGATCTCAGATATCAAGGCCACCTAGTCAACCAGTCCACCCCAGGGCGTAAGCCACCCAGCTAGCAAAAGTGACTTGGGGGTGTATCGACTCCGAAGAGGATCTCAAGTAGGCTCCACACCACTATGGATTGCGTCCACTCCCAAAGGTATCACAAAAGGCTCTAAGTATGAATTACTCCAATCTCGAGAAATCACACAACCATCGATAATGTATCAGAGTCGCAGAAGTAGGGAGAGAAGATAGAAGGGCCAACAACCTGCACAAATGCCTAAACTAAGGCCCATACTGATCAGACCCAAGTCTTCTATTCTAGTCTACAAGGACCTAGTCCGTCCGAGCAGCGTCACAGACATACCAAAATCACAAGGTTCACAAGTTTAAGGCAAACATTCATATCCTATTCTAAGGCCAAACATGCTTCAAGAAATATGTAGTAAAATAAGTAAATCACATAGCATACGACAACATACGGACAACCCCAGTTTATCATGGTATTACCATCAGAATAGTAGTAATCAACCCTAAATCATGGTTTCTAAAAGAAAAGCAGGAGTAACTAGGTACCCCCCCTCCCCAATTCACACTAATCATCATGAATTCACACATTCATGCTCAATCTAATTAGAAAGGAAGTCGTAGCCTACTTGTAGGCTGACTGCACACGATCCAAATCACAAGAACAGAGCTTGTCCCTTTTGAATGGACTCTGAATGCTGCCACACTATCAAAAATAGGATCAGAATGTCAATATAGTCGTGACCAAAATCACCCAAAATGGAGATGAACCAATTTTAGAGCTAAATGGGAATCGTGGGATCCATGCCATAAATTCCAGAATTGACTCCATCAAAAGGTCCTAAACTATGCCTTGAACTTGTGTTCCAAACTAGAAAACAATTCGCAACCTAAATCAACGGAAACAACAACACACAAATTAAAGGAATAAGGGCAGTAGCTTACCAGAGAAATTCACCTCAAACGGAGTGTCAGCAACACAATCCATTCACTCCACCATGTAGCCCTGATAATTACGAGTGTGTGAGACTTTGAATCATCAAAATTAGAAATCAAACGGAGGAGAAATCTTAAAAATACCAAAAGGTGCAAAGGCTTGTACCGACCATGGCTTAAATAAAAGGTCAGGTCGGTCGGCTGCTCGCGACCATGACAACCCACGTCCAGGGTGCCAGCCGATCGCAGCAGCGAGGCTAGGCGCGTGAACGTGAGGCCTCAGCAACTGACAACAAAGGGCTAGGGCCTCCAAACTTCAACAGGGTGCCTGGGATTCATCCAGAACCCTATGCGTGCAAGTAAACTATGCTACCTCATTCTGAAATAGCATTCCGAACTCAACGAAACCATTAAAATTCCCATGCGAGGTTGTTTTGATAAAAAATGGGTCCCACACACAATTTCTGTTTTAAGCCAAAATCTACGAGGGGCCTCAAAATTAGCTTGGAAGCCTCGGGACTTAAGCAACGGGTCATTGTAGACCAAGCTCAACATTCCGAGCTAACTGTGTTGATGAAATTTTTATCCGAGCTCGTTTACCAAAATTTTGACTAAAGTCAAACCTAGGCTTCAATTTGAAAGTTAAAACGCCTAAACACACATGCTCGCACTAAAAGCCTCGAAAGTTGTGTCGACTATTTTACTAGCCTAAAATTACTCTTCTAGAGATGATGTATTTTTTAGAATTGGATTATGAGGTCATCTTTTTGAAGTTCAGATAAAAAATGACCTTTCAAGGTTCAAAATCTCCCAAAACACTAAAACTCACATTAAAACTAAACGAATGACCAGGTGACTGGTCCGTCAGTCCCAGCAAGTCATAAATGACTAGGTTCACTACAAAAAGCTCTAAACGACAAACATGAGACACAAACACAAAAATGACCTGTAGGTCATTACAGAAACCAACTTGAGATATTTACGCCATAGGTAGATGATGAGATATTCTGAAACAACACATTATCGATCCAATCATTGCTCCCCAATCAATACTTATTGTATGTAATTGATGTGGAAATTCTGGCAGCTGTATAAACTTCTGGCAATCTGATAAGTCCAACGATCCAAGGGCACTAAGTTGGATATGCTACGAGGCAAATGCTCAAAATTGTTTCCTTTGAGATCCAACATTTTCAAAGAGGATAAGGATCCAATATCTTCTGGAAGTCCTCCATCTATTAAAATTTAGTCACTGAGATCCAAAATTTTTAATGAGAATAACCTTTCATTCACTTGAGGGAACACAAAGTACACTCTATCTTTAGATTTTTCTTTTGCAAAAGTCAATAATTTAAGTTTGTTCAACCGGGCGATGGAAGAAGGAGGTCGTGAGATTAGAGTACAATTGGCATCAAGATACTCTATGTTTTCTGCATCACCTATCTCTTCTAGAAAGCTTTGACATTTTGAACACTCCAACACAAATAGCTTGACCAAGTCTTTGAATTTACAAATGCTACTTGGAAGAGATACAAGGTTATTCATGCCACACAAATCTAGCTCTATAAGATCATATGAGTATTGCTGAATAAAAGATGATGGTATTTCTCTTAGCCCAGAGAGTTCCAACATAATTTCTAACTCCGGCTTTATTATTCCGAGGATTTCTTGAATTTTTTCTAAACTAGACCAGCAGTATCAAGATTCATAGATTCAAGAGATACCTATTAAGGCTTTCACTATAATACAAATCTAACTCAATGAGTTTTCTAGGAACATCCCAGGGAATGGTGAACCTCTTCAAGACTTGTACATTTTATATATCCAAATACTCCAAACTTGGCATCCCCTGAAATTTGGTGTATTCTTTGGGCTTTTAAAGCCACATATATCTAGCCTTCGTAGAGACGGCAATTGTTGCTATTCAAAACACACAAGGAATGATGAAAAATGAGTAAAGTAGTAAATGACCTTTTTAGATTAAGATTCAAGGTGTGAAATTAGAATTGTTTATTTTAATTTATATGGAAATTACATGCTCGGAACTAGATAAAAATATTATTATAAATAAAAGGTAAAATATCTAAAAAAGACCTTAACCTTATGTTCACATTTTAATGTTGCAATTGTACTCTGAATTGTCCCCTATCTGTTATCATTTGACACTGGACGTTGATGTGGAAAAGAGTGTGAATACACCTTATTAGGTGCGTGAGTGTAAACAAAAGTATAAAAAATTAGCTTGCAATTGAGATGTTTTAAAGTAAACTATTTCTTCTTGCTTCTTCTTGGTAGAATGCACATTTTCACGATTTTTTAAAAATTCTATAGCGTTAATGGCTATTTGTTTCAATTGTTTTTTGTTTTGGTATCAAGTTTTGAGCCAAAAAACTTGGCAAGAAAACAATTGCCGAGCAGAAAAGTTGTGCCAAAATAATAGAGTTCCAACAACATATTTTTTTTGTTTCTTCTTTAGATGCAAGGACTATCAATTTTAAGTTACCTTCTCTTTTTGGCAAAATATGTATATAAAAATCATTTGGATTTTAGTAAAATTTATTGTTACTTAGTCTTTTTCCATTATTTTCTGCGAATTCTCTACCCATTTTCATCACAAAAGTCCTTGTTTTTTGAACTGTTCAAAGTAAGGTTTTAGACCATTTGAAGTCTAAATTGACTCATGTCTTCTCCCAACTTCGGAGCATATGGTCCTCACCTCGAGGGGACATAATGAAATAGTTAGTTTTCCAATTCTTTTTTGAGCTTTAAGGGTAAAATTTTGACCTAATTTTAAATCTAAATTTCATGGCATCAATATGGGTATCGTTAGTTAAATATTAACGTGTAGTGTATATTTTTGATAGTGTGGCATCGTTCCAAGACTTTTTGGAAAGGTAAAGCTCCTGAGTAGAGGTTCGAGTGCGGTTTTGGATTGGGGTAAGTTATAATCTTATCTTTTAGACTTGGATTAGCTAGTGTAACGACCTCCCTCCTCGTTATGGGCAAACAATTAGTGAAGGAAAATGAGTGAGAAAACTTTTGGAGTACTGAGTTATATAAAAGTTTCAGGCTAGGTTAGGCTTGAACGAAATCTTAGTAAAGTAAGTTCTTGGGCAATCTGAGAAACGATTGGGGTACACATTTAGGTAAAGTCTAATTTCCTTGTTGCTAAGACATTAAGGAGTCCGTAGGACATTTCATACATGAATTCACGTGTATAGAACTCTCGATAATGATATTGGCATGAGGGGATCGGTTTGGACCATCAAAGTTCAAAGGTGTGCTGAAAAATAAGCTAATTTTGGAGGATTTCCAAGTCTTTGTCCCATTCAAGCCGATCTAGCAGGTTACACACCGCTATAGCGGTTGAATTAATTCCCACTATAGCAGGAGATCCTACTATAACATCGCCACTATAGCGGGATCGGGATGCTATAGCAGGCTTAGTCGCAGTTAATGCAGAAGATTTCCCAAAACCTTTCATTATTTGGCAATTACGTTTTTGGGAAGAGTAGGGGAAATCTAGGAAAAAATTCACCTATTTTCCATGGTTATCATGAGTAAAGGTAAGTAGATTACTCCGTTAGCGTGATAATTCGATTGTTAGGCCTAAGAATCTATGGTGATTACTTTAGGGGTGGGTTTTGGTTGATATAGCGGTGGAAAAACCCAGTTTGTTTAGAACTATCATGAAACTGGTATGGATTTTGAAATTAGGATATTATTCGGGTGTATTTAGGCAATTTGGTTCCGATTATCCGTCATGTTGATTGTTTCTAAACCAAGAACAAGTTAGGTATCATAACAAGGGAAAAACTCAAGTTCTATAGAGCATTTTGGGCTTGATTCAAGGTAGGTGAAGGTTGTTGTTTCCCGTTTATGTTATATGTGCTTGCTAGCCACTTCGTCGGTATTGTTGGAAAAAGAATGTTTATATCTCAAATAGAAATATCTCTTCCCACAAACAATTGTAACAGACAATTGATTCTACAATTGAATAACCTTAATGACTTTTCTTTTGAGAAAATATTGTATTGATAATCTTAATTTCCTACCTTAAATAGTCTTGTTTGTTCATTATTTTAATACTTTTTTAATGTTGCATATTGAATCCTAAAGCTATTGTAGCATTTTCCATTAATCTTATTGGCATTAATCCTCTCTATCTGTTTGAGTCTTTAACATCATGTATGTTTCCCTATAAATATTGTCTTCCTCTATTACAAAGAGTATGAGATTAATATATCTCTAAGAGAAATCTTTCCTCCTATATTATTTTATGAGTTTTATTTTAAAATATTTTTGTTAGTTTCTGGCTCCTAGTTTTATGCTAGAAGAACTTGTTGAATTCTGGGGGATACACCTATAACGGGTGAAATATCCTAAAGGACAGTGCCTAACACACCTCTAGCTTTGGTGAAATTCATACAAGTCTTCGTAAAGAAGATAATTTTCATAAGAGTTTCAACAATATTGTATTTTCTAATACATTGAGCTGTTATCTATTGTTTTTAAAAGCTTTTCTTTATAATGCATCTTTACTAGTGCTTTATATTGAATTGAGTTGAGTAAGTTTGAGTATCATTGAGGTTGAGTTGAGACGGCGTAAGTTGTTTCTTTAGTTCCAGTTTAAGCTTATGTCTTATTTTAGATTTCCTCTTGCATGCTCGTACATTCCATGTACTGACGCCATGTGGCATGCATCTTTTATGATGGAGATACAGGAAATTAGGATCATCAACCGGCGCTCCGTTGATCCAGTCGTGTTCCAAAGTTGTTTGGTGAGCCTCATTGCTTCCAGAGGATCTTCTAGTATTTTCAGTTTTGTTAGGATGATCGGGGATCTTGTCCCGACATCCCTCATAGTATTAGAGGCTTCATAGATAGATAGACAGTAGTAGTTGAGAAATCTTTTCATTTCCAGTGTTAAATGTTTAAGACTTGAGTTACCTTTTTGGCTAGTTGAATGTTTTATTTCTAAAATATTTTGAGTTTACCTTTTGAGACAATTTGAGTAAAGTTTGCTTTTAAAGCTCTTTTATTATTGAGTAAGTATTCCGCTGAGAGTTGAGCCAAACCAAGGGTTTGCTTGGGGCCACCAATGGTTCTTGAGTGCTCGCTGTGTCCAAGGTGTAGGCTCGAAGCATGACAAACTTGGTATCAGAGCCCAGAGTTTAAGAGTACTAGGGTGTCTATAAAGCCGTGTCTGTAGAGTCCTAGTTATCGGTGTGAAGCTCGCCACATCTATAATTAGGATGCTGCAATATTTATGAACTATCTCACTTCTTTCATACTTTTTTCGTGCGATAGAGGTCATCTCTATAAAGTTTCTCTCTAATTCATGCTTGCATGTATCTTTCATATCATGCCTCCACGAAGAGTTGTTTGAGGTCGTCCCTCTATGAAGAATGTTGATGGTTGTCCCTCTAGGAGGAATGTTGATCATGAGTATCAAGGGGTACCCAATGTACCAGAAGTACAACCCCAAGGAGAGGTCACAAATACTGAGTTTCGGGATGCTATCCGGATGTTGAATCAAATGGTGACCAACCAAGCTGGGAAACGAAGAGGGAATCAACAAGATGTGGCTGATACATCTAGCATCCATGAGTTCTTCAGGATGAATCCTCCAGACTTCACCGGTTCAAGTGTCACTCAGGATCCAGAGAACTTTGTAGAAGAGTTGCAGAAAGTATTTGAGGCGATGCATGTTGCGGATGCTGAACGTATAGAACTAGATGCATACCAACTGAAGGGTGTTGCTAGAGTATGGTTCGACCAATGGAAGAAGAGTAGAGCTAATAATGCACCAATTATGAGTTGGGCTGTGTTTGAGAAGACCTTCTTGGGGCGTTTCTTTCCCCGTGAGCTGAGAGAGGCCATAGTAAGGAAATTCTTCACTCTTAAGCAGTAATCTATGAATGTGCATGAGTACAACCTTATGTTCACCTAACTGTCCCGTTATGCTCCAGAGATGGTTACTGATATGAGGAGTGTAACACCCCAAAAAAATTTTGAGCTAAGACTCGAACTGTTCTTAGTAGTGAGTGAGATTTTTGCAAGGAATTTAAAATTTCTTGAGTGTTAAGGTCACTAGATGTAGCACCTTAAGTTCCAAGAAGAACCAAAGAGAAAAGCATTCAAGTCATTCGTAAGTTTTCTTAAGTTTCAGGTCAATTTCAAATGACCATAACTTTTAGTACAAGAT
This sequence comes from Solanum stenotomum, assembly GCF_019186545.1. Taxonomy (NCBI): domain Eukaryota; kingdom Viridiplantae; phylum Streptophyta; class Magnoliopsida; order Solanales; family Solanaceae; genus Solanum; species Solanum stenotomum. The sequence goes on along the minus strand of NC_064282.1, from coordinate 81,750,762 downwards.
GAGTTAGGAGACCCATAAGATATTAAATTAAATCTCTTCGAGTCCTATTTCCAATGCCACCAAGTTTGCTAAATTCTGAGCTCTGAGTAAAACGTTATGACTGATTTACTAACGACGCACAAACCTGGCAGCAGCTCTGCGATGGCTCCGCGTTACGGAGCCAATACAGACCTTACTGCCTGGTGAAAAATTATTCGGACTCCCAACTCATTTTAATTATTTCTTTAAGGGTATTTTAGTCCTAAAAACCCTTAGGAGGTCATCTAAATTGCCCTAAACGAGTAGAAAATCAGTTTTTCAAATCAAACCCTCTCATCCACTCCAAAAATTTTATGCTCAAGGAAATCAAGAAACGATAAGGCTAGGGTTCATCTTTAAAGATTTTCCTTCAAGTTGCTTCAAGAAGATGCTTCTTTCAGGTATGTAAACTTACATAGTGTTGGGTTTGTTCACCCACACGCCAATCATGTTAATTTCAACATTAAATTCGTTATAGAAAGTTGAAGCTTTGGTGTTCTTGTTATGTATTCATGAATTTGTTTTCATTCTTGAATTGGGATGATATTGAGGAGTTCTTGAGAGTATTGTGTCAATTTATATAGTTGTTAGAGTTAGATTCTAGTGTACATGTGTTGGGTATCTGAATCTAAAGAGGGGTTGAGCAAAAGAATCAAATTTAGGCGAATTGAGGTTAGAAAACGAAGAAGGAAAAAATCGGGTGAATATGGCAATCCAATCCGCATCGTGGACCTGCTTCCCCATTTCATAAAAAAAAAATCTTTGCGTCGTGGAGAGGCCACGGACCTCTTTGCATCAAACGTTATTTTTCAACCAAATATTAAAATGCATCTCTGCGTCGCAGACTTGCTTCCAGACAGTGATTTCTTGATCGTTTCTCATGTTTAACTATCTAAAAACACTCCTAAACATCACGAAATCTTTCTTATTACAAATCACAACCTTGAATTCATAATTCAAATTCAAGGTAGAGTTAAGAGTTAAGTTTTTGAGAATTATTTCGAACATTCTAAGAAAGTCCCTTTGAATCCTTTTGTGGAGTCTTCTACAACTTTTAGTAATTTATTTCAAGACTCAAGAAAATGAGTATGAGGATGAGGAGAATGTATTCATGAGTCTACTTTTTCATCATGAGATCTTTCATATTATGAACCATAACTCTTGAATTCATAATTCACATTCAAGAGAGAGTTAAGAGTAGAGTTCAAGGAAACCTTTGAGTTCAATTGTGAATCCTTTGAAATCCATTATCGATTTGAGTTAGTTTTGAGTAAGTAAGTATGAGAATGAGAAGTGTCGTATACATGAGTTCCTTATTGATATTTTAACCCTTGAGTTGAGTCGTTCATGCCCATAACTTCTGCATGAACTCCATTAGTTGAGTACCTTTGAGAGGAGTAGTATCTTCAAGTCCTAAGTCTTGAGTATTGAGTTCTTAATCCCCTTTGAGATTATGATTCTAATGATGGGACTATTACATGTTACCCATCAAGTCCTTGAGTTGAATTGTTCATGCCCATAATTCTGCATGAACCCTATAAGTCGAACAGTCTTGAGATGAGAAGTATCTTTGAGTCCTTGAGTTGAGTAGTTCATGCTCATAATTCTGCATGAACCCTCTAAATTGAGAATTCTTGAAATGAGTAGTATCATTGAAGCTCTTGAGTTCCAAGTATTGAAGTTCTATCTATGGTTATTGAAAACCTTGCATTGAGTCGTTCACGTCCATAATTCGGCATGAACCATATTTTAAGAAGTCTTTACAAATATTTTAACTTTGTTTTAAAATTTAAGCTTTGACTTGAGTAAAAAGTAAGCGTAAAGTTCATTATCTTTAAAATGATATATAGGAACTAAGTATTCCCAAGAGTAAATGTTTTCACATTTAAGATGAGAGGAAACTGATTTCCAAAAGAGTTTTGAGCAAGAAAGGGAACATAGATTCCAAGAGGTCTTTTAAGCTAAGTTTTGAGTAATTATCTCACACCAAAGAAAAAAGTTATGTTTTTAAACATATGAGCTGAGTATTTTTGGGAGTAGTATTGAGCACTGATATGGGGACGAGTTTGAGTTCAGATAACTCACGTCTCCATAAACCATGTAGCCATCATGGGGAGTAAAGGATTATACTTTTTAGATGATTCCTTAAGTGATTTTTAGCATAGACTAGTGGATCCACTTAGTTAAGGCGTTCTATATGACGAAAAGTATAGGACAGTTCTGGCAGCGTGGCAAAGACGTTGTATCATCACTTAAGCTCATAGTGGTGGTTGTCGATTAGAGAAACTCCCACAAAGTTATATTGTATTTTTATATATACAAACTGAGTATATTGTATTCTTAAATACATTAAAGTTGCTTTCTGTTGTTTTAAAAGCTTTCCATATATTGCATCTCTTATTGTTGCTTTATATTGAGTTGAGTATCCAGAGTTGATATGTGTTTCATTGTGTCAACTACCTTATTGTTGAGTTTTACTGAGTTGAGTATCTTATCCTTGAGTACTTCTGAGTTGAGTAAGTTTGAGTATCCTTGAGTATTCATTGAGTTGAGTAAGTCTGAAAAGAGATAAGTATGTTTCCCTTTTANTACTGAGTTGAGTATCTTATCCTTGAGTACTTCTGAGTTGAGTAAGTTTGAGTATCCTTGAGTATTCATTGAGTTGAGTAAGTCTGAAAAGTGGTAAGTATGTTTCCCTTTTATCAAGTTCAAGCTTATGTTATGCTTTAGAATTCCCTTTACATGCTTGTACATTCCATGTATTGAGTCATTTAGCCTGCATCCTTTCATGATGCAGATATAGGTATTTAGGGTCATCAATAGGAGCTTCGTTGATACCACATGAAGTTCGAGTTAGCTATGGTGAGCCTTCTTGCTTACGGAGGATTTCATTTACTTTATAGTTTTGTCAAGATGTCGTGGGTCTTGTCCCGACTTACATCTTTGCCATTTAGAGGGTTCATAGATAGATAGTAGAGTTTGAGAAGCTTGTTTCATTTATCTTATTAAATGTTTTAAAGACTTAAGTTGCCTATTTTGGGGTGAGTTGAATATATTATATTATTCATAGTTTTCTTTTGAGTTAAAGCTTGTATTTAAGTTTTTCATGAATTTTATTATGTTTTAAGCTTTGTATGCTTAAGTTAGTCTTCCTCTTGTAGTCAACCTGGATGAGGGTTTGCTTGGGGACCAACAATGGTTCTCGAGTGCCGGCCACGTCCAGGGTGTAGGCTCGGGTCGTGACAAGGAGTATGATGAGTTTGTTTGTTTCTGGGTTGTCTCGCCTGTCTAGTAAGGAGGGAAAGACAACTAGGTTGATAGGGGACATGGACATAGCAAGGCTGATGATCCATGTGCAACAGGTTGAGGAAAATAAGATGAAAGATAGAGAAGAATTTCGAAACAAGAACACTAAAACATCAGAAAATGAGTCCGGGAGCAAAAGAGAAATGCAAACGGGTCATCTTTTCAGAAAAAGCCAAATAAATCTGCTCCATCATCTGCTAGTGCACCTGCACCAATGAATAGAGGTGAGTTCAAGAATCAGAGTTCGTAGAATTTCAGAGCTAGACCTGCACAGTCTCAAGGTAATGTGGCACAAGGAGGTGTGTCGTGATGGCCTCATTGGTTGCTTCAAGTGTGGTCAGAATGGTCACTTCATGAAAGAGTACCCTAAAAGAAGGTAGGGTGGTGGTAATGTGGGCAATATAGCAATTTTCTTTAGTGGTTCCACCAGATAGAGATACACCTAGAGGAGCTACTTGCGGAGGAGCAAACCGTCTGTATTCTATCAACAGTAGCCAAAAGCAAGAGAATTCGCTATATGTTGTCACTAGAATGATCAAAGTATTTACTTTAGATGTATATGCTTTGCTAGATCCAGGAGGGAGTCTATCTTTTGTGATTCCTTATATTGCTATGAATTTTGATATTCTTCATATGTAACTTCTTGAGCCCTTCAGTGTTTCTACACCTGTTGGTGAGTCTATTCTAGCTGAGAGAGTTTATCGTGATTGTGCCATTTCTGTCAATCAAAAAGATGCCATGACTGATTTAGTTGAGCTAGATATGGTGGATTTTGATGTTATTCTAGGTATGGACTGGCTTCATGCTTGTTATGCCTCAGTTGATTATAGAACTCGAGTAGTTAAGTTCCTGTTTCCTAATGAGCCAATTATAGAGTGGATGAGTAGTTCAACAGTGCCTAAGGGTCGTTTTATTTCGTACCTTAAGGCGAGAAAGTTAGTTTCCAAGGGGTGTGCCTATCACTTAGTCTGAGTTAATGACTCTAGTGTTGAGACACCACCTCTTCAGTTAGTTCCAGTTGTGAGTGAGTTTCCAGAGGTCTTTCCAGATGATCTTCTCGGAGTCCCTCTCAAGACAGAAATAAACTTCGATATAGATATTTTTCTTGATACTCGCTCTATCTTTATTACACAATATAGAATGGCTCCAGTTGAGTTGAAAGAGTTAAAAAGTGTAGTTGAAAGATCTTCTTGAGAAAGGTTTTATTCGACTAAGTGTCTCACCTTAGGGAGCTCCAGTCTTATTTGTGAGGAAGAAATATGGTTCTCTTATGATGTGTATTGATTACTGTCAATTGAACAAGGTTACCATAAAGAATAAGTATCCCCTTCCAATGATTGATGATCTATTTTATCAACTTCATGATGCCACTTGTTTTTCTAAGATAGATCTTAAATCAGGTTATCGTCAGTTAAGAGTAAGAGAAAGTGACATCCTTAAGACATCATTCAAGACTCGTTATGGTCATTATGAGTTTCGGTCATGTCATTTGGTTTGACTAATGCTCCTACAACGTTCATAGACCTTATGAACAGAGTGTTTAAGCCTTATCTTGATATGTTTGTTATCGTATTCATTGATGACATTCTAATCTATTCGAGGAATGATGAAGATCATGTTAGTAATCTCAGAGTAGGTCTCCAAACTCTCAAGAATAAAGAGTTGTATGCTAAATTCTCTAAGTGTGAGTTTTGGCTTGAGTATGTAGCATTCTTAGGCCACATTGTTTTTGGTGATGGGATATGAGTTGACACTCAGAAAATAGAGGTGTAGAACTAGCCTAGACCCACCTATCCGACTAATATTAGAAGTTTCTTGGGATTGGCTGGTTATTATAGGAGATTTGTCGAGAGGTTTTCATCTATTTCATCTCGATTGACTAAGTTGACTCAGAAAATAGTAAAGTTCTAATGGTCTGAAGCTTGTGAGAAAAGCTTTCAGGAATTGAAAACTAGGTTGACTACTTCCCCAATGTTTACCTTACCAGAGGGTACACAAGGTTTTTTTGTGTATTGTGATGCGTCCATAGTTGGACTGGGTTACAGTTTAAGGTTCACGAGAAGAATTACCCAACCCATGATCTAGAGTTTCCCGATGTAGTGTTCGCTTCCTTTATGGTGTTCATGTATGTATTCAATCAGAAAGAGCTTAATCTTAGGCAGATGAGGTGGTTGGAGTTACTCAAGGATTATGACATGAGTATTTTCTATCACCCAGGTAAGGCTAATGTTGTTTCTGATGCTTTGAGCAGGTTATCTATAGGTAGTACTTCCCATGTTGAGGAAGAAAAGAAGGAATTAGCCAAGGATGTGCACAGACTTGTACGCTTGGGAGTCCGTTTGCTGGATTCCAATGAAGGTGGAATAGTGGTGATGAATGGGGCTAAATCATCATTAGTGTCTGAAGTGAAAGAGAAACAAGACCAAGACCTTGTTTTGCTTGATTTGAAGGCAAATATTCATAAGCAAAAAGTGATGGCTTTTGAACTAGGGGGAAACGGTGTATTGTGGTATCAATGTTGGTTGTGTGTACCAAGGGTGGATGAACTCCAAGAGAGGATTAGATATTCAATCCATCCTGGTTCTACAAAGATGTATCGAAACTTGAGAGAAGTCTATTGGTGGAGTAATATGAAGAAGTGTATTGCAGAGTTCGTTGTTAAATGCCTGAATTATCAACAAGTTAAGGTAGAGTGCCAAAGGCCCAATGGTATGGCTCAGAATATACAGATTCTGGTATGGAAGTGTGAGATGATCAATATGGATTTCATCACTAGTTTGCCGCGGTCTCACAGGCAAAATGATTCTATTTAGGTGATTGTAGATCGAATGAATAAATCTGCTCACTTTTTATCGATAAAGACTACCTATTTAGCAAAGGATTATGCGAAACTATATATTTAAGAGGTAGTTATACTTCTGGAGTTCCAGTGTCCATCATTTCAAATAGAGGTGCACAATTTACTACATAATTCTGGAAGTCTTTCCAAGAAAGGTTTGGGTTCGAAGGTCTATTTGAGTACTGCTTTCCATCCTTAGACTGATGGTCAAGCAGAGCGTACTATTCAGACTTTAGAGAATATGGTTAGATCTTGTGTGATCGACTTCAAAGTTAATTGGTATGATCACTTACCTCTCTTTGAGTTTGATTATAACAATAGTTATCACTCTAGCATCCAGATGGCTCTTTATGAGTCTCTTTATGGGAGAAGATGCAGATCTCCAATTGGATTGTTTGAAGTTGGTAAAGATGGGTTGATAGGACCAGACTTGGTTCATCAAGCTATGGAGAAAGTGAAGATCATCCAAGAAAGGTTGAAAACAACACATAGTCGTCAGAATTCCTATACAAATTTTAGGAGAAGAGACTTAAAGCTTGAGGTGAATGATTGGGTTTATTTGAAGGTTTCACTCATGAAAGGTGTTATGAGATTTTGTAAGAAGGGGAAACTTAGTCCCCGGTATATTAGTCCTTACAAAATATCCAAGAGGATTGAAATGTAGCTTATGAGTTGGAGCTACCGCAAGAGTTAGGAGTAGTTCATCTAGTATTTCACATTTCAATGTTGAAAAAGTGTATGGGCGATCCTTCACTTATTATACCTACTGCAAATATTTGTATTAAGGCAAACCTATTTTATAAGGAGATTCCCGTTCAGATTCTAGATCATCAGGTTCGCAAGGTGAGGACCAAGGAGGTAGCATCAGTCAAGGTCCTATGGAGGAATCAGTTTGTTGATGAGGCTACTTGGGAGACATAGTAGGATATAAAGAAGAGATACCCATATCTCTTTGAGTTTGGAGAAGTTTCAAATCAAGGTACTAATTCTTTTCTTAGTAGTCTTTAAATTGGTATGTTGAGTGTGTTAGATTGCATGTTGGGAGTTTGATTAGGGTGTTAGATGTTGCCACCCTTAGTTCTACTTAGAGTGATCTCATTCGAGGAAGAATGTTCCCAAGGGGGATATATAGTAACATCCCTCCTTATAAAGAGCTAAAACTAGAAACAACTAATTTGGAAAGAGCCAAATTGAGAATTTTTCAAGTTATGCTTTAGTTGTGAGTTTTGGGTCAACTTCAAACAAGCATAACTTTCAATACTACATGAGTTAGGTGGCCCATAAGATATCAAATTAAAGGTCTTGGAACCCTATTTCCAACAACACCGAGTTTTCTAAGTTTTGAGTTCGGATGGGATATCCCCATTTGAAAATCTGCCTTTCCAATTAAGGAAAGTCACTCGGATTTAAGAGGGGTATTTTGGTCTTTTCCTTACCCCTTCAGAGTAAAACAATTTTTTTGTAATATTTAGGGGTATGAACTGATTTGGTTCAGTTTTTCCAATCATAATCACGCTTAGGGTTTTAGAAAAGAGTTTAAGGAGAGAAAAGGGGAGAAAATAGGGAAGGTTCAAGGCGTTCTTCAAGTATTCTTGCGAATCGAGGATCGTTTCACCAAGAGTTTGATCCCTAAGAGGTATATGAGTTCTCATAGTGTTGGGTTAGTTCAACCACATGCCAATCATGCTATTTCAAATGCAAATTTTGTTCTTGAAGTTGAAGGACTTGTGTTCTTGAAGAGTTTCTTGAAATTTCATTCGTAATCTTGATTGTTGAGTTTTTGATGAATTCTTGAGATAAGTGTTAGTAGTTTGAGAGTTTTCTTGAGTATATTATCATGTACTTATGTTGTATATTCGAATCTAAGTGAGTGGGGAAGAAACCATTCGATCCTAGGCGAATAAGGGTTAGAAAACGAGCAAAAAAATTCGTCAGGAAGTTCTGACAAGGGCTAGCGCGCCACCCCAGCAGTACGCCAAGAAAAGGGTTCTGTAGTTTGGGTCTTGGGGTGCCGCGCCACTTAGTGTGCCCCAATCCACTTTCAGTAGTTCATGGGCTGGCTCCCCACGCCACTTATTGCGCTAGGGCTGCCAGGTCCCCTACTCATCTGTCTTTCTTTTCTTATGAGTTCCCTCGAATCGTACCTATGTTTTCTACTTGATATCCACACTCTAATTACATCTAAATATCGAGAGATCATTCATAACATGAATCATAACCTTGATTTCATAATCTAAATTCAAGGTAGAGTTAAGGGTTCTTCTAAGTCATTTTAAGAAGTCTTTTACAATCATTTTAAATTTGTTTTAAGACTTGAGTTTGAGAAGGAGGAGTTAAGTTTCATTTTTTCAAAATGAATATATGGGAACTAAGTATTCCCAAGAGTAAATGTTTTTACATTTAAGATGAAAGGAAACACCGTTTCCAAAAGTGTTCATGAGCAGTTTTGAGTACTATCTCTTTTAAGAGAAATATTTTGAGTAATAATCTCAAACTAGAGAAGTTATGTTTTTAATTATATGAGCTAAGTTATATTTTGGGAGTAGTATTGATCACCGATATGGGGACGAGTTCAGATAACTCAAAGTCCTCATAAACTATATAGCCAACGTGGGTGACAAAGGTCATACTTGTTAAATGATTCCTTATTGCTTTTAAGCATATACCAGTGGATCCACTTAGTGAGTAGTCTTATACCCCGACAAAATATATGGCAGTTCTGGTAGCGTGGACAAGACACTGTATCATTACATAGCTCATAGTGATGGTTGTTGGTTAGAGAATCTCCCACACAGAGTTATTTTGTATTCTTATATACAAACAAGGTTATTTTGTATTATTACATACAAACTGAGTTATATTGTAATTTCTAATACATTGAGTTGTTATCTACTTTTTTTTAAAAGCTTTTCTTTATTATGCATCTTTACTACTACTTTATATTGAACTAAGTTGAGTAAGTTTGAGTATCCTTGAGGTTGAGTTGAGTTGAGACAAGGTAAGTTGTTTCTTCAGTTCCAATTCAAGCTTATGTCTTATTTTAGATTTCCCCTTGCATGCTCTTACATATCATGTACTGATGGCATTTGGCATGCATTTTTTATGATGTAGATACAGGAAATTAGGATCATTAACCGACGCTTCGTTGATTTAGTCGTGTTCCAGAGTTGTTTGGTGAGCATCCTGGCTTCCAGAGGATCCCTTGTATACTTCTAGAACTTTTTAGTTTTGTTAGGATTATCGGGGGTCTTTTCCCGACATCCCTTATAGTATTAGAGGCTTCATAGATAAATAGACAGTAGTAGTTGAAGAGTCTATTCATTTCCAGTGTTTAATGTGTAAGACTTGAGTTTCCTTTTTGGCTAGTTGAATATGTTATTTCTAAAATATTCTGAGTTTACCTTTTTGAGACAGTTTGAGTAAAGTTTATTTTTAAAGCTCTCTTATTATTGAGTAAGTCTTCCGCTGAGAGTTGAGTCAGGCCAACTGTTCGCTTGGGGCCAGCAATAGTTCTCGAGTGCCGGCCGCGTCCAGGGTGTAGGCTCGGGGAGTTACAAGTTTTCCAACATCAACCCTATTTTCTTGTTTGGCTAAGTCTGCAATCTAGCTATATTTTAGCTTTTCATTGGTTTCTTGTTATTTTTAGTTCGTGATAGTTTTCCCCTGTTTTGTAGTATTGCAAATATGTGTTCCTAAAGTTCAGCATAATTTATTTAGTGGAACTAGAGTAGTGGTTTAGTGGGAATATGATTTCATAATATGTAAGCTTATTTAAGTCTATAAAGCATATTGAATCATATACCCAGCCAAATTCTCTGCAAACGGTTATCTCATTTCTCTTCTGTTTCTGTTTCTTTTCTGTTCTTCCTGTTATTTCCTATTCAACTATTGACTTCTTTGTTCAGTTGAGTTCATCATCCGGGTCAGACAGACTGGGTCAACCAAAATTGGGAGGATATGGGACACCACCAGCTGGATCAACTGATGCCTGGATAAACCGGGTCGGGATACCCGGGATGACTCGGGAGTCTCATCCCATCCCACTACTTTTATGGGATGGGATGGAACGTGGGACAGATATATATATATATATATATATACTAGTCCTCGGAACGTACGTTGCACGTTTGACCCCTATTATTATATTAAATTTATACAGTCCCAATGTGAAAAGCTATAAGATGAACCGGTCATCATACTATTGGAAACAAAACTTAAATAATAAATAAATTAATTCAAAACATTTCTAAATGTGAAAATTTTATAATCAACAAATATAAAAAAATATTATAAAAGTGAAAAGGTAGATAACTAAACAATAAAGTACTATATAGCACACAAGAATCAATAATCAAAATAATCACTTTCTTATATTACAAAATTAACTTATGAAAATGGTTTTCCTATTTTAATTAATTTTTGAAAATAAAAGAACCGCAATGAAGATTAAATATATTAATTTCAATTGTTTGACATAATATTAAATCACAAATTTCATTTTTATAAAGTAGAAGCTACAAATAAAGTATATATTCATTTATTATTCGATAGTCATTACTATTAAATTGAATAAATATATAAAAATAAATTAACAATGTGTTGACATAACAAAAAATAATCAAAAAGAAAAGATCTTTTGGACTGAATACTTGATTGTCACCCATGTCAAGGTACGGACGTATTCGATCCAACTCTTGCTATTACTTTATTATTATCAGATTATGTTATAAATTTAATTAAATAGTTACTTAAAATTTAACTAAAAAAAGTTATTTAATATTTAACTAATTTTGCGTAAGAAATAATCATATCTCAATTCCTCATTCTAATCAACTTCGAAAAATGGAAGAAATGAAAAAAAGATTTTACTTTCAGTTCTTTGACATATATAATTAACTTACAAGTTACAAATTTCAATTTTAACAATATAAATTGTATCAAAATTTAAATTTTAATATCTAAATCTACCAAGTATTTTGCTTACAATTGAGACATCTATTTCCTTTTGCTTACAATTGAGACATCTATTCCTTTTTGCTTACAACTGAGACATCTATTCCTTACTAAAAATGGTACAAAAATAAAATAAAAATTTACAATAATTATGCCAAAAAAAAAAAAACAAAAGTGATAATGATACATACAAAAATATACTGTATTTATTTACTTCTACGTATGACTTTATTAGTGCATAAGGTGTAACATTATTTTTCTTCAGAATAATAATTAAGATTATTTGTATTTTATCAAACAAAAATAGAAAAGAAAATTATTCTTTATGTAATAAATAATATCAATGCAATTGAAACACAAATTAAATCAATTGCATACGCGATGAAGCATACATACTTTATCAATAACAAATGAAAAAATAATAACTTAGAAAGAATCTTTATTGAAAGCCTGATAATTAATGGAAGAAGAAGAAATTATTATGAAAAATTACAAAAATCAATATAGCAAACAAATTTTCTTTATTACAAATGAAACAATACCTGATACAACCCAATAGAAAAAATCAGCAACTTTAAAATTAAAATATGCTAAAATGTGAAATGATTTTAGAAGCTATAAGTATATGAAGTGATATATTGGATTGGGAGGCCAAAAGTTTGGAAGTTAGAGGAGCAAAAGCCTGAGAGTTGAAGAAAAATAATGAAGAACCAATATTTATTGTGGTCTCTTAAAGAAAATGCCTTAAAGGTATTTTTACTTTTAATTGGATTTTTTTAATTCAAATAAATTATATATATATAAAAGAATATATTAAGAAAAAATGTCAAAAATTTAAGAAAAAAAATGTCATTTAATTGTCATTATTGATTTGATTTTAAAAGTTAGTAAAAGATAGTTTTTTGGAAGTTGAAATTTAATTCAAATTTAAAATTTCAATGTATAAATTTCTAAGTTCAAAATTCAAATTTCAAAGTAAGTTTGATAAGTAAAGTATCAAATTATTAAAGTCTGTTTAATTATTTAAATTAAGTTATTGATACAACAATTGTATAAAAAAGACTTGAATAAAGCCTTTAAATTTATTCAAAATAAAATTTAATTGCATGAATTTTTGTTACAACTTACAATTTATAAATATTAAAAGAACAATTAATCTACACAACCACCTTCTAGGAAGGGTTGTTTCAACTAGTTCTCGTATATAAGACTAACAGTTGTATTGTAAAGTATCAAATTATTAAAGTGTTTAATTATTTAAATTAAGGTATTAATACAACAATTGTATAAAAAAAGACTTGAATAAAGCCTTTAAATTTATTCAAATAAAATTTAATTGCATGAATTTGTGTTACAACTTACAATTTACTAATATTAAAAGAACAATTAATCTACGCAACCACCTTCTAGGAAGGATTCTGTTTTAACTAGCTCTCGCATATAAGACTATTATTTGTATTGTCCAAAAATATTTCTTTCTAACTCTCATATCATTTCGGCGGAAACATGACAAAGATGCTTGAAACTCTGGTGGCTCCATTTCATCATCACTATTACATCCAATTATTGAATCTAATGCAGCTTCTTGTTGGAAAGTTAACTTTAGCAAGTCTTAATTTCTTCTCTCGGTGTTGATTCAATCTCTAAATAAAACTGATATCTCTAAGTTGTCTTCTGCCAATGAATATCTTTGGTCTCCAATTTTAAATCATGTTGCGCTGAAAGGACCCTCCAAAACAACTGATGAAGATTGAATAGCTAGAGCATCAAAAATTATTTTTCTAAGTCTTGGAAATGCACTATCACGTTTTGTCCACCAATCTAATAGTTTTTAGTTGATATGCTCGTCTGTAACTAATTTCGATCCTTCATTAAGATATTCTTCAAAATCGTCATGGTTAGGAGAATCAAGACCAAGAAAATCTCTCTTATAATTATCAATACAATCACCATTAGCATTAGAACTTTGAGGAGTAGACTTCATAATTTTTCATAGGTCTATATTTTTTATACAATGTTTTGGAATGCACTTTTATGCTAGACTTACAAAATTCTACATTTGTAACTTTTTCTGATAAAATTTCTAAAGTATCATAAAATGTATTAACAAGTGTTTGTGCATCTCGTAATTTATACCCTGAGTTAAATAAAATACAAGTTAAATAAATTTGAGGAATAAGTTTTTTTTTTAAAAAAAAAAATTCATCCATAACTTCAATAGCTGGTCTAAAATTTTAAATATTTTTGTATTTAACAAATTGAATTGAAATAACACCAATATTTACTAAAATTGAAGAAATAGTTGTATAATAAGTTTTAGTAATTTTTTTTGTAGCTTGATAAAAATGTTTTAAAAAATCAATGTTTTTTTTTAATTTCATTCCGATCTTCTCACTAATTTGATCAAGTGGTGAGCATTATTGGCATTGAAAACCATTTGTATGGGTTTTCTATATTCATAAGCAACTAAAATCATTTCATATAAATAATTCCACCTAGTTTAAAATGCCTTGGAACTTCCCATGTTATGAAGATGTCACGACCCAAAGTACACCCTAGACGTGACATATCGTAGAAGACCCTGAGAGTCCCTATCTAAGACACTTGGCATACATATACACAAAATAATAGACAAAAGTTAAGAGTCTCATAAGAGTAAAGAGTGTGACATAAAAGTGGAATTTACTCAGTCTTGACAAGTCATTCTAATACATCATTATAAAAGGTCGGTACGTAAATTGTACACCACGTACAATGTCTGAAAACTAAAGCATAAGAAAGTAAGTAAAGGTGTCCGGGATTTTAGTAGTAAGCGGCATCCCCTCTTAGTTTTGGGTAGGCGGAACCATTCTGTTTTGGTATGAGGACTCACCAACTATCTTCGAATCCTTAAAGTGATTAACTAGCCACAAACGGAAGGAGAGGAAGAGTCACACCCTACATTAGTGAAACAATGTATGCATAAGTACATAAAATGTACTAAGTAAGATGGATATGCATAAAAAGATAAAATATAATCATAAGAGGACTTAATCGAAAAACATGAAATGCATGGCCAAGCTAAACATAGTAAAGTCATTTAAAGAAGAATCATAAATCATGAACATGGCCAATGCATCTTAAAATCATGAATAAAGCTTCATGAAACCTTTAAAACAACTTAGTTTATTTTGTGGAATATTTACTATTAACCAACATAGACCACGTGAGCTATAACTAGAATCCAGTGCCTTGCTTCCACACCGAAAATATATGTCATTTCTTTCCAAGGCAAAGAGTTTAAAATTCAAGCTTAGATGGATCCACTAATTATGTCACTTAAGACAAATCTACTGGACACGTAATTAGGGACAAGGAGATTGCTACTAGAGACCTGACCTCTACTAACGGGAGAACCTCCATCTCAATATCCTCTCGGTGCTACGTAAAGTCCCAACGGAATTAGTGATAAACATAAATATATCATTATCCATGAATAGACACGATTTAGATACTAATCTAAGCTTAAATCATCATAGAATAGCTCCTTAAATCTTGTATCATGCATGTGTGAGAAAACCTTTCACCAAACCACGTTCCCTTAAATGTGAGAAAACTTTTCAATGAACCATGTTCCCTTATATGTGAGAAAACCTTTCACAATTTCACTGATGCTTATTTTAAAGAAACCTAGATTATAAAACATCCTTTTTTTCATAAATCATGCATAACTTTCATGAAAACATCATTCATATATTCATAGATTCTTCATAAAAATTCATGTCTTTGAGAGTTCACAGTCAAAATCATAATCAATGCATGGGTTCATGTAAAATTGATTAGAAATCCCGTAGTTGAGTTAAAACAATCAGAATAAGATCAAGATAAAAAATTTACTCCACACAATTAGACATATGAAGAATTAAATAAAAATCTAATCACTTTGATTAAAATTTGACTTGGTGAATTGAGAAATATTTAGGGCTCAATGGGTGAATGGAACCCATTGATGAAGCCTTACATAACTTGAGGATCAAAGCCCAAAAACAATGGAGGAATTGGAGACTTGATGCTTGAAAACCCTAACCTTCTTCTTGACCTTTGGAAAGAATAGGAGGGGATTAATGTGGATGGGATTTGGGGGTTTGAGTGAATGAGAGAATTGGGGAAGTTTCAAGGGCTCAAGGGTAGTTATAGGGCTTAAAATAGGAGTCCTAACGATTAGTGTAGATATTAGATGCATAGGAAAAGAACCAAATACCCTAAAAAAATTGTCAGATAGTTCCTAAGGTTTGGACCTACGATCCGTAGAACTTTGTACGACTCGTACTGGTCAAACGTAGAACCAAGCCAGCATGAATAGAGTAGGAGAGAAACTAACAACCCAAAAAGAATACAAACTTCATAAAATGGACATAAACTTGGAGAATCACTCCAATTTAAATCAGAACATCAAAAATCAAGGTTTGCGGAACATGCATGCATATGGAAAACATGAGAATGACTTAAACACATGAATTCAAAAGAATGAACCATGCGGAACTAATACCTTAATCTAGAATAAGAGCGGAGGAAAAGAGATGAGGATACTGGGATGTCATATTGGGTTCTACCTCCCAAGTAGCACCCTCAACTAATTGATTCCTCCAAAGAACTTTCATGGAAGCAATTTCCTTATTTCTCAACTTCTGGACTTGCCGATCTAAAAACCTCCTCATAAGAAAGATTTTCTTGAACTCCCAAACCTTTCAAAGGTATAATGGATGTCGGATCTCCAACACAGTTCTTCAACAAAGAGACATGGAACACCCGATGTACTGATGCTAAATCATTGGACAAATCTGATATGTGCCTACATAACGAGGACTAAGCTTCCCTTTCTTTCCAAACCTCATTGCACCCTTCATGGGTGAAATTTTAAAGTAAACCCAATCATCAAATTCGAACTCAAGCTCTCTTCTTCTAACATCGTCATAAGACTTTTGTTGACTTTTAGCTGTCTTCAACCTTTCACAAATGAGTCGAACATTTTCCATAACCTCATGCACCAACTCGGGCCCTATGTAAGTGACCTCACCAACTTCAAACCAACCTATCGGAGAGCTACACCTCATACCATAAAGAGCCTCAAATAGTGTCATTCCAATGCTAGAATGATAGTTATTATTTAAAGCAAACTCAATCAAAGGAAAATGCTCATCCCAATTACCCTTGAAATCGAACACAAAAGCTCTTAGCATATCTTCCAAAGTCTGAATGGTACGTTTGGCTTGTCCATCAATCTAAGGATGAAAATCTATGCTAAGTTTCACTTGAGTACCAAGGCTTTTCTGAAATGACTTTCAAAACTGAGATGTAAATTGAGTACCATGATCGGAGATAACGGACATGGGAACCCTATGCCACCTTACCAATTCTCGAATATAAAGCTTGGCGTACTTCTCTACTGAAAATGAAGTCTTAAATAGGAGAAAGTGAGACGATT
Organism: Solanum stenotomum; assembly: GCF_019186545.1. Lineage (NCBI taxonomy): Eukaryota > Viridiplantae > Streptophyta > Magnoliopsida > Solanales > Solanaceae > Solanum > Solanum stenotomum. Next base: position 81,734,182 of record NC_064282.1, on the reverse strand, counting down.
TCGTTATTCAGTCCACAACAATCAAATCAAATTGACTACGAGTGCGAGGTAAACCCGTAATAAAGTCTATATTAAAATGATCCCACTTCTATGTAGGAATGCTAATATTATGAGCCAAACCACCTAGTTTATGATGCTCAAGTTTCACTTGTTGATAATTCGGACATTTAGCCACAAATTCCATAATATTCTTCTTTATCCCATTCTACTAATAGACTTCCTGCAAATCACGATAGTGGCTCCTAGGTGAATAGAATACCGAGAAATATGAGCTTCTGTCAAAATTTGATTTCTTAACTCATCAACATTTAGATTACATAACTGACCTTTATATCGAAAGAAACCATGTTTATGCTCATTTTAAAGAAATCTAGATCATAAAACATCACTTTTGATAAATCATGCATAACTTTCATGAAAACATTATTCATTTATTCATAGCTCCTTCATAAATTCATGTCTTTGAGAGTTCATAGTCAAAATCATAATCAATGTATAGGTTCATGTGAAATTGACTAGAAAGCATGTAGATGAGTTAAAACAATCAGAATAAAATCAAGAAATTTAATCCACACAATTAGCACATATGAAGAATTAAATAAAAATACAATCACTTTGATTAAAATTTGACTTGGAGAATTGAGAAATCTTTAGGGCTCAATGGGTGAATAGAACCCATTGATGAAGCCCTACATAACTTGAGGATAATAATACAAAAACAATAGAGGAGTGGAAGAGTGACATCCTACATTAGTGAAACAATGTATGCATAAGTACATGAAATGTACTAAGTAAGAGGGATATGCATAAAAAGGTAAAACATGATCATATGAGGACATAATCGAAAAACATGAAATGCATGGCCAAGCTAAACATAGTAAAATCATTTAAAGAAGAATCTTAAATCATGAATGTGGTCAATGCATCTTAAAATCATGATTAAAGCTTCATGAAACCTTTACGAACAACTTAATTTGTTTTATGGAATATTTACCATTAACCGACACAGACCGCGTGAGCTATAACTAGAATCCAGTGTCTTGCTTCCACACCAAAAAGAGATGTCATTGCTTTCTAAGGTAAAGACTTTAAAATTCAATCTTAGATGGATCCACTAGCTATGTCACTTAAGACAAACCTATTGGGGCACATAGTTAGGGACAAAGAGATTGCTACTAGAGACCCGACCTCTACTAACAGGATAGCCACCATATCAATATCCTCTCGGTGCTAAGTAAAGTCCCAACAAAATTAGTGATATTTATAAATGTATCATCATCCATGAAAACGCACAATTTATATACTATTCAAGGCTTAAATCATCATAGAATAGCTCCTTAAATCTTGTATCATGCATGTGTGAGAAAACCATTCACCAAACCATGTTCCCTTATATGTGAGAAAACTTTTCACCAAACCATGTTCCTTTATATTTAAGAAATCCTTTCACAATTTCATTGATGCTCATTTTAAAGAAACCTTGATTATAAAACATCCATTTTCATAAATCATGCATAAATTTCATGAAAACATCATCCATATATTCATAGCTTCTTCATAAATGCATGTCTTTGAGGGTTCATAGTTAAAATCATGATCAATGCATGGGTTCATGTGAAATCGATTAGAAAGAATGCAGTTGAGTTAAAACAATCAGAATAAGATCAAGATCAAGAAATTTAATCCACGAAAGTAGAACATATGAAGAATTAAATAAAAATATAATCACTTTGATTATAATTTGTCTTGAAGAATTGAGAAATCTTTGGGCTCAATGGGTGAATGGAACCCATTGATGAAGCCCTACATAATTTGAGGATCAAAGTTCAAAAGCATTGGAGAAACTGGAGACTTGATGCTTGAAAACCCTAACCTTCTTCTTGACCTTTGGAAAAAATTGAAGGGGATGAATGTGGATGGGATATGGGGGTTTGAGTGAATGAGAGAATTGGGGAAGTTTCAAGGGTGGAAGGGTAGTTATAGGGCTTAAAATAGGGGTCAAAACGATTGGTATAGGTATTAGATGCATAGGAAAAGAACCAAATACCCTTATAAATAATTGTCGGATAATTCCTAAGGTTTGGACCTACAATCCGTAGAACTTTCTACGACCTAGTCAAACATGGAACCAACTTCAGAAATCCAAATTTCACCTTACCTCCCACGAAACCATTTTACGGTCCGTCTAACTTCCTACGGTTTGTAGACCCCATCTGTAGAACACAAGTTCAACTTCAAAATTTCACCAAGTCTAGAACCTTTCTACAAGATCCTTCTCTAACCCATAGAACAACCAACGACTCGTCAAAAACTTCAATAGGCCTGAGGTCCTAAATCAAATATTTGAATCCTTTCTACGAAGACATCTACGGCTCATCCAACTTCCTATGGTTCGTCTTGTAAAGTCGTAGGTCCAATATTTAGAGACTTGAATTTTCCCAAACTTACTCTAGGTTTACGACTCCCTTCTCACGATCCGTAGGTCAATCTCGTAGACCACTACTTCAACAAATTTTCTGCACTTTTCCTTTCAATTTTGACTTTCCACTTTTCGAGGTGTTAGAATATCTCCCCTTGATGTGAGGCCAAAAATATATATTTTAATCATTATTTGCCTCTCATTTATTATTTATATTTGTCCTATCTGAGCATGGATTTTATAGATTGTGCTAAATGGTAATTTAATTTGTAGGAGTAAATTAGTGTAAAAATTAAAAAGTTTGGAGCTAAAATGAATTAAAGATGGAGGATTATAGAAGGAAATCAAACAACAGTTTAATGGATTAAATTAAATATTATATTCATATGCAAATTGTGCAAACATTGAAAGAAAAGCCAATTGATATTGGCCTTAGTGCCACGTGGCATCATGTGAAGCATTCCCAAATAGTTGAAGCAGCGGCTACATAACAGCAATACGCGTACAACTACGAAACCAATTCCACTTGGTTTTTGGATTCCCGATTGGTTTTGGACTCAGTTATTTTATTTAGGATTTTATCATCTATAAATAGTCCATAGAAATAATTATGAGGAGATCAATCATAGGGCATCAAGTATAAAGTTGTCAATACTTTTTAGGGTTCTTTTCTTCTTTTTTCTTTTCTTAGAGATTAGTGGTTAAACGCCTTAGTTCTGGGGTTGTAGCAACGAATTGAATGTTGATTATTTAACGTTCTTGAATTAATTTTTGGTTGTCATTATAAGATACTTCTATATTCTTGTTTAAGTATTTTATGCTTGCGCACCATAAGATAAAGCTATTGTCTATTCTTAAAATCGAGAGAGGAGAGGGTAGATAGACCAGAGAATACAGAAAGCTCGATCATCCATTACGAGTTGATTTGTGTTTAGGAGTGACGCCCGGACGAACAACTTGCTTGGTTACGAAACAAGATGAAATCTAAATGCTCGCCAGTTAGGCTTGTTTATCCCCGCTCAACGATGTAGTTAGACAACTAGCTAGAGTAGGCGACTATAGGTCGAGAGACCCGACTCATACAATTAACCTTGTAAACCAGTAACTTGACAACTAAAATTAGTTCTAAGCCAAGAATATAATACATGAGATTCATTGCATGCTACAGCCCTGAAATTTTCCAACCATTGTAAGTAATGTTATTATTTAAATCCTACATTCTTTTCTTTACAAATAAAAATCAAACACTTTTGTTACTCTGACATAAATAATTAGACCAGTATAATTTAGTAAAAATAGTTAATGTACAAGTCCTTTGGGTTCGATAATCTGGTTTTTTTAGGAGCCATCATATTACTTGTACGATCACGTACACTTGCGTGTGCAATTGGGAGCAACAAGTTTTTGGCTCTCTTGGGAACATTCGTCCTCGAATGGAACTCAAGATAGCATGAATAGAGTAGGAGAGAAACTAACAACCCAACATAAATACAAACATCATAAAATGCACATAAACATGGAGAATTACTCCAATCTAAATTATAACATCAAAAATCAAGTTTTGCGGAACACACATCCATATGGAAAACATGAGAATGACTAAAACACATGAATTCAAAGAACGAACCATGAGGAACTAATACATCAAGCTAGAATAAGAGCGGAGGAAAAGAGATGAGGATACTGGGACATTATATCAACTTTGGCCTCCCAACTAGCACCCTCAACTAATTGATTCCTCCAAAGAACTTTCAAGGAAGGAACTTTCTTATTTCTCAACTTCTGGACTTGCCGGTCTAAAAACCTCCTCATAAGAAAGATTTTCTTTAACTCCCAAACCTTTCAAAGGTACAATGGATGTCGGATCTCCAACACACTTCTTCAACAAAGAGACATGGAACACCGGATGTACCAATGCTAAATCATTAGAAAACTCAACTTCATAAGAAACTTTGCCAATACACCTCAAAATCTGATATGTGCCCCCATAACGAGGACTAAGCTTCACTTTCTTTCCAAACCTCATTACACCCTTCATGGGTTAAATTTTAAAGTAAACCCAATCATCAAATTCGAACTCAAGCTCTCTTCTTCTAACATCGTCATAAGACTTTTGTTGACTTTTAGCTGTCTTCAACCTTTCACAAATGAGTCGAACATTTTCCATAACCTCATGCACCAACTCGGGCCCTATGTAAGTGACCTCACCAACTTCAAACCAACCTATCGGAGAGCTACACCTCATACCATAAAGAGCCTCAAATAGTGTCATTCCAATGCTAGAATGATAGTTATTATTTAAAGCAAACTCAATCAAAGGAAAATGCTCATCCCAATTACCCTTGAAATCGAACACAAAAGCTCTTAGCATATCTTCCAAAGTCTGAATGGTACGTTTGGCTTGTCCATCAATCTAAGGATGAAAATCTATGCTAAGTTTCACTTGAGTACCAAGGCTTTTCTGAAATGACTTTCAAAACTGAGATGTAAATTGAGTACCATGATCGGAGATAACGGACAAGGGCACTCTATGCAACCTTACCATTTCCTGAATATAAAGCTTTGCGTACTTCTGTGCTGAAAATGAAGTCTTAAAGGGGCGAAAGTGAGACGATTTCATTATTCGGTCCACAATAATCCAAATCAAATCAAACTGACGACGAGTGCGAGGTAAACCCGTAATAAAGTCTATATTAAAATCGTCTCACTTCCATGTAGGAATTCTAATGTTTTGAGCCAAACCACCCAGTTTATGATGCTCAAGTTTCACTTGTTGATAATTCAGACATTTAGCCACAAATTCCACAATATTCTTCTTTATCCCATTCTACCAGTAGACTTCCTACCAATCATGGTACATCTTGGTGGCACTCGGGTGAATAAAATACTGAGAAATATGAGCTTCTGTCAAAATTTAATTTCTCAACTCATCAACATTCACATTACAGAACCGACCTTGATATCGAAGGAAACCATGTTAATGTTCATTTTAAAGAAACCAACTCATAAAACATTCCTTTTGATAAATCATGCATAACTTTCATGAAAACATCATCCATATATTCATAGCTTCTTCATAAACTTATGTCTTTAAGAGTTCATAGTCAAAATCGCGATCAAAGCATGAGTTATGTAGTTGAGTTAAAAGAATAAGAATAAGATCAAGATCAAGAAATTTAATCCACACAATTAGACATATGATGAATTAAATAAAAATCTAATCACTTTGATTAAAATTTGACTTGGAGAATTGAGAAATTTTTAGGGCTCAACCCCCTGATGAAACCCTACATATCATGAGGATCAAAGTCCTAAAAAATGGAGAAATTGGAGAATTGATGCTTGGAAACCCTAACCTTCTTCTTGACCTTTGGAAAGAATTCAAGGGGATTAATCTGGAAGGAATTTAGGGATATGGAAAATTAATGGAAAATGGCAAGCACACCATGTTTTATGATTGTAAGACAAATTTCACCTTACTTCCCACGAGACCATTGTCCGTCTAACTTCCTATGGTCCGTAGACCCCATCTGTAGAACACAAGTTCAATTCCGAAATTTCATCAAGTTTGGAACATTTCTATGAGATCCCTCTCTAACTAGTAAAATAACCAACGACTCGTCAAAACCTTTAGTGGGCCTGAGGTGTTAAATGAAATATTTGAATCTCTTCTACAAAAGATATCTACGACTCATCCAAGTTCCTATGGTTTGTCTTGTCAATCATATGTCCAATATTTAGAGACTTGAATTTTCCCAAACTCTGTGTTCTACAACTCCCTTCCTACAGTTCGTAGGTCAGTCTTGTAGACCACTACCTCGACAAATTTTCCACACTTTTCCTTTCCATTTTGACTTTCCACTTTTCAAGGTGTTACAATATCTCCGCCTTGGGAACATTCGTCCTCGAATGGAACACAAGCTACCATGAATAGAGTAGGAGAGAAACTAACAACCCAACAAGAATAAAAACTTCATAAAATGCACATAAACATGGAGAATCACTCCAATCTAAATCATAACATCAAAAATCAAGTTTTGTGGAACATGCATGCATATAGAAAACATGAGAATGACTAAAACCCATGAATTCAAAAGAACGAACCATAAGGAACTAATACATAAAGCTAGAATAAGAGTGGAGGAAAAGAGATGAGGATACTGGGACATCATATCGGCTTTGGCCTCCCAAGTAGAACCCTCAACTAATTGATTCCTCCAAATAACTCGGAAGGAACTTCCTTATTTCTTAACTTCTGGACTTGTTGGTCTAAAAACCTCCTCATAAGAAAGATCTTCTTTAACTCCCAAACCTTTCAAAGGTACAATGGATATTGGATCTCCAACATACTTTTTCAACAAAGAGACATGGAACACCGGATGTACTGATGCTAAATCATTAGACAACTCACGTTCATAAGCAACTTTGACAATACACCTCAAAATCGTATATGTGCCCACATAACGAGGACTAAGTGTTCCTTTCTTTCCAAACCTTATTACACCATTCATGGATGAAATTTTCAAGTAAATCCAATCATCAAATTTGAACTCAAGCTCTCTTCTTCTAACATCAGCATAATACTTTTTGTCGACTTTGAGCCGTCTTCAACCTTTCGCAAATGAGTTGAACCTTTTCCATAACCTCATGCACGAACTCATGCCCTATGCAAGTGACCTCACCAACTTCAAACCAACCTATAGGAGACCTACACCTCGTACCATAGAGAGCCTCAAATGGTGTCATCCCAATGCTAGAAGAATAGCTATTATGTAAAGCAAACTCAATCAAAGGAAAATACTCATCCAAATTACCTTTGAAATCAAACATAAAAGCTCTTAGCATATCTTCCAAAGTCTTAACGGTACGTTTGGCTTATTTATTAATCTAAGGATGAAAATCCATGTTAAGTTTCATTTGAGTACCAAGGCTTTTTTGAAATGAATTCCAAAACTGAGATGTAAACTGAGTACCATGATCGGAGATAACGGACAAGGTTACTCTATGCCACCTTACCATTTTCCGAATATAAAGCTTGGCGTACTTCTTTGCTGAAAATTAAGTCCTTAAGGGGAGAAAGTGAGATGATTTTGTTATTCGGTCCACAATAATCCAAATCAATTCAAATTGACGATGAGTGCGAGGTAAACCCGTAATATTCTTTTTTATCACATTCTAACAATAGACTTCCCGCAAATCACGGTACATCTTGGTGGCATCTTGGTGGCTTAGAATACTGAGAAATATGTGCTACTATCAAAATTTGATTTCTTAACTCATCAACATTCATATTACATAACCGACCTTGATATTGAAGGAGACCAATCCCCCATTTGGCAAAGATCCTTAATGGCTTTTTTGATAACCCACTTCTTCAAGTCAACTAACACTGGATCAAGATCTTGCTTAGCCTTCACATCCGATACAAAAGATAATGTTGATACATTATGAACAATAACCCTACCTTAACTAGAATCAACCAACCGAACACCCAATCAGGCCAACGGGGGTAGACACATGAAAGCAATTAGAATGGATTTCGGGACCAACATGAAATCTAATGGCTACATAAGGAGGAATAAATGACAAGGTAGCTCTCGGATTAAGAAAAAAATACAAAACAAAATGAAAGACTTTTAACATACCGATCACCAGATCTGGGGAACCCATGTGATCTTATCGAGTCTGAAGAGCATACAATTTCTTTTGCTTTGGAGCACCCAAACCGGAACCACTCGGTTGAGTTTGCCTACATTATTTTCCCTTAGTAACAAGTAATGGACAATTTCTAATCTTGTGACCACTCATCCCACAATTAAAACAATCATCCATGCCAGCCAAACATTTGCCATCATGTTTCTTACCACACCTTGAGCAAGCGGGAATAAAAGATCTATTACCACTACCTCCTTGAGGTTTAAGGTAGGTCACGCTATCCTTGTCGAACTTAGGAATCGGTGCATTACAAGAACCTTGACAAAAAACCTTTTGCCAGAATCTAGAGCGACCTTTTCCACCAGACCTAGAATAAGAAAAGTCAGCATCACTAGTCATTGCCTTTTAGACTCTTTTCCCCTTTACTTGAGAATTTTATCTTCAATATGTCGGGCATGCATTATCAAACAAGAGATATCCATCTCCTTCATCAACATGGTAGTACAACACTCTTTGACAACAAAGTCAGAAACACCCCACACAAACTTACTCATCATTGCCCTAGAGTCGGTAATCATAGTCGCAACATACTTAGCCAATTGAATAAATTTCAACGCATACTCATTCACACTCATATTCCCTTGTCGAAGATTTATGAACTCTAGAACGTTTTATTCTCTCATCTCAAGAGGAAAGAAATGATCACGAAAAGCTTCTTTAATTTTCTCCCAATCAAGAGGACACGCATCCACGACTCTCTCACTTTTCCATTGTTCAAACAAAACTTGAGCAACACCTAGAGTTGATAGGCGACCAACTCCGTCTTTTCTAGTATAGACACTTCCATAATTCCCACTATCTTATACACTAAGGATCCTTATTGTAACACCCCAGAAATTGGAAAGTCAAGTTGAAAGAAAGAGTGCAGCGAATTTGTTGAAGCAGTAGTCTACGAGTCCAATCTAAAGACCATAGAAATTCTTACGGGTCATAGGAAGTGAATCATAGAACCTAGGATAAGTTTGGGAAAATTCAAGTTTTTAAAGATTTGACCTATGGCTTGACAGGGAGAATCATAGGATTTTTCTTAGATCATAGGATTGGTCAAAAGGGATGATTTAGAGATTTGGTTTAAGACCTTAGTACTATGCAAGGATTTGATGGGTCGTAGTTAGTTCTGCGAGGCATAGGAGTGGTCTCATAGAAATGGTTCAGACTTAGTGAGATTTTGGACTAAAAGCTGAGTTCTATGGATAGGGTCTATTAACCATTGGAATTAGACGGACTGTAAGAAGGTCTCATGGAAAGTAAGGCTAATTTTGGGTTTCTGAAGTTGGTTCTACAGTTAACAAGTATGGGTTGTAAAAAGTTCTACAGACCATAGGTCCAAACATCAGGACTGTCTCGTAGTTATTTTTAATTGTATTTGGGTATTTTCATATAATTCCAATGCCTATACTACGTCATTTTATCATATAAATAATATAACTGATTTTACTCCTAGGAAACTACCCATTCCCTTTTATTCCCCAAAAACCCCAAAATCTCTCCCAGGTTTCTCTCTCTAAGGCTCACAAGAGATTCTACGGTTCTTCAAGTTTTCAAGTCTACAATTCCTCCACTGTTGTGGGCTTCAAGATCAAGGTATGTGGGGTTTTATCAATGGACTCCATTCACCCTTTGAGCCCAAGGTTTTCTACGATTCTCCAATTCAATTTCAATCACATTGATTAGGTTTTCATTCAATTCTCCATGGGTTCTGATATGGATTAAATTGTTTTAATTTGATCATGTTATGATTGTTTTGACTCAATTACATGCTTTCCAATCAATTTCCTATGGATCCATGTATTGATCGTGATTTTGACTATGAACCCTAAAAGATATGAATTTATGAAGAAACTATGAAATATGAATGATGTTTTCATGAAGTATGCATGATTTATGAAAAATGAATGAATTATTATCTAGATTGCTTTAGGATAAGCATCAATGAAATTGTGATAGGTTTTCTCACATATTTAAGAAATCATGAATGGTGAAAGGTTTTCTCACACATGGTTTAAAGAGCTACTCTATGATATTTTTAGCTTGGATTAATAACTTAATTATGTTTTTCTATGGATGATGATATGCTTATCATTATTACTATTCTTTTGGAATTTTTACTTAGCACCAAGAGGATATTGAAATGGAGGCTTTTCCATTAGTAGAGGTCGGGTCTCTAGTAGCAATCTCGTTGTCCCTAGATACATGCCCTCGTAGGTTCTATTAAGTGACATAGCTAGTGGATCCACCTAAGCTAGAAGTTTAAGGTCGTTTCCTTAGAAAGCAATGTCATCTTTTTTCGGTGTGGGAGTAAGACAGCGGATTCCATGTTATAGCTCACGTGGTGTATGTTGGTTAATAGTAAAATCCCACAAAACAAACTAAGTTTTTATTAAAGATATTATGAATTTTTGCTCATGATTTTTAAGATGCATTGACCATCTTCGTAATTTATGATTCTTCCTTAAATGATTTTAGTATGTTTATCTTGGTCATGCATATCATATTTTTGATATTGTTCCCTTATTGATCATGTTTTCATGTTTTATGCATATCCCTCATACTTGGTACACTAATGCATACTTGTGCCTAATTTTTTTAATAATGTATGGGTTACGTCTCGACCACTTCTTTTGACGTACAAGATGGTGTGTCAAGACTATGTTAGACTTCCGCTTTATTTCAAATTCTTTTGTTACAATATGAGATTTTCTAATTTTCCCTATTATGTTGTTTATATGTATTTCAAGTGGCTTGTGTATGACCTCTTGGGGTCTTATACGCCATGTCAGGTCTAAGGTGTACTTTGGTCGTGATAAACTTGGTATTCAAAGCACAAGGTTTTAGAAAAGGTCCTAAGATGTCTGACAAGCCGCATTGAGTAGAGTCTTGTTCATGAGTGTAAATCGCGCCACATTTATGAATAAGATACTACAAAACATTTAGGAAACTTCACTTCTTTTATTACTCTAAAGTCGTTTCCATAGAGGCTATCTCTATAAATATCCTTCTCCTAAATCGTGTCCGATCCTTTTATCACGACTTAGGGGTACACCCTAGATGTAACATGACGTATAGAACCCTGAAGGACTCCATACAAGCCACTTAACTCTCATAACATAAGAAATAGAACAATAAGAGTAAAACAATAGTCCAAGTCCAAACATTTTTATAAAGAAAAGCTGAAGTCTAAAACTCATGTCTCATCATAGCCATCTAATACAATAGAATGAATTGGGCCTAGCCCATACATCATGTCCAAAAGGAGAAATACATGAAAAGAAAGTGAATCAACCTGTCTATCGGACCCTACATTTGGGGAAAATGTAGGCAAGAGTATGTGTTAGTATAAAACAATGTACCAAATATGATAACTATGCATAAAAACATTTAAAACATGCTAAAAGGGACAATTCATTTCATGACATGCAATTGTCCAAGTAAAAACATGATATTAGAAAATCATCCGCAAGCTCAAAAATATCAGCCTGAGGGTCCTGGTGTTCCCCCTCGCTCTCAGAAGTGGTGAGGTGAGTAGCGTAGACTCCCTTACTGTCGGAGCTGACCTCCGGTGACTTAACTGCGGGCGCCTTGCTCTTTCCTTTGCCCTTCCCACCTTTGGTAAGAGGTTTGGTAGCCTTTGATTTGGATGCAGCTACATCCTCATTGATTACGATTCCCTTTACCCGTTTGCGGGGTGGCATGACCCGTCCCGATACTTTGGGTCTAGCCATATCTTTAAGCCGAATGAAGAATTTGATATGCTAGGAGGCAATGTAATCCAAATCCAAGCACGAGATCATGAACAAAATGCGATAAAAAATGGGAAAATACGAAAAATCTAGAGAGTGGGTGAGAGAGTACGAGGTTAGAAATAAGAGAATGCGAAAGATTTTGAACATTTAAAACATTTGGCCTTTTAAAATTTTTCAGTTCGTGGCCCTTTCGGCGGTATTAGTTGAGCATGTCAAACCACTCGGCTATGTGCCGGGTGGGACTTACCTCGCAGAGTTTTACAGGATCTCCAGTAAAGTTAGGGGTCCAAATGACGGACAAAATCTAGATCGCCGACCTATTTGGTGAGCCGCCGATTTAGCCATTGGCCCATCGAGTTTTATAGACTCCCACTTGATATTTTTGTGAGTCCAATGGCGGTCCAAGTCGGGCTCACCAACCTATTCGATGAGTCAAAGACTGGACTCTTGGCTCGCCAACCTGCATATTTTCAGCCACATTCCATCTTTCAACCTACACAAGCAACACCCGTTATTCAAAAACAAACTCAAAACATTAAAAACTTGGGTTGCCTTCCAAGAAGTCCCTTAGTTAACGTCGTGGCATGATGCAAGTACCCATTCAAGCTTCATTCTTGGGGTTTGCCATAATATCACTAGGTAACCCCCCTTGTTATCTTGGGTTAAGATGTGAAGAAATCTGACCCATTTGGGTCTCTAACTACTTGATCGAGATGGAATGAGAGGTCACCATCTGATTTAGAGTTGAGACATTCTCATTTATCTCTATCAACACTCTGTCGTATCCATCGACTTTGTTGAGAATACGTGAGAGCATATCTTCTGTCTGGCCACCCTCAAAATCCTTGGGCTTTTGACACTCATGGGGAGGAACGAACCTATTTTTGTCCCCTTCTATATTCCATCCTTGGTTACCACCCAGCCTTGAGTAATTTGCATCATGACTTACTCCTTGATTGGCCAGGAAGTTTACTTTTTTTATTGTACAATGCTTCAAATTCCACAATATTTTTGGCCAAGATATCCAGCTGGGTCATCAATTTGGGAAAATTCTGATCCCTCTCTTGATCATTGTTTATATTGGTCATGCGATCGAGAAGTTGGGATGTTATCGCATAGGGTTGTCGCATTACACCACCCGGAGAAAGTTGGTCAGCCATTCCTCTATTTACTGAATCAAGACCTCTATAGAAACATTCCAAAAGCACGTTATCTGGAAGTCCATGAGTTGGGCATTGTGATGCTTATCGTGACCAACGACACTAACCTACGGTATGAGTGTCTACGATCGTCGATAGTATAGTAACCCAACTAAAGGTTGGGGTCGTGTCCCAAGGGAGTGGTTTTGAGAATTGATAGAAAAATTAAATTAAGCTCCAACTAGTCGTAGCTAAAGACATTAACGAATAAAAACATGGTAAAAAAGGGGGTGACACGAAAGTGTCAAATATCGATTTGGGGGTTTTGTTACAAGTAGTAAAAGTAGCAAAAATTAACAAGAAAATCAAGTATGGGGAAATGTTCTTGGGGTGTGACCACAATACAAGTTGAGATAAATAGTTAGGTACATGTTTTTGATAAGAAATTTGTAAGATAATAGTGACTAGGCTAAGCTTTAAATGGAAATAAGTTCCCTCTTGGGTAACTTACCCCGTTTCAAATGCGTTCCTCTCGGACACCTATTTGCTGCATGAAGACCAACCTACGCCTTACCCCACTCACTCTCTCAAGTTGAGTGTTAGGATATGGGACTAGGGCTCACCCTCTCGGGCTGAACCTCATGTTGATGCACTCCTTAGGCCATTAGTCTAGTGGTCTTGGTTTTGCGACCTCCCTCTCGGGCAAGTCGAAAACACATGAGTGGCTTTGTATTTGCAACTACAAACCCTTTAGATTAAACCACAACCACTAGGTGAAATCACCATTAAACTACATCTAACCTATCAGCAAGCAAGACCCGACAATAATATCAACACATATTTGCTAAATCACACCCCAAGAATGGGGGTTTTTAGCCACACATCAAGAAATAACAAAATACACCTAAAATGATAGTAAAATCAAATGGGTATAAGAAATTAAACCTTAATTTAAGCAAAGGAAGAAGAATAGAGAAGACCCACTTCCAACTTGGGGAAGATGAACTCCTTTCTTCAAGTTCCCAGAAACCCTCTCCAAACTTGAGAAAAAACATCTAAAAAGTACTATTCTATTCTGAAATTAAAATAAAAGTTCCACTCTAAAATTAATAATAAGTTCAGTATTTATAGACTTCAGAAAATAGCGCTGGCGGATCTTTCGGCGAAGTTAGTCGATGTTGCCGAATGACTTCAGCGACTCGCAAGTGTACTTGGCGATTCTCGGGCTTCAGCTTCGTCGTTCTTTTTAGCCTTTTTGTTCCTTTTTGTGCCTAAGTGTCCATGTTTTCATTATAACTTCAAATACCTGAAACTTAAAAGTTTTCATCAGATATTGAGGCAAAATAAGCATTCGAGGACACTATTTCTATCAAAATAAAGCCCTAAATGAGTCCAATTTGTGGACTCATCACATTGCAGTGTTAGCTTCTTAAACCTTATCCATGTCTCATGGATTGGCTCACCCTCAAAGTGATTGAAACCTTGGATGTTGTCCCAAAGAGTCATCATCTTCGAAGGAGGTAAAAATACACTTGGAATGCAGTAATAAGATCATCCCACGAAGTGATGGAATCTCTTGGCAACTCCGCCAACCATTTGCTCGCCTCGCCCATCAGAGAAAATGGGAACAACCTCAACCGGACCGATTCTTGCGATATGTTCTTGAATGAAAACGGTCCACAGACATCAATAAACTTACTAATATGCTCATGGGGATCATCATGAGCCAGCCCTCTAAATAAGCCCTTCAGTTGTAGGAGCTGAAGCATTGTGCTTGTGATGTGAAACACAACGTTCCCTTAAGCTAGAGGCAAACGAATGGCCCCAACACCACCCATTTGGACTGGGTCATTGACATCATTGAGGCTTCTAACATCATCTTGGTGGCCCACTTGGCTACTATTACTTCCTTTAACGTTCATTTCCTCCTATGTTTTAACAAGCAGCACAAAACCAAAAATAAAGTAAGTAAATTCAACTATAACTAAAAAGAACACAATTCAATTTCACCAAAAGAATTTCAAACAACACCACTCCCTGGTAGTGGCGCCATTTTGATTTTCAAGAACACCTCATCCAATTCTAGGTGTTCAACAATCGTAAATCAGTATAAAACCCAACTAAATGAGTTGGGGTCAGATCCCACAGGGAGCGGTATGTGTTTTAAATCCAATTAGGAAGTGCAAATGTGGTCTAATCAACAATAGGAATAGAAATTATCGAGAATAACATGAATCAAATTAAAGGGGTGACACGAATGTCAGATGGGGGTTCAACTACAAACAATCACAAAAACTTCGAACTACCAATAGGGAGACTTATTCTCGGGGTGTGATTGATTATACGCAAATATATACACATGGGTAATTACAACTACTAGTAAATAGCTAAATATAAATGAGTAGGATGGTCTATAGGGGAGATAGTTTCTCTCTCGAACAACTACCCCGAATTAGGTGATTTCTTTCGAACATCAACAAGCATGACAATGAAGAACATCCCACACCTTAATCCATTTACTCTCCCAAGCTAAATGTGTGGGATTGGGTTTAGGATTCACTCTCTCGAGCTAAACCCAGGTCAACCCAATACCCACAAACCATCAATCAATAATCTTAGCTCTAAAACCTCTCTCTCGAGCAAGCCAAGAACACAAATATGGAACTGCATTTGCAACTACAATTCTTAAATTAAACCACAATTAATGATTAAACTCACTTTTAAATAGCATTTAAACTAGTAATTAGCAATACCCATAAACTAATTCCGCCCATAATCACATCATCACATCCCAAGAATTGGGGTTTTAGCCTAATATCATAAAAAGGTAAAAACTATTACCGAATCGATTATCCATCAACTGGGTAAGAGTGATTTAGTCTTTACAATAGTTCAATTTGTCGAATCTTCGAAACCCACTTCCAAATTCTCCAAATTGAACTTCTCAAATTTTTCAAAGCTATGAAAAACTATAGAGAGAAGAGTCCTAAGTGTTCTAAAATAAGAATAGATACTCAAAAATGTCAAACAATGTCAAAAGATACTAAACTAAATGTTCAAAATCTAATTTATAGTCGCCAAAAATAAGCTACGAATGGCCGTTTGGCAAAGTAAGTCGGGATCGCTGAACCACTCGGCGAGCCGCCCTTTGATCTCTTCCATCGCCTTTTCACCTTGGTATTCAGTATCATTGGGTTCTGTAACTTTAGGCAATCTATCTTGGCTTCGCGAAACTACTCGGTGATGCGCCAATTGCTCCTTTTTATCGCCGGCTTGGTTTCTTCCCTCAGGAATGGCACACTGGAACTTTAGGCAGTGGATCTAGCCATTCGGCGGTTTGCCAAACGCTCTTGGCGATCACCGAGCTTGCCTTTCATCAATTCTTCAGCTTGTTTTGTTCCTTTTTGCATGTTAGTGTCTTTGTTTTGTTCCTCAATCCATACACCTGAAAATCAAGGGTTTAACATCAGTTTATGGCACAAATTAAGCATTTGAGGACACTAAATCTATATAAACAAAGCCCCAAATGAGTCCAAATATTGAACTGATCAGTATTTACTTTAGTGTCTTGTACACATGACAACTAGGCTTTGGGGTATTGTTTAGAATGAATAAGTGTTCCGCCTTTGTCTTGTTCTTATTTTACCGTAGTTCCGCTTTTCTTTCATTTTTGTTGGGTTGAGGCTGACTTGTTTTGGTGGGAATAGGCAAGTTCCATCACGTCCATTTTTGGATCGTGACATAAAGCTTCGGAAAAGGGGGTGAAACCCTATGGATTACAAGCCTACTTTTATAAGCATTCACCTTCACAAATTGAGAAGATTGGGTTTCGGGCTTCTGCTGCTTGACGCTCAAGTACACTAGGCTTACCTGATCAATTAGACTTATTTCTAAATGCATAATACATTGTAGATTGACGGGAAATTTCATGCATAGGCCTTCGGGCACAGAGTCAGGATGGTTAGATGTGTTTTTTGTTGCTGGTTAGGGGTGGTAAGGTGTTTTGTTGGTAGTGTTGGCCTTATGATTTTGATGGGTATGATTCTATAGGTAAGCAACCTATGGGTAATCAGATTACGAACTGAGAAAATTGTCTGGGAAGGGTCGTGTTAATTAGGTGATGGTTGAATTATTTTCTGTTATAAGTTATGTGTGGATTTTAACTATTTCTTTAGTATTTGTCCAACCCAACCCATCGGTCCATAAAGACACTTACTCTAACACCTAGATAGGAGAACCCTTACCCTCAAACTGAAACATAAAATGCGGAAATACCGAAATTAGTTAAAACAAAGTACCTTTGTCAAAATAATACACTGAACCCTCTCTAAGGAACTAGTCTAAGTAGCTACAAGAGCTTCTAAGAGATCACAATGTTCAAATAAGAAGACACAACTCCCACCATAAGGAAAGATAGGTAGAAGTTGTCGAAGATCATCTTTGTCATCACCTGAGAAACATCACTAGTCCTGCAACCAAACTTTTTCAAGTGACATAGCAAGAGTACTATCAAACAACACATATTGGGAGGCATCGTCGATCCAGCCAAATCCACCACATAATATGATGTAAATACTCAGAAAGAAACATTCAATATAAGAATCACCCAACCCAACCTTTAGCCGCACACCCATACTATTCCGGGTCTAATAATCATAACCCATATACCTTAAATCACCCCACCTCTTTTCGCTGCTAACTCCACCATCTAGGTCAATTCGCNCCCCCCCCCCCCCAACATCTGATCACAACCTAACTCTTCTATCATATAAAGACTTTCTCAAAACCACCCATTCTACCAACACCAGAAATTTCTCAACTGTTCCCATTCCTGATTCCAATCCACTACAACTATGTTAACCAGAGTACCGTTGTTCCTCAAGCACTTACACCAACACCCTGGCCCTTGTCCAAATTAGAAAACCACTTGTGAGGATCTTACTAAACTATGTTGACCCAATCCCTTTATCAGGTACAATCCAAATCACCCAAATTGACAATACCGCCAAAGCTAGATATTGAGCAAAGCTCCCAAACAACATCCTAACTTAACAACTGCCTGAGTCAAGCTTGAAATCATACACGATCACTCAAACTTGATTCCTCACAGCTTTCAAGTAATCCGGACCACCAAGGATCCTCAAATATCATATACAGTGATTAATATGACCTCCCGATCTACACAAGAACTCTCCAAACATTTAAACACAATTTCTTGCCACTCATAGACCAACATGTAACAATCACATTTCGAAGAATTAATCCCAGTTCACACATGGAACCAATATACAAGAGAATAGTAAAACATGTATCAAGCGTGGTACTCGAGCCAACCAATAGTATCACGTACCAGGCGTGGCACCGAGCGAACCGATAATATGTATCAGGTGTGGTACCCGCGACAAATGAAAGATATCCCATACCAAGTGTGGTACTCGAGTCTGCTGATAATACGCACGAGACATGGTACCCAAACCAACCCTTGTACAAGGTGTGGTATTCGAGCCAATCGATAGTCACACAAACACAATAACTACAAGCCAAAAGATGAATCTGTAGATTTATTCACAAGGTCACTTTCATTTATAAAGTGCGGAGATCCCAAGATAGAGGAACAAAATTTTACAATTTCTAAAGCAAGAAGGAGTATTAAATATTTCCTTTAGAATTGTAAAGTTTTTACTACAGTAATTTAATTAAGATAGACCTAGTCAATTATTAAGAGTAGTGTCCTATTTGAATTTTAAATAAATAGTATTTTATAGAATTCATGACCTAGTCAACTTCAGTTCATAAGCTTTCTTTCTTGTTTTTCATTCTTTTAGTATTTTTATTCTTTTCATGCAATTTCTTTTCCTTTAAAACAAACAAAATATAAAGTAATTTTTCTTACTAAATAAAATTAGTTAGGAAAACAACTACATTATTATTCTACATATTAGGGACATTCACTATTTCGCCAGCATTTTAAGGAATTACTGTATATTAACTTAAGACTTTGCTCAATGATACAATAGATATTGGAAAATCTGTTGAAATTTTTATTATTAAAGAAATTTGATGTGTAATAAAATTGTGTCCGGTTAGAGTTTAAATAAATAATTGATGAACTAAACTTATGCATGATCAAATTGAATAGGTTAAGATTTTATTTAAAGACAACTCTTACATTAAATATACTGAGTGATATGACAATATCTTCATTAAGAGGAAAATACATAAAATTAAAGAGAAGCATGTCTTTAAATACTGTTTTTATTCAAAATTTCATTATTTTTAAAAAATATGTTATTTTTATGTACATTTATTACTAATTAATAATTATTACTAATTAACAAGATATGTACGTGCACAGTAAACTAGTACCTTTTAAAAAAAATTAACAATAAATATGCTAACAATACAATGGAGGCTTGATTAGTGTCTCTATAAGCAAGCTTTTTACCTATTCGCATTGATATGATTCTTAAAGATTTCTAAACTAAAGAGGTTTATAAGTTTGTATGCTATTGTTATATTTCCACTAGTCTAATACATTACTTTTTATACGAGAATCTAGTTACTTTTTAATTTTATAGATAAAATCTTTATTTTAAGTTTCATTCACAAGTATTTGCATGTACGTTAATATATAATTTTAATCTTGCTCTTATCGAGAAAAAAATTAACTAGTTTCTTAAAGATGACCAAGAAGACAAAAACAAATTAAATAACAAATTATCATCAACGCCTTGCCAAAATATATGCACCAGCACAAACAACTTTGATCTTCAAAATAATAAGTTTTAGCATAAATACTTCAAAAGCACGTCATAACTTACTATAATTTACATTCAAATAATATTTTACAGGCAAATGACAACATCACACTATAGTAGACTATAATATGATCATAGAAGTTTTAGCAAAACAAAACACAAAATATATCAAAGAAGTGCTTCACATAACTAACAAAAGTGTAACGACCCTCACAGTCGTTATGGGTGAACCTTTAGTGAAAGAAGTGAGGGAGAAAAGTTTTGGTTTGAAGAGTTGTAAATGTCAAGATTGGCTAGGCTTGGAAGAAATCAGAGTCAGGAAGGTATGCGGCAATCAAAGAAAAGGATTGGGGGAATTGTCAAAGTCGAGTCTAATTTCTTGGTTGCTAAGATGCTAAGGAGTCCATAGAACTTTTCGAAAGTGAATTTGGGTAATTAGATCTTTCAATATCAAACTTGACGTGAAGGAGTTAGTTTAGAGCATCAAGGTTCAGAGGTGTATTGCGAAATGGACTCCTTTTGGAGGATTTCTGAGGTTTTATCTCATGCAAGATGCTACAGCAGGAGACAGTCCACTACGACGTCCTAAATTAATTCCCGCTATAGTGGAATATCCCGCTACAACGCCACTATATAGTGGAATTAGACCTCTATGGTGGGGTAAGTTGCTAAAAATGGACAAAACTCCCCAAAATCGCTCATAATCCACCAATAACATTTTGGAGAAGTGCAAAGGTGGCCTATGGTAGTTTTCATTCATTTTCCACTGTAATCATCACTAAAGCTAAGAAAATGACTCCCCTAACTTAGTAATTCAATTCTAGAGCCTTAGAATCATTGGTGGTGATCTTTAGGGGAGGGTTTGGGTTGGTTTAGTGATGAAAATCCCTGGTTTGGGTAGAATTATCATGAAATTAACATGGGGTTTGGGATTAGGATATAATACGAGTGTATTTAGGTCATTTGGGTTTGATTATATGTTATGTTGATTAATTGTAGTCTAGGAACAGGCAAGGTATCATAACAAGGGGAAGCTCAGGTTCAATAGAGCGAGTTTGATTCAAGGAAGGTAATGGTTATTTGATTCTCGTTTATGCTATATGTGTTTGTTAACTCTTGCATTAGTAATAACCTATATAACGTATGGCTAGGGAAATGGAAAGAATATAAACATACATGTTATATTGTTATCAATTGCAATGTATTTACTTGGTGTACAAGTGTAATTTGTATTCCTAATGATTGTAGGTGTGATTGATATGTGTGATTATTGATTGGCTCAAGTACTATGTGTGGTACAAGATATCCCTTGGTTGGATTGGTACCATGACCAGTACATACTAATAGTTGGCATGGGTACCCCGCCTTGTATGGGTTATGCATATATGGTTGGCTCGGGTACCACACTGGTACATACTAACGGTTGGCTAAGGTAACATGCCTGGTACATTAACTATTTGTGGGGGTTTCTCAAGTGAACTGGTTGGCTTGTTGCACTATTGTTGATCATGTTGTTTCATGTGTTATCTATTTTACTAAGTTGTGGTTACCTATTCATATTTCATATAACTAACTCCTACTAGTACATTGTGGATATGGTGTAATGATACTGCACTTACTCTTTTTTTTTTTTACAGGGCATATTATGGTAGCTGTTTTATAACCTCAGATGTGCCTCTAGTGTTTCCTGAATCCACGGGTGAGTTTTTCTTTGGGGATGCTATGGATTTCTCTATTCTCTCTGGTCCATTCTTTTGGACTTAGATTCTTATTTTGGGGTTGCATCCCTACATTCTAGACTATGTAGATGTTTTGGTTCATGACTTTTAGATTATATGGGGTATTCCATAATTGTTTTATAACTTCAATTTTGGATTATGAATGCTTGTTTTAAAATTATTGAAAACTTTTTACTTTTGGTTGTTTAGTAGACTGTGTGGTAGTATTTAATTGGTTCTCCTATTGTGCGTTGGTGTGGATGCATCTCACATCGAGTTAGGTCATGACAAAGTAGGTATTAGAGCCCTTGATTTGTTAGTTTTGTCGTACCAGATTTTGGGTAGGGAAAGACTAGAGTGGAAGGTGTGCACACACCTAAGCCTGTAAAGATCATATCCTTTATTCATACTAGAAGGTTGGTGGGGACTAGTTGTTTAGTCTACTTAGCTTATCTTCATGATGTTAGTGCAGAGTCCTTCTCTATCGAGTCAATCTCGGTGGATTCAGAATTTCGAGAGGTATTTCCTACAGACCTGTCGGGTATGCCTCCGGATAGGGATGTTGATTTTTGCATATATTTGGAGCCGGAGACTCGACCAATCTATTCCTCTTTATGGGGTGGCCCCAAATGAGTTGACAGAACTTAAGACCCAACTTCAACAACTTGTACATATGGGGTATGTTCATCCTAGTGCATCGCCTTGGGGTGCTCCGGTGTTGTTCGTTAAAAAGAAGGAGGGTAGCATAAGAATGTGTATATAGTACATAATGTTAAACAAGGTTACCATCCAAAATAAGTACCATTTACCACACATAGATTACTTATTTGAGCAGTTACAAGGAGTTTCGGTGTTTTAAAAAATAGATCTAACATCAGGGTACCATCAGTTAAATATTAGGCCTAAGGATATACCTAAGACAACATTTAGGACTCGGTTAATTCTTAGTAATGTCGTTTGGGTTAACCAACGTGCTTGTCACTTTCATTAGTTTGATGAATGAAGTCCTTAAGCCATTTTTGGATTCTTTTGCAATTGTGTTTATAAATGATATTTTGATCTACTCCAAGAGAAAGTAAGACAATGCAAAGAACCTTCACATCGTTCTGGGTATCCAGAGAAGACATAAATTGTATGCCAAATTCTCGAAGTGAGAATTTTGGTTGACCTCAGTTGCTTTCTTAAGGCATATGGTTTCATAGAAAAGGGTGATGGTAGATCCCTAAAATATTGAGACAGTTAAGAGCTGGGTCTGCACTAGCTGTGTGACTAAGGTTAGAAGCTTTGTGGGCACTTCTAGCTCCTACGCGGGTGTATTAAGAATTTTTCCTCCATTGCTATTCACCTGACTAAACGAACTCATAAGGAGATACCCTTTGAGTGGTTTGAGAAGTATGAAGAGAGCTTCCAAAAACTCATGTCTCTTTTGACTACGGCTCTCATCCTAGCATTGCCTGTGGAAGGTAAGGATTTCATTTTGCTTTGTGACGCTTCACATTCGGATTTGGGTGTTGTGTTAATGCGAGAAAAGAATGTGATATCCTAATCAAGGCAATTGAACTCTATGAGAAGAACTATCTAACACATGATTTGGAATTGGCAGCGGTAGTCTTTGCACTCAACATATGGAGAAATTACCTTTATGGTGTCAAGTGTGAGGTAGTCACTGATCATTGTAGCCAGCAACATATGTTTATGCAGAAATATTTGAACCTGAGAAAGAGAAGGTGGATGGAGTTGTTGGAGGATTATGATGTGACCATCCAGTATCATCCGAATAAGGCCAATGTGATGGCAGACACATTGAGCCGAAAAGAAATTAGCATGGGCAATTTAGCTTACTTAGGGGTGTCTAAACGACCTTTGGCTGGGGAGATTCAGACTCTAGCATCTGGTTTCGTGTAGGTGGGAATCTCAAAGAATGATGGAGTGTTGGTTAATATTGAAATTAAGCCCACATTTTTGGAGGAGTATCAAAACCAAGCAATTTCAGAATAAGTAAGCTCTAGAACAAGGTGGTGTCTCGTGAGGCCTCAAATGCTACACTTGACACTGGGGGGTTGTATGTTTTAGAGGACGAGCTTGTCTTCCTCGGGTGGATAACTTAATGCAGAATTTGTTGGCAGAGTCTTATGGCTCCGGTATTTGATCCACCCGGGTATAACCAAAATATACCGGGACTTGAGACAGCTTTAGTGGTTTGGGCTGAAAAAGGGACATAGGTGAGTATGTGTTCGAGTATCAGAACTGTTAGCATGAGAAATATGAGCAGTAGAGGGCTACATGTTTACTTCAGAGGATGTCTATTCCTGAGTGGAAGTGAGAAATGATAGCCATGGATTTCGTGATGGGTCTTCCTAAGACCTTGGGGAAGTATGATTTCATTTGGGTCATTGTGGATAGGTTAACTAAATCAGCCCACTTTATTCTAGTCAGGGTGAATTATAATTTGCAGTAGTTAAGCCAAGATTTATGTCAAGGATATAGCACATAAGGTTGCATAGGGTACCCCTTTCCATCATTTCAGATCGAGGTACGTAATTTTATTTTAAGGTCTGGGGCAAGTTACATGAAGTGTTGGTCAAGGTAGATCGGAGAAGTATTTAAACTTGTTTCTTAAAGTTGATCAAGAAGACAAAATAAATTTAGTAACAAATTTTCATAATTGCCTTACCAAAATATATGAACAAACAATTGTTCTACAAAATAATAGTTTTTAGCATTAATACTTCAAAAGCATGTCATAACTTACTATAATTTACAGTCAAATGATGTTTTATAGGAAAATGACATCACACTATAGTAGACTGTAATATGATCATAGAGGTTTTAGCAAAAGAAAACATATACTATGTCTAAAGAAGTGTTTCACATAACTAACAAAAGACACTAATACATAATCCCTAAATTTTACTAGAGTTTCTCTTCTTCTACAAAACAACTACATAATCCTTCAAGACTTCTCTTTTAATATGGCTTCCTCTCTTTGCAATAGAAGGTTTATTGTTTAAAGAATAATAATGTGGCATGACATTATTATTTAGCTGTAAACTATACTATATTATAGTAATTAATAAAAGATACTAATACATAATTGATAATCTCTATATTTTACTAGAGTTTCTCTTCTTCCGCAAAAGAATTAAATAATCCTTTATGACTTTTCTTTTGAAATGGCCTCCTCTCTTTGCAATAAAAGGTTTATTGTTTAAATAAAATTATGGCATGACATTTCATTTGGAGAGAGAATTTTTTATTATTATGTCAAATATATTTTGAGAAAATAAAAATAGTTGGGTGACATTGTAGTCAAAGAAACAAAAATGATATTACTTTGATAATTATTCAAACATGGGTGACTATTCAGAGAATTTGTTACATAATCACGCATGTTTGGGAAATTGTCCGGTAATATTTTTATTTCTTTGAGAACTATAATATCACTCAACTATTTCTATTTTTCTCAAAATATACTTACACAATAAAAATATCATCCTCTCTCCTAATGAATGTCATGTCATATTATTATCATCATCATTATTATTATTAGTAGGCTTCAGTCATTTGCAGCCCCTTAAAGTTGTCCGCATAATTCGTTTAAACGCCTCAACTAAGGTTTGTACTTATTGAACACCTATGCTCCTTAAAATTGATACCTATTTGACATTTTTTTACAGTCAACAAAAAATCTGATATGTGTGTACTACACTCGCTGTGACATGGCAAATTGACGAATTAAATGATGACATGTGGCATGTGGTTCCAAAAATTTATTTTAAAAACAAATTCTAAAAAAAAAAACTATTTTAATCTATTTAGCTAACTAAAAAAAATAAAAAAGAATTTTCTAAAAAACCCACCCATCCACCCCACGGCAACCCCTCATTTTTTTTTCTCCAGTTGATCCAAATCGTCCCCAACTCTCCAACAAGACAGTCCCTTCCTCAATCGATTTTTCAATTGTTATCCTCTTCTCTCCATCTAGTTTTGGTACGAGGAAGATGAAAAAGGTTTCGTCGGAAAATTTTGAATTCCTATTATCATGACCGGAAAAAATGGAGTTACCTGACATATTTTTCTGAATTCCATAACTGGTGTTTTTTGGAGTTGAAGAACTCTTCGTTTCTTTTTAATTATCAATTTTAATTCTATGGAATTTCATGATACCGTTTTTAATAAGCTTAATTAGTTTACATTTTAATTTGAAGTGGTGATGTCTGTTTAAGTGACCAGAAATAGATATGAACGGAGGCCGGCTAACTTTTTTAACTTCAATGTCTGAAAGTCTTATTTCTTCTTGCAAAATCACATCAATTCGTAGATTCAGAATTCTTCTTTCTTTTTGCAAAATCATATCAATTTGTAGATTTAGAATTCTTCTTTCTTTTTGAAAGATCACATCAATGCGTAGGTTCAGATTTAGAAAGAAAAAGAAGTGCAGAGAGAGAGATAACAAAGAAAAAGAAGTGCAGAGAGTTTGGAGTTTGAGGAAGAAGATGACGGCTGGAATAAGGGGGTGGGGTTGATTTCTTTGTTTATCAAGAAATCAATTTTAAATAAATTTTAGTTATTTTAGTGCCCAATGTCAATAAAAGAAAAAGAGTATAAGTTTTTAAAAAGTAAAATACTATTTGGAACCTATTCACGCGCTAATTCTAAGTGAAGTACATTTATGTTGCCACGTCAACGTTTTGTGTTTAATAGGTACATATTTTGAACAATTTAGGTGTTCAATAGGTACAAGTCCTAGTTGAGGTGTCTAAATGAATTATGCGGACAACTTTAAGGGTCTGTAGATGACTTAAGCCTTATTAGTATTAGAGAAAATACATAATTACCCCATCAAACTTAGACCCTTTTCTGAAGAAGACACCTTAAGTTTGCGGAGGTCCTATCATCCCACGAAACCATTTAAATTTACAATAAATACGCCATTTTGACCCATTTTTACAGCAATTATAATTTCACACTAGAAAAGCGCGTGAAAGAGTAAAATTGCGGCCCCAATCCAATGGAAAACTGACACATGGCATTGTTAAACCGTGAAAAGAGGCCCACGTTTCTTCTTTCCCAAACCACCATTAATGGCTGTTGAGAGCTTTTCTCAACAGCAAAAGTTGGTTCTTTACTATGTGAAGCGAATTTTTTTTATTGTATACTCTATTATCAAGTTCTAGCAATTCATCTTAAGGCCTTTTATTAGAAAAAAATCTACTTAACAACGACATAATACTTGATCAATTTAGCACCTAATTTACCTTTCAGCAAAGAAATTTGAACCCATTTATGTTCATATAGCTTCCCCAGATCAAAAGTATCAAAGAATCTACTTGAACAAATTCAAAAAAATGTGAAATTCACTTATAGAACTCAAAGTTGGTCTTGATTTCGGAATACCCACAAAGCTAAAAAGGATTAAACTATTTTTTGATGAAAAATATTTGAAATCAAACACCAAAAACACTGAACAATAACAAACAAAACTTACATAAATATATATCTACAAAGAAATTCAGAAAAAAAAATTCTTTTGAAGTGAAGTAAATCGAAAGAACTGAGAAAAGGAATTGGGAAAGATGAACGATGAATGATGAATTTTCTAAAAAGATTTAAGGGTTAAAATGTGAGTGGGTCGAGGTTTTACCCGACCCACTATTAAAGAAGTAAGAAAAAAAAATTGTTATGGGGTGAAACACACGCACTGGTCATGAGATTACAAATATTGTAAAAGTAGTGTATTTAAAATTGTTGGAAATGGTTGGATGGGGTAATAGGACCCCCGCAAACTTTAGATGTCTACTTCAAAAAATGGTACAAGTTTGATGGGGTAATTATGTATTTTCCCTTAGTATTATTATTATTATTATTATTATTATTATCATCATCATCATCATAACCATCATCACCACCACCACCACCACCACCATTATTATTATTATTAGTATTATTATTATTGTTATTGTTATTGTTGTTGTTATTATTATTATTATTATT
Source organism: Solanum stenotomum (assembly GCF_019186545.1). NCBI lineage: Eukaryota > Viridiplantae > Streptophyta > Magnoliopsida > Solanales > Solanaceae > Solanum > Solanum stenotomum. The sequence goes on along the minus strand of NC_064282.1, from coordinate 81,706,696 downwards.
ATTATTATACCATTTTAACAATAAATATTTTAACTATACGATTAAAGTTTGTTGGAGTTGATTTGGAAAGCCACCTGATAATTGGAATTGGTGTAATTACTAGGATAGTAATTATCAGTCTAGTAATTACACTGACTTGTTTATTTGTCACAGTGTAATTACAAATGTACTGTTTGATTGAAAATTGCAATCATTAGATTATATTGAATTTTAAAAATAAAAGTGAATTATCTAAAATTTAAAATTTGTATTAGACAAATAAGAAACTTTATAAATGATATTAAATTAAATATTTAAGATATATATTATCTTTCCAAAATATATTAATTGATAAACGTATGTCCTTAACTAATATCATGAAAAAAAAACAATTGATTTATATTTTTCATATTAGTATATTTTAATTGAATTAATCATAAAAACTAAAAGTACAAGACTTATATGAACATCATGAATGCAAGTTTGACAAAAAGATTAATATTATAAATAAAATGTCATAAATTATTAACACATTTGACAAAAAGATAATCTATTCTAACTAAAAAATAAACGACTTACAATGTGAAATCTCAAGACAATATTACTAAAACAAGTGAAACTGAAAATATATCATTGGTTCTAAATTCAAAACAAAAAATTTAATATAATACTCTTATGTCAAACTTTAACATAACATACATAAATTCTACTTTAATTTAAAATTAGAATACTAACAAAATTTGCTAATGAAAAAAATAAACAAGTGTCCTTGGTATCTTGCATTAACCTAGCTAAGTTTGGGAATTATAATATCCCTGATGTAACCTCTACTGAAGTTATATATAAAATATCTATTATTACCAAAAAAAAAATAGATAATATGAAAAATTACATGAAATCACATGAAATAAAGGTTGAGAATGAAAATGAAATGAAATATAAATAACATAAAATAAAATATAATTTTTATAATATAAAAATGAAAAATAAATAAATAAATAATAGAAACAATAAATAAATAACAACGAAAAAATAAAAATAATAATAAAAAAAGTAATCAGCTTGTAATTACACCATGTAATTACTAGTAATTTACAACTCCCTGAGAATTGGAGAGTGTAATTACTCACTGTCAATTATACCGAATTATATATTGACCAGATAATTATATGGTCAACCAAACGCGTCAAATAGTATAATCACACCCATTACACCAAATCTAATTACTCGAGTGGCTTTCCAAACAAGCATTTAATATCTGTATAAGCAACTTTTTTACATATTCAATGGAAGCATTTTCCCCTTCTTAAAGATTTTAAAACTAAAGAGGTGAATGAGTTTGCACGCTATTATTATACCTTCACTAGCTTGATACATTGTTTTATGTATGAGAATTTAGCTACTTTAATTTTATAGCCAAAATCTTTGTTCTAGATTTCATTCACAAGTATTTACCTATATGTCCATAAAAAAAATTGTCTTGCTCTTATCGAGGAAAATATTGAATTGGTTTCTTGAATCTGATCAAGAGGACAAATCAAATTAAGTAAAAAGAATTCATCAATGCTTACAAAAATATATTTGCAAATGAATTTGATCTTCAAAATAACAATTTTTAGTATTTATATTTCAAAAAAGCTTATCGTAACTTGCTATAGTATATAGCTAAATATCATTTTATAGGCAAGTGACAACATCACATTGTAGCAGACTATAATATGAACAAAAAGGTTTTAGCAAAAACAGACATATAATATGTCTAAAGAAGTGCTTCACTTAACGAACAATAAACACCAATATATCATTCCTATATTTTACTAGAGTTTCTCTTCTTCTCCAAAATAACTACATAGTCCTTCATAACTTCTCTTTAATTTAAAATAACCTCCTCTCTTTGCAATAGAAGGTTTATTGCTAAAACAATATAAAATAATACTCCCTCTGTCCACTTTTATTTGTCATGTTGCGCTTTTCGAAAGTCAATTTGACTAATTTTTAAAGTTAAATTAGATTACGTTAATTCGATATTTTTTTTAAAAAAAATTAGATATTCAAAAACTATACAAAAAGTACTATAAGTTGCAATTTTTTGCATATCAATATGATGAAAATATACATCGTAAAATGTTGGTCAAAGTTCTTATTGTTTGACTCTAAAAAAGGAAACCATGACAATTAATTGTGGACGGAGGGAGTATGACATAACATCTCATTAAGAGAGAGAATAATTTATTTTTATTGTATCAAGTATATTTTGAGGAAAATAAAAATATTTGAGTTATATTATAGTCCTAAAAGAAACAAAAGTGATATTATTGGACAATTTTCCAAATATAAATGATTATTCAAAAAATTTACTCGAATAAAAATATAAAATCAATTTATGCATATATGATTTGAATTTTATGATAAGAAATACGAAATATTGGAGTACTAATAATGAATAAATTATTTCGAGAAAACTTTTTGAAGTAATACTTTGTTGAAAGACAAATCTTCACTCAATTTTTAATGAATAATTTGGTTAAATAACTTTTATTTAATTTAATAATAGAAAAGTTTTACATCTTGTTGGAATTTTAAGAAATTAAATTTTATGAACTAATAGTTATTACTATTTGTATCATACGTAGTAATTTTATGGTATATTTTTTCAAATTCATTTACATTTATAGTATTTTAGTTATGAGCTTTGATCAAATCAGAATGAATAGGTTTTTAAATTCAATCAATCCCTTTTAATTGTTGAATTCATATTATTAGATAAAAACAAAAATTACTCATCGAAAGTAATACTTTCTAACACATATAATTTGTATTTGTAAGAGTAAAAGTTTATAATTTTATATAAAAAAAATATAGTCAATTAACTTTGACCAAAAAAATCTCATAGTTATGTAATCAAAATTTTGAAATTTAAACATTAAAATCTCTAAAAATATACTAAATGGTCAACAAATACTCATACAAACTAGGGTTATCTTTTAGTATAATAGTAGTAATTATTCCATTATTCTTTTATTATAAAAATGATTATAGTAATAATATTATTTCAAAAACATTGTTCTATAAAAAGTCAATACATATAAAATGGACCTTAAATCCCTTACTTTGTTAAGCTAAATTTCCAACTTGGCTCTCTATCGAACATCGATCAGAAGCAGCTAAAATCCCAACTGCAGACATTCTTGTTCGTTATCTATCTACCACATTAGCTCTAATCTGCTACTGATTCATCCAAATTAACAAGAATTTGAGATTCCAAGTTGCCAGAATTGACAATTTTCTTCAACTTGAGATACTAAATTACTCAAAAACGCGTTGATTCTTGGGTTGGTGGAATCAATTTGGTCCTCTTTTTTTGAGCCTATATTCTTGGTCTTGGTCTTTGTTTTTGCCATTTCTTTGTGGGTTTAAGAGAGATTCATTTCTTGTGGTCAGAAGGGAAGAACATCAGGTTTGAAGTTTTTGATTGGTGAGTTTTTTTTAATTTGTTTTTATGGGTTTTTTTTATCACTTCAATTGCTTTGTTTTTGTGTAATTAAGGTGCCCTAGTTCCGTAATTGAAATGGGTTTTCGTTATTGCTTGTGATTTTCATTAGGATTTGCTAGTTATTGTTATTAGGATGGTTCTTGATTGTTTCCTTGTTTGGATAGTACAACAATGAAATGTCTTTCTGATACATTTTACTGTAAATTTATGGGGAGTAAGTTCAAACCCTTGTTGGAAAGTAGAAGGTAGAGACTTTAGAGCAGTAGTTGATTGTTGTGGAGATCAGGGTGGAACCAGAGGCGGAGCCACGATTTGAAGCTTATGGGGTTCTACATTCTGATATTTTTTAAGTTACTAGGTTTTACATTGATATTCTATGAATATTCGATGAATTTTTTAAGAGAATTAAAGCTAATCCATAGGCAATAATTGCACTCTGCCGCGGGTGGAACCCATGGTCCCGACCACTTGATATAAGGGAGTATTAGAAGGAAACTTCTCATATAGTAATAAAGTTTGCTCTTTATGATAAATCTGTTCTTAGATTTCCACTTGCCTTTCTGGCTTTCCATGTTTCAAGTCTAAAATGTCCATCTTTGTCTTACTTCTTTTTGAAGATAGAGTTGTGTTCACACAGTATTAAGCTACAGTTAGATAATAATTTGAACCTAAATAGTGAGTTTATGTCTTCCCTAAGAATGGGCAAGTGGTTTGAAGCATAGGAGTGATGATTTGAGATTTCTGGTCGAAATCCCAGTTACAATACTCAGTGTAAGTGCAAATGCTCAGTCTTGGTGGGCAGGATTATTTGGAACTTGTGCTTGTTTTTGTAGCTGGTTGCCCTGTGGATGAGTTGGCAAGTTACCCCAAGTACTAGTCAGTTGGAAAAAAGTGAACTCATTATCATAGAAATGTCCTGAAAATTGGGTTAGAGAAGGAAGGGCATTGAACTTGATAGTAATACTTTTAGAGAATGAAAGATGAGTGTGAAGTGTTGCCTAAATACTTGTGGAGAATCAGTCAGCTGTACTGGGGGAAGGGAGTTGCTGAATATCTGCTTGACTCTAACTTACCAGAAGTATTCTCCATTCTGATAAAATAGCACAAGAGTTCTCTGTAGAATATGGAGCAGGACTTCTTATTTCTGGATTTAGAAGAAGTTTGATTTCCATTGCCAATAAGTGTGTAGGTGGCAATATTGACTTTAAAGCTCAAGTCTTTAACCAAAATAAAGCGAATAGATAGAGGATTTAAAATAGAGGGTCTCGAAATCTCACACTATGCTCACATGGAATAAAAGGGGAAATATCAAGTATGCGGGGTGGGGAGATTGACGAGGATGCTACACATTGTATTGCAGTGGGGTTGATGAAATGGGGGATCACTTCCAGTGTGTTGTGTGATAAGAATGTGCTCCCAAGCCTTGAAGCCATGTTTTATAAAGTGGTGGTCGGATCAACTATGTTGTATAGTACGAAGTGTTGGCTAGTCAAGAACTCGCATGTCAAAAATATGGAAGTAGTGGAATTGAGGATGTTGAGATAGATATGTGAGCATATTAGGAGAGATAGGATGAGAATCGAAGATATCCGAAACAAGGTAGGAGTGGCCTATGTGGTGGACAAGAAAAGGGTGGCGAAAATGAGATATGAGAAGAGAAGTTGTACAACACTTGCACAAGGAGGTGTAAGAGGTTGTCTATAGTGGGTAGGAGAGGTAAAGGTAGGCCGGAGAAGTATTTAGAAGAGGTTATAAGGTAGGAAATGACACATACACACTTGAAGCTTATCGAGGACATGACCCTAGATAGGAGGATTTAGAGGTCGAAGATTATGATAGAAGGCTAGTGGGTAGTCGAGTGTTGTCTAGCTTCCTTATCAGTATTATTTTTATTACTCTTCTACTATCTTATTCTTCTATTTTATTGTCTCTTTGGCTTCAGTTATCATAGTATTTGTAATTGCTGCTGTTCCCTTCTCTATTGTTTTCATTATGGATTTCTTCACTACTTTATTTGTTTTACATGCCCGATTCTTAATATGCTTTACTTTGAGTGGAGGGTCTAGCAGAATCAACCTCTCTACTTCTCAAGGTAGAGGTAAGAATGCAGACACCACCCTCCCATGACCCTTCTTGTGGGATTATACTGGGTATTGTTATTGTTGTACATCTTCATCTAACTGTGCATTCCCTTGGTGCAAACAAGTTATTGGGAACTCCTCCGTATCCCCATTTGGTATGACTTTCTTATTATTCTTCTCCAAAGTTTCATTGTATAAGTCATAAGTTGAGTACAACGATCATTCATTCAACTTTCACTTGTTAGGGAGAGGAACAGGTTAAAGGAAAGATGTGAGTTTGTAGATACAATTGTATAGGAAATTCATGACAACAATGAGACCTTAGTCAAGGGAGCAAAAATTTCAAATAGGAAGGAGATGAAGGAATGGACAGAAAGGGAATTCTCAAGGGAATAAGTTTGGAAAGGAGTTAAGATTGTGCTGGAGATAAAGCTCCAGGATCAGATGACTTCACCTTGGTGTTCTTCTGAAAATGTTGGCCCAAGGTTAATGGTGACATTATGGAGAAAGTATGATCTTCTCATGAAATTGGGAGGTTTGTCAAAGGCTTCAAAAGCTTTGTTGACCTCAATCATATTGAGGGACCAATATCAAATATAAAAAATAACAGACCTGTTAGCCTAGTAAAAAGTATCTGCAAGATTATTGCTAAGATTCTCTGCATTAGACTAAAGAAGGTTGGACAAGATACTATTGACATTCCATATGCAGTCATGGAAGGTCTTAAGAACAATTGTAAATAGTGTTATAGACTGCAGTAAGATTCTGGAAATTGAATGTAATGTACATCAATTGGAGTTAATTAGAATCAATCAGGAATATTTAGGATCAATAGGACAATTCAATTCCTGTAACTATGTATTCATTTCCTATTTTATGATGGTGTACAAAATATTAAACCTTCAATGGTTGAAGGGAATAATCAAGATAAAAGTCATAAAACATTTCTGGAACCCATCCTTCTTTCTTCCACATCATTCTTTTCTCTTCATTTTTTGAAAAAGGATGGCAAAATCTACAAACGACACTTGTAGCTAGTAAAATGGTGGATTCTAAAACCCAAAAAAAAAACTCATTGAGTACTGTGCAAACTGCACCTTGAGAAGGCATACTGATACAATCATATCAGGGCCTTTGGATTTTGTGATGGAAAGGATGGGCTTCACAACTAAATGGATCAAGTCTCCTTTATCACTTTTAGGCTTTTCAATAAGAGCCCCATAGGACGCTTCTCCTTTGGAATTTAAGAGGGCTCAGGCAAAAACAGCTATTATCTCCTCTATTATTTATCTTGGCAATGGAAGTGATGCAAGCTAATCTTTAGAGCAGTCAGAAGGGCGCTACCTTTTTTTTAGTTTTTATAAACTCGGTAAGTTATAAGTTTTGTTAGTAAACACTAAACCAGAAGAAAGAGGATGCTAGAGGCAGTTACAACCAAAATATATTACCATTACAAGCTATGCAATGTGCTAATAAAATCAACAATAACCTAGCTATCATTTACACCAACTGCAGCCTTGTTGTACCAAAATCTAAGCACAAATAGTCAATTTTGTTTGAGTTTGTATAGATTCTTCTTTATCCTCAGCATATCTGTTGTTTCCTTCCTTTCAATCTATGTTGCTCAAACTCCGGTGCGGACCTAGAGGTCAGATTCTTCATCCCATAAATTTTAGGATTTGAGGGTATGGAACCGAGTGCTAATACGGGTGTGCTAGGATTTGGCTAATAAGTGTGTATTACAACATAAAAGAATGTATATTACGACATGTATAAGTATATCTTGATTAATAAATGTTATTAAGCTAAACTGATAAAATTTAATTCTATATAAATACCTAATATTCATAAGATATCTCAAGTAATGTTAAAAGATTCTCATACTTTATATAACTATATAAATATAACATGAACCCAAAAATCAAACCAAATACCTAACCCATTTATACTTCTTGGTCATAGATATAGTCAAAACATCCAAGGTAAGTTTAAATACGATGTGGATCCCACAGCCAGACCCAAATCGTGTCGAACGACACAGGTGAACCAGGGATTTTGAAAGGTCCAAGCAACATAACTTCCAATTGCCCACCAAATGGCTGTTGGGATTTTTTCAAGTGAGAAAAAGAGGCCTTGTGGATTCCCTTTCTGCTGGAGGAACTGGAGAGTATCATGAGGCACTACTTTAGAGGCGCCATAGCTAGTGTAAGGAAGTAGGACAATGTATGGGTTCGTCACCTACTATTCGTGAATGACACACAATACATTGAACAAAGTATGACCTTTTACAACTTTCGAGGCCTATCTTTAGTCATCGATAAATTCAGTAATCGTAAGAGTAGAGCAAAGATTAGCGGATTGAAAGTGGTAAGGAGATGCTCTAAGAAGACAATTTCAAGCATACCTTCCTATTACATGTTTCACATGCAAATGTATAACGAATAATTGGAGATGATCCAAAGAATTTCTTGTGAGACACAACGAGGAGGTTTAAGATGTTCACTTTGTAAATTCCAATAAAGAATTGGAGGCTTGGGTATGGACGTGAGGATTTCGTTCAAGCCCTTGTGGGGAAATGGATTTGGAGATTTGACAAAAGAATCATGCACTTTTGAAGTTAGTGGTTGCTAGAATGCATGGGGATATGGAGAATGGAAAACATCTCAATCCTTGGGGAGGTCTATGGAGGAGCATAATAGAGACAAGGATGTTCATGGGAAAGATCCACTTCAAGGTGAGTAGGGGACAAAGTTAGCTCTGGAAACATAGATGGAGTCGTGTGACCTTCCAAACAACTCTTTTCCAACCATCTTCTATTCTTTCTTTTTGAGGAAGGTAACAACTTGTATAAATAAACAGCACAAAGGTTGTGTTGAGAGCCATATTTACAACATCAAAGCCAAGAAGCAAATTATGTCTTTGTTCTACTTGCAAGGATTCTAAAATGAAGCAAAGATTCTGTATCACCTAAGACAACCTCTTTTCAGCCCATCTTCCATATTAAGCCAAAAAGACAATTCTATTGCACAAGTGGAGCTCTTTGAGATTTAAGGTTGAAAAAAAGAACTTGCAGGATTGGGAGATCGGTGAATTTGGAACACTATTCTATGATCAATTAGAAGATCTCCCTGATAGACCAAGATACTTAGAAGTAAAGTGAAATAAAAATATATGTTTTTCGTAATAAAGTCATTGTGATTTCGAATACCAAGCAGATAGATACAATCTCCTCTACTCAATATGAGGTTCTAGAGCATTGGAACATATCTGTTTTTCTACTTGGCTAGTAGAGTGGGGATTTTCTCACTGCTGAGAACATGGAGAAGAAGAGGATGCTAATGTGCAAGCCATCTGAAGTTAGGACCATTCCAGTGCCTCACAATGAGCCAATTATAGTGTACTTCATTGAATTAGTTAGACATGGAACCCTTCCCTGTCACAGAATTTTTTCCAATTTGTGCCTTAAAAGGGAAGAACAGGAAAAAACAGGGCATGTGAAGTAGCTGCTGATATCCTATGATGCATATGTTGGGGATTGAATGCAAAGAAATGGAGAGGCTTCTGAAAGCATGGAATACTTGTTTTACAAATGATGAGATTCTTTTGATTTCTGACCAATAAAAAGAAATGAGATTCTTTTGATATCGTGTAAATTTTCGCTGTACCTATGAGGTGCGTGTTACTATAGATGATTGGGTGCTATTTTGTATAGTGGATTTTGAGGTTCTCTACTTTTTGGATGCCACTTGTATATTGGGAGACTGTCCTATTATATGAATATTATTACTCCCTCTGTCCCATTTTATATGAGGTATTTTGATTCGGCACGAAGTTTAAGAAAGGAAGGAAGACTTTTAAAATTTGTGGTCTAAAATGAATGATAGAAATTTGTGTGGCTGTAAATCATTTCATTAAGGGTAAAATAGACATTTTATAGTTAAATTGTTACTTAATATAGAAATGTATCATTCTTTTTGGGACTGACTAAAAAGGAAAGTAAGTCATATAAATTGGGACAGAGGGAGTATTACTTATCCTAAATGAGAAAAAAAAAATTGTATTGGATGAGAAGGTATCTTCATACTCTTAGGGGTCGTTTGGTAGAGTGTATTAGCAAAAATAATGCATGCATTAGCTTTGTGTATTGGTAGTCCCTTGTTTGGTACACTTTTTCATGCTATGTATAATTAATGTTTGCATTAGTTATACACTCTATTGTGTATTGAGGAGTGTATTACTAATATCATTGATTTTTAGGTATTAGTAATGCAAAGGGATTTAACACATGCATTAGCATGGTTAAAGACCCAACTGCCCCTCAAAAACACTTTTATATCTTTTCCACATGGAGGATATATTTGTAAATAAATATTTTTATACAATGCATACTATTTTTAATACACTAAACCAAACAATGCATAAGAAATAATTTATGCATAATTAATGCAAGCATAACTAATACACGCATTACTAATGCAAGCATTACTAATACACTCTATGTGCATTATTTTATACACTCTACCAAACGACCCCTTAGGATTCTCCACTAACCCTAATAGTTTTGTACACATTTGGTGCCATTAGTTAAATATTATTCACCAGAATCCTTAGGGGTAAAGCGAACATGACATTATCTGCTTACTATAGTCTGCAATAGCTGAGTGAGTAAGACACAGCTTGTGATCATAGGTTTCCTTGCAATATACTTTTTGGCTTTTGCATTCATGATTGCTCTAATGAAATAAATTGTAATCCTTTTAGAAAATCTGGGGATCCTTATCCAGCAGTGGATCCTGAGTGTTATGTGCGGATTCATGGGAACCCAATAGCTTTTTCTCATGCCCTATATATGTATTAAAATGTCCATTAAACATATATAAATATTTGACTATGAACCCAATTATAATTGTATATTAACTTGAGGTCATTGTATGAATCCATTAACTTCAAATCCTGGATTCACCTGTCCTCAGCTGGATGAGTTAATTAAAGATAAGAGTCAGCTGTATTCCTGGAAATTGTCCATTAGAGAGCTTTTGCTTCTTCCTGATGTGTTTTTCAAATGGAAAACTTCAAGCTGAATTCAGGTTATAAATTCACCGGCAAACAAAATCTTAATCTGCTCTTCAATGTGATACTATCTTGAATCTGTCAAAATAGTATCTAGCCTGATTTTGTTCCATGATGGAACCTTCAAAAGATGGGTTCTAGAGATTCAAAACTAATGATTAAGCTACAGCCCATCTATACATTAGTGCGATTTAATTTCTCTTAATTTGTGGCATAGTTTCCCATCAGTTTTCTTATCTAGTAAATTGAAGAGATAATTTATCCAGTTTATCCTCTGTTATTCAACTCAGGTGTGTAACCTAGTTGGATATTGTTGATTTGGTTTATTGAGTAGTTTGATTGTAATTGACCAGGTGGAATGGAGATATCAATGTTAAAGATGCTTCTCAATAATATCTCCTGTTTTTGCCATTTATCATCGAGTGATCACATGAGTGGTGAACTGGTCCGTAGATATTACTGTAAGATTGAGGATATACTGAAGCTTGTAAAGCCGATTCTTGACTCTATTGCTGACGTTGAAGAAGCTTCTAGCGAGCTGCTCCTGAAAGCGTTTGCTGGGCTTGCTCAACATGTTGATGAACTGAGGGAGCTATTCGAAACCTGGGAACCATTGTGCAGTAAAATTTATTTTGTATGTTTGGAGATCTATCTCATCATAACTTTCATGTCTTGAATAAGCTGATTATCTTATTACAGTTTGCACTTAATACTGATTAAAAGATTTAAATTAAGAGAAACTATTTCTTATTTGCATTCATCTAAACTTCATGACTAATATGTAACACATTTTCAGTACTTTCAGCTATTTTATATCTAGTTTGCTGATATTTTTATTTTTGATGATCCATAGGTCCTGCAAGCTGAACCATTGATTGGGAAAATTCGAACATGTAGCCTGGAAATACTTGAGCTCCTTAAATCTTCTCATAAAAGCCTTCCTGCTGATGTAACTTTGACAACCCTTGAGGTGGGTGCTAAGTACATGGCTTCTGTGTCTGTTCTACCTTTTAGTTGCATTCATCTAACCCTTCTGTGAAATCTTCCTCCCTACTGTCTCTTTTCATTTATGTTTAATGATTTCTCATCATTTCTAAGGTGGGTGTATTTTGTTTGGATTGCAGCTCTATATACTGAAAATTAAGTATGTAGATTATGAATTGATATCAATGACAATTACAAAGGTTATTAAAGCTCAAGTGGAAGGCTTGCGAGCCAGCTCAGATAACTTTGCCAAAATTGCTGATTGCCTAAGCTTGAACTCAAACGAAGAGCTTTTGATTGAGCTTGTGGCCCTTGAAAAATTGAAAGAGAATGCTGAACAAGCTGAAAAGACTGAGGACGTTGAATATATTGAGCAAATGATAACTCTTGTTTCTCATATGCACGATTGCTTTGTCACTGTGAAACAGTCCCAGAGCTGTACCACTGTGCCAATACCTCCTGACTTTTGCTGCCCTCTTTCACTTGAGTTGATGACTGACCCTGTAATTGTTGCATCTGGTCAAACCTATGAGAGGGCTTTTATAAGGAGATGGATTGATCTGGGTCTCACTGTCTGCCCCAAGACACGGCAAACTCTGGGGCATACAAATCTCATTCCCAATTACACTGTTAAGGCACTCATTGCAAACTGGTGCGAGATAAATGATGTGAAGTTGCCCGATCCCATGATATCTTTGAGCTTGAACCAACCATCTTCCCTCATAACACATGCAGACTCTGGTGCATCCAGGGATAACCATGTATTTCCCCTTACAAGGGACAAACACTCTTTGTCACCAGACTCCACGCAATCTTTAGGTTCTCCGAGAAAGACTTTGATTTCGTCTAGTGTAGGCCAAAGAGAGGAATCATCTCCATCTCATCTCCGCTCCTCTTCAGAGGATTCTTTACCTGGAGTTGCTGGTAATGTACTTGCTTTTGATGTTGAAAGGATAATTATGAAGAGTGAAGACCGGATGGCCCACTCTGGAGAGATAAGTTCACATGGTCATAGTACATTAGCTGTTGAGGAACAGTTATCTTCAGGTCATAGTAGAACAACCTCGGCACCCAGCACGCTTGCTAATTCAAACTTTTCCCCTGTAATTCCTGGTGATGGAAATAAGTTATCCTCACAGTCAGAAGCTGCTGCTGTTGCTTCAAGGGATGTTGTAGTGGATTCCAAGCCAGCTGCTTCTATCCCTCGAAGGGAGCCAGAATTTCCATCTACACTAGAGACAAGACCTCGTAATCAAGCGATTTGGCGTAGACCATCTGATAGGTTTCCAAGAATAATTTCTTCCCCTACAGTTGAAAGAAGGGCTGATCTTTCAGAACTTGAGGAGCAAGTTAAAAAGTTGGTTGAGGACTTGAAGAGCACTTCCATTGATATGCAGAGAACTGCTACAGCTGAACTCCGGTTACTTGCCAAGCATAATATGGATAACCGCATGGTGATTGCAAATTGTGGTGCTATTAGCTTGTTGGTTAACCTACTTTATTCAGAAGACATGAAAGTACAAGAAGATGCTGTTACTGCACTTCTCAACTTGTCAATTAATGACAACAACAAGTGTGCCATTGCAAATGCTGATGCAATCGAACCTCTGATTCATGTCCTCCAGACAGGGAGCGATGAGGCTAAAGAAAATTCTGCTGCAACTCTTTTTAGCCTTTCTGTGATGGAGGATAACAAGATGAAGATTGGGAGGTCTGGAGCAATCAAACCTCTTGTTGATTTATTGGGAAATGGAACTCCAAGGGGCAAGAAAGATGCAGCGACAGCTTTGTTTAACTTGTCAATACTTCATGAGAACAAGGCTCGTATTATCCAGGCTGGTGCTGTAAAGTATCTCGTAGATTTGATGGACCCTGCTACCGGGATGGTTGATAAGGCTGTTGCTGTTTTATCCAATCTTGCAACCATTCCCGAGGGAAGAGCAGGAATCGGTCAGGAAGGAGGGATTCCTCTTCTTGTTGAGGTTGTTGAGCTGGGCTCTGCAAGGGGTAAAGAGAATGCAGCAGCTGCTCTCTTGCAACTATGCACTAACAGTAACAGGTTCTGCAACATAGTTCTCCAGGAAGGAGCTGTACCTCCGTTAGTGGCATTGTCACAATCTGGCACTCCAAGAGCAAGGGAAAAGGTCTGATGCCAGAAACTTCAACCATTTTCTTTCTTCAAATTTTGTGCACCGATAGTGTAAAATATTTTTGCACCATCAGGTTAAGTTACCAGCTTATATAACAAACAAATTATGATAACTTGAAAGTATAGTAACAGGTTAAATTACACTGTCAGTGCTACTAAACTTTTGCCCTCTTTGGTTTTGTATATGTATAAATATTAACTTTGTGATTACATGCAGGCTCAGGCACTTCTTAGCTTCTTCAGAAATCAACGGCATGGTAATGCAGGAAGGGGCTAATTTATACATTGAACATTTGGGCACATACTTTTCTTATAATTAACAGATAATTATGTGTGTAAATTTGATATTATAAGTACTGTATGTGAAGTTCATGGTTTCCTAGAATGTTTCCCAGATTTGTGAGATCTGCAGAAGTAAATTAGTTGGTGGCTCAGATGGAGTCCATCTGAATAGCTTTGTATGTACATGTGGAGAAAATTTTAGATGACCGCGAAAACGCTGCAGCCTTTGTAATTTTACAAGTGGTGAGATTGGTAAATGATAACTATTCTTTCTTTTACTTAGAAATGCAAGTACACCTCTTGATTTCTCTTTAGATTTCAAAGATTTGGATAACCAGTGTTAGCTGTTCAGTGAACGTGTAGTTTCACAGATCAGATATTTGAATGTGGTATATGATAACAGAAGTAATTAGACAATCTTTTTGGTATGTTGAGTATTAGAGTCTTCATCATGTCATTTGACAAATCATAATGTTGTTGCAGTTTCTTTCCACTTGTTTTTCTTTGTTGAAACTGTTGTCATGTCAGAGCATAATTGCAATGGAGTAGCAGCGTTAGCGGTTGGTTACGTGAACTTTTACCTTTTTTTTTTTGAGAATTTGTTTTTCTCATATTATAATTTTTTTTCCCATTTCCGCTTACTCTACCTTTTTATTAAAATCATTGAAATTTAGGCAATTAATCTAAAATTTGTTGTAGGCATTGAAATTTTGTTTGACTCTACAATGTGTTCATTTGAGTTAGGACTCTACCAGGTGTGTTCAATTCGAATTAGGATTCTTAGAGGTTACTCAATCCTAAATCCGGATACTATATTTTCCTAAAAGACATCTCGAATATTTTGCAAATTCATGCAATATTCATAAAGAGATCAAATTCAAATCATCCTAATTTGAGAAATATGCCACTAACGGCCCTCAAATCATGGGCAAATCTTATGAGAGAAGAATCAAGGGAGGAACAAAATTGTACTTATATATTTATCAATAAAATTATATTTCTTCATATTTTATTTATGATTGCAATTTATTTTCTATCATTTTAAAATTTGTTGTAAATATGTGTCCTTCCCAAATAATACTAGGTGCTTGGTAAGTTATGCGCACTCAATGTTTATACGAATTCAATAGACGTATGTTATGTGTTTCCAGTTTCCATATTGACTTCTATCATTTAAAAAATATAATTAGAGAGGTAGATAATACATTTTTTGGCTCAATTTATGTGATATTTTCTTTTTTAGTCGGTCTAAAAAAGAATGATACATTTTTATAATTAAAATAATTTAATTTTAAAATACTTATTCTACCTTTGATTAGATGAACTTAATGAGATAATTTATAGTAATATATATATCTATGACTTAATTTAGACTATAAATTTTTTAAAAAAATTCTTTCTTAAATTTTGTACCAAATCAAGCTAAATCAATAGATACTCGTAAGTACTTACCTCTCGCATAATACTCACTTTGTCTTATCCATAAAAACTAAACTAATTAGCATTGCATTTTCTGCTCGTCAAACTAATTACACTTTCGATTCGTTGTAGCTTTTGTGGGCAAGTTATCTATTTTTTCTCATTTTCTTTTTATTTCTCTATTTGTTTAGTTTTTTTTTTCTCTTTTCTCATTATTTCTTCTCTTTTGTTCAGTTTTTCCACAGATCACATTATTCATTATTTTTATTTTTTTTCACCATAATCTTATTCATACTCAATTTAGACTCTTACACAGATCCATTTTTTTGTCCCTTTAATTTCTTCTTCTTTTTCTATACAATAAGAAAAAATAATTGATATAGTAAACATGTGTTCTCCTTTTTTATATATAACATAATATATCTTTGGTCTTTTTTGTTTCTCTAATCACATATCAGAACAACATGTTTTATCTTTTTCTTTTCCTTTCATTTTATTTTTGTTTTTCTCCTTTTCTAGTTACATTTATTATTATTTTTAAAAAATTATGTTATTTTTTTTCTTCATAATCTAATTCTATACATCTTTTTGGCCTCTTTGTTTTTTGTTCTTTTTTTGTTTTTTATTATATTAATAAAAAGATAATTGATATAGTACACTCTTTATTTGCTTTTATGCAAGTATACAATTGTAGTATAGTATGATACTCACATGATATATATTAAGGAAAAGGCATAAATTTATTTTTGAACTTGTCCCAAAAGGTCATTACACGCTTAAATTAATATGGTGATCTATTACACACTTCTACTACTAAAAAGTGAATTTATTTACCCCCTGAGACGTATAGCATCATTCTCACAATGGGAGGTGTATCACACTTGTACCACATCAATGTCATCTCACTGCCACATGAGATGACATGTCAGATTTTGAATAAAATTCTTCATGTCATTCAATTGTTTCTTCTTCAATGAACACCATCATAAAACAACGACCATTGTCGTCATAATAGTACCAAATCTATATATTTCACCATAAAATTAAAAAAACCGCCACACATTTCACCACCTACGATCAAACCCACCATGAAATCATTACCATTGCCGCCATATTAGTACCAAATCTATATATTTCACCATAAAAATTAGAATAGTTGCCACAAATTTCACCACCTATAATCAATCCCGCCATCAAAACCAGAATATTTTAGATTATGTTTTATGTTACTCAAATAAATAGCTGAAATTTATTTAAACATAATAATTAATAAAATTATATACTTAGACGTCCTATTAATAACAAATATGAGTAATGATCTATAAGTTATCAAATTTGCATAATATAGAGTCGGTACAAGACTATAATTAACATTAACACGTTACTCTCGGGGATTCTCAGCAATATACAATATACTTAGTAAATTAAATATGGGTTCTGAAATTTACAATTGAATGATTAATGATTAATACATTTCTTCATTGATTAATTAACCGTTCATACATTGTGTGTGTTTTTATTTTAGAAAAATAATAATATAATTTTGGGACTTAGATATTTCAAATCAATATTAATAATAATGCACATTTTGTAGTGATGTCTTGAATCAAAAAAGTCATTTCTTATAATACAATTGTCTTAATATCAAGGTTGAATACTCTCTTTTCAATATAATCCTAATATTGCTATAGAATACTCAAATAAGGTTCATAATATTTTTACACTTCATTACTATACCACATTGTTTGTTTGATCTTTATAAAAATAATAATTAATAATGTGCAGATTATGTTGGATTATTATTAGGAGAAAAAGATTTGTTAAACTCCTTTATGTGATATAGAGGTATAGAGATAATATATATTTCGTAAAAAAAAAAAAAACACATATACATTTATAGTTACATGTGCAAATTAAATAACTCATATATCCTTTTTTGACTAACCAAAGTTAATCTTTTGATTTTTAATTTATTTATTTTAGTTATTTAATCAAATAATATTCATATAGAGGTAAATTTGATAGTTTTTTCACGTGATTTTATTTTTGACCTTTTTTAATTGAACAACCAATTTGGGTCTTAATTATCTCCCTCATGAATCTATTTGTTAATCAGTATTTGAGTTTGCTGTTCTTATTTAATTTTTCTCTTTCATTCTTTAGTGTGGAAAACATGAGAAATAAAAAGAAACAATGAACAAAATAAAAATGTTTTTTTTTTTAAAAAAAAAAGCAAACTAAAATTAATTTTTCTTTGCGGTTATATTGAATTTTATTTTTGTAGCTGTAAATAAAGTTGATGCATCTATAATAGATTTTACAAGAAGATGAGTGAAAAATTAAATTTGATCAACAATATAAGAAAATCAAGATTAGTCATTGAATAAAGAAGATTAAAAAAAAAGAGACAAAAATTCATGTATGAAGAGGATCAAATATACCTCGAAATATTGTGAGAAGGATCAAATATACCTTGTAAATCAGTTTTTCACTTCCGTCAAACAAAAATGATCTTGGTTCTTCAAACATAAAATATTGCGATAAAGGTCAAATATACCTTGTATAGTTTTTATTTTATCAAAAAATAATTTTGAATCAATTTTTTCACTTCCGTCAGCTAAAAAGGATTTTGGCTCTATCAAAATTATATATGTAACAATTGACATAAATGTGAGCCACTTTCTTTTAACAAAAAATATATTATCTCTAAATCACAAAGTTGAGAAATATAATTTATTATTATTATTATTATTGTTATATAAATGGCCCGTATATATGACATGTTTGATTAATAATTTTACTTGTTAAGTCATTTTATAAATCTTGAATTTAAATTGAGTGTGAGTTAAATTTATTTTAAATTTAATATTATTAGTGTTTATCTTGCCATTCAAATTTTAAATTTTATTTCTTAATTGTCAATTCAAATTTGTGTTCTTTATAATTTATATTGGAAAATAGAGGGAAGAAAAGAAATTATTCGCGTGTGGCTACCATTATGTAGCCTTTTTAAAAGAAATTGAAATTAGCATGTATTTATGGAAATTATGGGAATGTGGGAATAAGTCTATTCCCATGTATTGAGAAACTTTGTCATGTATTAAAAAATAATTAATAAATTTAAATTTGAATAAGGGTAAGAATGTCAAAAAATAAACATGTTTATAATGGGAATGTGTCATCCTGGCCAAAATTTTATGGCCAAAAGGATAATAATAACGATAATTATAATAATAATGAAAATAAATAAATAATAATAATAATAATAATAATAATAATGATGATGAGAACGACAACAACAACGACGACGACGATGACAACAACAACAACGGCAACAACAACCACAATGACGACGACAACAACAACAACAACAACGACAATGACAACAACAACGACAATGACAACAACAACAACGACGACAACAACAACAACGATGACGATCGACAATGACGACGACAACGACAACAACAACAACCTCAACACCGACGATGACGATGGCAACGATGACAACAGCTAGGGCTGCATATCGATCGGTTCGGTTCGGTTTTGAACATTATCAGTTTTGCTTATTGGTTATCGATTTGTAGACGTGCCAAACTGTTAAAGAACCATTAAGTTATCGGTTAATCAGTTATTGATCCTTATCGTTTCGGTTATCGAGTTAACTGTTAACATACCGCACAATTTTTTTAATCAGAAATCACATGAAGAATTGAAGACAATGTAATTAAACTCATTAACTCTAAGTAATTCTGTACCGCATATTGCAGCCAGAAAGCTGGAAACACAAGACAGAGGACATTTCCTAATATAATCCCACTCAACACAGCAGCAACACTTATATATTTACAAATTACAACTCTCAACACAACACAACAACAACACATGTAAGGCCTAGTTGTCACCTAACTCTTAACACAACACAGAAACACTTGTATATTTACAAATTATAAATTGAGCAGTCAACACCAAACACTCAACACAACAGCAAGTCAACAATTCATTTCATCACACAATATCACAATTCACTCACTTAATAGTTAATACCCAACATGCCAACATTCAACACAAGTACACAATGTCACAACAACAACATGCCAACTGCCAACAACCATGCACAACAATCAACACTCAACACAACAACACTTAAAGAAACTTTTCAACACAAATATGAAATATCACATTTAAATAACTGAATAAAACAACAACACTACAAGCTGCAACCCTACAACATTGCAGAAGTCAAAATGCAACACAACTTAAAATTGTCTAACATAAAGTCACTGTCACAGCTCACACAAGCACAAACAGAATTTCAAAAATTCAAAATAGCAGTCGCACAATCTAAAAATTAAGTCCAAACATAGTACTAATAGTTCATGTTCAAGTAAACAAAGTAATAACTAGCCATCAATTCTTGAGAGTTGACGATTCTGGTTCCTGTTTTTCAAACAACGCTTAACATGCCTCCTTAAGGAGGCAGTCCGAGGCAGTCCCAATATTGTACGAATGGTAATAAGTAATACGGCCACAATGAATACATTTGTCAGTCCACGATCCATCTTCTTTTTCTTTAAGTTTTTCATAGTGATTCCAAACAGGTGATCGAACATTAGAACCATGAAGTCGAAGCATGATGAAATCTGATTAACTAAGAAACAGAGAAAGTATAAGATATTTTGATGGTTAAAAATTAAAGAGAAGTCAAAATGAACTGATGAAGAACACCAAGTTCTACTGGGAGCTTGCTTTGCACAAAAATTGATATTAACCATAATTTAACACACTCATTAGTCATTAGAAAAGAAAAGACAATATAGTCAATAGTAAGACATCTACCTTTCCTTCTCCTTTAGTAGAGTTAGTGAAGAAAACCTCCAATTTTACATGTCATCAATGCAAAATTCTTTTCCAAGTTTAGCCAAATCTAAAGATAAATACGATAACAAGTCAAGGCTCAAGACTTAAACAATAAAAGTATTAAATAAACTATTCACAGTTTTACATCAATGAGGTTTTTTTCTTACCTTGTTCAAGTTGGTCAAGAAAATCTAAATCATCCTCAATATTTATGGGTTGTGGCTCACTTCGAAGCCAATCTTGAAGGCACACTAGATCTTGTACCAATTTAAGAGTCAATGAACTCCTAAACGAATCAAGTATGCACCCTCCGTTACTAAAAGCACATTCAGACGCCACACTTGAAACAGGAATAGCCAACACATCTTGAGCCATTTTAGAAAGAGATGGAAATTTAGGTGAGTTAACTTTCCACCAAAGCAATACATCAAAATTTGATTTTCCAATTTCAGTATCTTTTTCAAGATATTAATTAATTCTGACTTTGAACTTGCTCCTCCATTTTCAGATTTATGTTTATGTAATTCCTCAAAAAAATTCCAAATTCTCCTATCGATACAGACCTTGAATCAGAAGTATCCACCTCAGTTGAAGAAAGTTGGCCATTTTTATCATTTGAATTAGGCTTTGCATACTCATTAAACAAAGATCCCATGTACGTTCGCACACCAATTTCTATAGCAATCCTTTTTTTCTCCAAACACCTTCTTAAGTGCAAATTCAAGAGTATTAAATTTGTGACGAGGATTCAAAACACATAGTATGAAAAACATCTTATTCATTTTTTCAGTATTACCCCAATATTTGTCAAATTTCTCCTTCATATATTCTGCCATTTTAGCCAAACAGGATCTTCATTTGATATCAATTGATTCAAGTAAACACCAACTTGATAAATTTCAAGAAAATAAAAATTTGATGTAACATATCATGATCCAGATATCTTCAAAGTAAGATTAAAAAGCATTTCAAGAAATTTTGTAATTCTCTTACGCTCTGCCAATCACTTCTCAAAAGTGTACCTGTAGATTTTTTATCCACAATATCAACAAACTTAAGATGTAGTACCAAGCCAATATCACGATCATCGTACTCTACAATTGCACTTTCATATTCAATAACCCTACGCAACATCATGTAGGTGGAATTCCACCTTATAGGAACATCCAACCATAAATACTTTTTAACAAGATTTTCATCTTCACAACATTCTTGAAACTTTTTCCACCTAGCAGGAAATTGCCTAATGTATCTCAGTGCTTGTCTAACTCGTTCAATAGACACATTTGCTTCTTTTGTACCATCTTAAACAATAAGATTTATAATATCAGTCATAAACCTTATATGAAGGTGACTACCTGTAACACCTTGTATTCTACATGTACTAGTTCTATTTATATGACACTTATAATTTACCTTGTGGTATAGTTTAGGACTCGATTTCCTATGCAACTAGTGACAATAGAATAGGCTTAAAGTGAACTGTCCCTAGATTTTGATGCACCCCGATTAAGTTGAATCTGCCCATTTTTTTCCTCTTTAAAAATAGGTTTGGGGTGGAGAATTTTGTATATATTTATCAATAACTCATGGATGGTGATGAATCCTTGAGTTTAATATTCTCCTATTATGCTGAGGGATTTTTGGAGATTGATAGTGGTTTCCTTATGTATATTGTTGTTGGGGGCAACTTGGGTATCTTGGCAAAGGATGTATGAAGTTGTATTAATGTATAGCAGAAGGGTGTGGTGATTTACCATTTGTGTAAGGGTTGTATGGGTCTACTGTCTGTCAAATGTTTAGCTAATGTTTTACGAGGCCCGTAATGTGATTAGCTACTAACATTAGTTCAATTATGAATTATATTGTAGATAAACACCCCAAAGAGAGGCTGAATCGTGATAGTTGTATTGGTCAGAAAGTAAGGTATGTAAGGCTATCCGATTTCCTACTTCTTTGGCATGAATCCAACACTTGTAATACAAAGTAAGCTTTCTAAGTGCCCTTGGTAGTGACTGATCCATAGTTGCAGTTCCTACTCCCTAGAGCATTAAATTGAGTACTCTAATATGAGTTTATTACTAAATGTACGTGCTTACTCTATCAAGTATTAGCATGCAAGGTTTAAACTTGTTTCATCGTCAAAGTACCCTTGGTACGTATTTACCTTATATAAATCAAAATGATCCTAGATTACACATGGTACATATGTTTATATGTTGGATATACAATCTGTCATATCTTGCCAACTTGCTTCAATTGTCTATTCCATCATATATGTCATATTTTCACATGTTCATATGTTCCCTTTATTAGTTATTACTCCCATTGTGTTAGACTATAATGTTAGCTCACAAGATCCCTACTTGCTCTATTGTATATTTTATATGTACTTACTTGGAATATGTATCCGTCCTTAAGTTGAATATGCCTACGTTCTCCCTTGGTTACACGTCCATGTATACCTTGTATTTGATATTAGTTAGTGAGTATTTGTATATTATATAGAGTTCAAATATATTGGTTGAATGTTAAATGTCTTCACTTGATATGTGCTTCAATTTGAGATGTCAAAATGCTTAATGAGTCATGTAAGCTCCTAAGTATTACCTTGGTGTCACATTTGCTTCCCATGTCATTGTTATTATCGTAAGTTCATATTCGTGTGTCTTCTACTACTGGTCCATAGTTCCAAATCTCAACAATGATTATGACCAACAAAACAACAATCTCAAAAGAGTTATGATCATCATAAGAACAATCTCAAAAGAGTTATGAACATCAAAACAACAATCTCAAAGATTAAAGAATATAAGTAAAGCAATTTGTATAATTATGGGTGGTAGCCCAGGGGCAAATGCCTAGCATGGGTCGATCCCAATTGGTATAGAAGGGTGGCAGCTCAGGGGAAAAAGCCTAGTATGGGCCGATCCTAATTGGTATAGAAGGGTGGCAGCTCAGGGGCGAAAGCCTAGCATGGGCCAATCCCAATTTATGAAATTATGAGGACAACATCCCAGGGGTTAAAATGCCTAGCATGGGCCATCTTCTTATACCACTGATCAGCTGGTCATTTGTATCATATATCTTATAAAGATTATAACGCACATAAAAGTAAAGAAAAGAATGTAACATACATGATTCCATAAGTATAGGCAAATGTGGTCTCAAATCCTTATCTATTTGTATTTGGTTTCACTTGAGCTCTCATTTTACATATGGTTGTATTATGCCTTACAATTTTAGTAAATTCTTTCGTACTGACGTCCCTTATTGGGGACGCTGCATTTCATGTTGCAGGTACATGTACTCAACTAGTAGATCTCCCCAATAGAAGCACATGATACTCAGTGGTTGTTGGTGAGTTCCAGGTTGATTCGAGGCTTTGCTGAGTCTTTACTATACATATTTTCATAGTGGTATAGTCATGAATTCAAGTAGAGGCTTTGTAGACATTGTAAAGCTATCATCTGTATTCATAGTTTTACTTGTCATATGTATCGGTTCAGCTAGTCGACATGTGTTGTTTATGTAGTTTCTCATTAGTAAATCTATCTGCATAGTAGTTCACTTTCTCATCATAGGTCACTTGTAAAACATGTGTACATATGGTACTTGTCCGCCTCACCTTGGGTTGGGGTATGACACTACCACCCATTAGGTTGGTCCCCCCACCTAGTTTATTGCTTAGACAAATCTGTTATTGCCACACTATTTGAACCAACATTATCAACTGTAATAGTGAAAATCCGATGCAATCCCCACTCATGTAAACACTTACTAATAGACTTTTTAAGATCTTCACCTCTATGACTAGAGATTGGACAAAAGTTGATAATTCTTTTATACAAACTTTATTTTTTATCAACCCAATGAGCAGTAATGACCATATAATTGATTCTTTGTATGGAAGTCCAAGTATCAGTGACTAAAGGCACCCTTGTTGTGTTTCCTTAAAAACAGCCATCAACTTATGTTTTTCTTCATAAAAAAATCAAAATAATCACGAGTCACAATGGTACGAGAAGGAATGTAGAAACAAGGTTGTGCTACTTTCATAAATTGTTTAAAACCTTTATTTTCAACAAATCTGAAAGGAAGTTCATCAAGAATTACCATACGACACAAGGCCTTCCTACACTCTTCCTGATCAAATTTCCATGGAACAACAACTATATCACCCTTGTTACCTCCTATCACTGGTTGAAATGCTAATCTTGATTGTTTAATATCAATATTATAAGGCATCTTTTGACATTTGGTTATATGACTAAGCATTGACGTCGTACCATGTTCTTTTGTGTCAGCAAAATACTCTTTTTTACAATAGTTGAAAACATCCTTTTCACTTCCATCATGATCAGTTTTACGAGTAAAATTATTCCACGCATGAGATATTTTTTTCCTTTCTTTCTTTACTTTGGACTCAACAGTTTGAATTTGACCTATTGCATTTGAATTAGAAGCTCCACTTTCACCAACAACAATTATGATATTTTAAGACATGATACTTTCACCAAAAACTGCAAAAATATATAAATTAATCATTTATTGAACTATTTTTTTATAGGAGGTCGATGAAGTAATAAACTGTTAAAGGAACTAAACAAAGACTAAGTAGTTTGTTAAAGTAAGAACTATAAAGTGCAAACACTAGGCTAAGACGTTAAGTAGAATCAGAAGTTACACACAAGACACTGAGATAGTAGACACATCACACAAAACATCAAGTAGATGACAACAAAGTACAAACAAATGAGCCAAAGTGCCAAACCAAATACCAATTCAAATAAAAACAGTAATGCCTATTCAACTATTTCAATTGTAGTTTTCTCATTATTCAAATCCAAATGTCGCAATGAAATCGTGAAATTAAGGTGCAATTTAGACTTACCAATTGCAGAGATTGAGAAATTGTGAATTGTGAGCGCCTGAGCTGAGCAGAGTTCTAATTCTGAGAGTGAAATTGTGACCTTCTGAGTTTTGACTTCTGAGTGTGGAAGGAGGCAGTGAGAGTGAGCGACTGAGTGTTCTAACTTCTAAGCCATAATTAATAATTCACAATCACTTTCTCATAAATCAAATCCAAACATCACACTTCATAGTGAAATCTTGAAATTAAGTGAATTTAAAATTTTGAGACTTACTTGTGAACAGTGAGCGACTGAGAGCCTGAGACTGGAGTAGGCTTGTGAAAAAGTTGTGAAATTGAGAACTGAGAAGAGTAAGACTCGAAGTCTCGAGCAGTCGAGCTTCTAACTTTTGAAATTTGAGCACTAAAAAATCAGCAAGATGAAATATGAACCAGTAAAATTGTGACTTGTTGAGTTGTCATCGTTACCTTGCGTCCTCACCTGAGTGACTAGAGTAGTCGCGTCTCATCGAATGCCGAGCAGTGGCACAACACTTTGTATCTTTGGAGAATTGAAGAAGTTTTCTAACCTAAGTCCTAAAAATTAAAAATCCTAACTGGGAATTGTGAAATAAAAAATTAGGAATAATAAATTACGGGTCTTATCAGGGTATCAGGTACCCCAAAATTTTGTCTTCCCAATTCGAACTCCGAATCGTTAATCCAATAAAATAAATTAATAAATCAAACCCTGAACCAATAACCCAATATCTCGACCTGTTATCCCAATAAACCAAAAATTGGTTCGAGTTAATGGTTTGACTCGACTTTTGAACAGGCCTAACGACCACAACGACGATGACGACAACAACAACAACAACAACAACAATAACAAAAATAATAAAAACAACGACGACGACAACAACGATGACGCCACCAACAATAACAACAACAACGACAAAAATGACAATGACGACGACAACAACGACGATGACAACAAAAACAACAACAACAACGATGACGATGACAACGACGATAACATCAACAATAACTACCACAACAACGACAACGACGATGACAGCAACAACGACAACGACGACAACAGCAACAACAACAACGACAACAACGACAACAACAACAACAACCACAACAACCACAACAACGATGACAGCAACAACGGCAACAACGACGACAACAACAAACGATAACAACGACAACAACAACTGCAAGAAGTCATTATTATTNCGACAACAACAACAACAACCACAACAACGACAACGACGATGACAGCAACAACGGCAACAATGATGACAACAACAAACGATAACAACGACGACAACAACTGCAAGAAGTCATTATTATTATTATTATTATTATTAATACTAATAATAATAATAATAATAATAATAATAATAATAATAATAATAATAATAATAAAGACAATTAATATGAAAGGGAAAATATCTTTAGAAGGGAACGTGCCTAAAAAGCCGAGGAGGTGTGAAATGTAGGACTATTCAAAATCGAATCGAAATTGATAATTCGAACCAAAAAAAATATTGATTTTTCACTAATAATGAGTTGTTGTTTTTGTTGGGTTCGAAAGTTATTTAGACGTCATGTGAAAGGTTACAATTGCAAATCATATTAGATAAATTAGACGATACATAAAACTATACTAAAGACATAATATTACTATATGTTTTGGCCAAGTGGCCTACATATTATAAAATAAATAAAAACATGAAAATTGTAGAGAGAAAATCTCCCATAAATAAAACTCTCTAAACGAATACACCGCGGATGCTATTATGTTCTTGATATGAGAAGAGAGGTCTTCAATTTATAGAGTTTCAAAATTTCCCTCAAAGGAAGGAATAAACCAAATATGAAAGAGAACTATATTTTCCTTTAAGGAAAAGTTCAAGCATTTTTGGTAATATTTTGACTTTTCTTTAAGGAAAAAATAAAACTTAAAATATGGTAAGAAAATCCGGGCAAAACACTAACTGGTTTAGCGATTCTGATAATGGATTTGATTTGTTTTAATTATTGGGTTATTTGTTCTAAACGGTTTGATGTTTTTCTTAACGGTTTAATCGATAACCCGATAGTTTTTATATATATTTGTATATAAAGTCCTTGACTTAGAGTTTTTTTAACAAAATGCAATTTGTGAACTCATTTGCATGGTTCATTTGGTTTGTCACCTTTATTTTAAATGATTTTTAATGATTTTTTTGTGTTAAATCTTAATAGTTAAATTGATAACAATCAATAATCATAAACCAATAATCTATAAGTCAATGTCTTAATGGTTCTATAACGATTTAACATGTCTACAAATCGAACTTCAAAATCGAACTGAACCAATTGATACGCAACCCTAGTGAAATGAAAAATTTTAGTGGGACCCACCTAATACTACGAAAGATTCAGCGAAAAAGGGTACATTTGTCTTCACAAAAGAAAAATTTACAAATTAGACATTACTTTTCATTTTCTTTCATTTACAATAAATTATTTCAGATTAGGACATAAATTAGACATTACTTTCCATTTTTGCCCTTATTAATTATTGTCAAATTAATTTTTATAATAATTCAAAGCAATCAAAGTTTCTTGAACTCATCACATAGAAAATCCAAATGAAGGGTGAAAATTGAAGAAAATTCTAAAAGTAGTCTTGAAGAGTGAAAATTAAGTTAATTTAAAATATGAAAAATGTCTCAACAATTCAATTATTTTGAAATGGAGGGAGTAATGTTTCCGAAAAAGGTATACCTTCTTTAATGAGTAAATTAATTTTGAAATTTCATCAGTCAATATGGTAAAATAGTAAATTCACTATGTCAATTATATTTTCTTAATAGGTGTATCAAGATAAAAATGAACAAGCTAGTAAATAGGGACAGAGGGAGTGTCACTTATTTTATACCACACATTTCAAGAAATTTTTTTTTAAACTCCGTGTCAAGTCAACTAACTCATACAAAATGAGATGGAG
Organism: Solanum stenotomum; assembly: GCF_019186545.1. Taxonomy (NCBI): domain Eukaryota; kingdom Viridiplantae; phylum Streptophyta; class Magnoliopsida; order Solanales; family Solanaceae; genus Solanum; species Solanum stenotomum. The sequence goes on along the minus strand of NC_064282.1, from coordinate 81,678,520 downwards.
GGAGTTTTTTTTTTCATCTTATGTATAACTAATATAAGCATTAGTTATATACTCTATTATGTATTGACATGTATATTATTAATAATACATGAAAAACTATTATATTAATAATGTAAAAACAATGAATACATAAATTAGTATGGTTAAAGAACTAATTGCCCCTAAAAGAAATTCATCGTTTCCATCATATTTGTGGAAGGTAAATTCATCGTTTCCATCATATTTGTGGAAGGTATCTTTGAAAATAAATATTTTTTAAAAAAATCTACAATAGATATTATTTTTAATTTATCAACCAAACAATATATAAGAAATATTTCTACATAATTAATGCAAGCATAACTAATACAAACATTATTCATACCAACATTATATTAAACATTATTCTTACTTTCCTATTTCTCATTAAATGACAATATCAAGATAATTTGAAGTTATGGAAAAAAAAAGGTTCATGTCAAAAATGATATTAAAAAAAGGTATGAAATTTAATTTTTATATACAGTAAAACCTCTATAAATTAAAATAGGTGGGATCATGAAATTTTATTATTTTATAGAGATATTATTTAATCAATAAATCAATATTTATTAATTTAAAGAATGATTTGAGATTTAATGAAGGTTAATTTTGATTATATCAAAATCATTGTATCTTACTAATTTATGTATCATATTTATTGATTTCACATAAAAAAATATATTATACATAAAGTATAATGAATATATTAAAATCATTGTATCTTACTAATTATGTATCATATTTATTAATTTCACATAAATATTATATTTATTGTACATAAAGTACAGTGTATGTGTATGATTCATTGTAATATATTCTTTTGTTAAATGATTCATTGTAAAGAAATTCAAGAATTCAATCATTCATTGTAAAATAATACATAATGTTCATTGTTTCTTAATAATCAATTATTATTCATTGTATTTTTATGAAAAACATTCGATGTATAATGGTGAGAAAAGAACTATATAAGCAACATAGAAAATTTCTTTAAACCATATCAAAAAATGGCTTCCCATTTAAAAGGTGTCACAAAATCAACAATGATAGATCAAATACGTAAAACATTATGTGAGTACAAAAGAGATCATTCCATATGCACTCAAAAAGATTTACAATCGTGGCTTAATGAAACCTTTCATTTGAAAGTTAGTTAAGGTACAATATCAAACACACTCAAACGATCTGCTAAATATCTTTAATTCGACTGACTTAAAAAAGGAAAGGATATCAAGCGACACAAGCCAGCAAAATATCCAGACATGGAGAAGGTTGTTTATGAGTGATTTCTCCAATATAAAGACCGTGTAAATATAACAGGAGAGTTAAATTTGGAAACGACAATAGATGCAATGAAACTTTTATATCCTCAGCAAAATTTTGAGAACAAATTATATCTAGGCTGGCTTGAAAATTCAAGCTAAGACAAAGTATCAAGTCATTTGATCGTTTCGGAGAAAGTGGTTCAGTTGATATACAAGACATGGAGACGAAAATGGAATCCATAAGAACAAAAATAGATCAATTTCCTATGAAATATATTTTTAATATGGATAAAACTGATTTATTTTACAGGTTACAAACCGATCATTCTCTTGCTACGAGACAACTTGAAGGAAGAAAGCAGGACAAAGAAAGGCTCACAATTGTTATTTGTTGCACTGAAGATGAATTTGAAAAAAATCCGTTATGTATTATTGAAAAATATGCAAAGCCACGTTGCTTCAAAAATACCAACATGACCAGCTTGAATTGTAACTATCGTTCTAACAAAAGAGCATGGATGACAAGTGTGTTTTTTGATGAATATATTCGTTGGTTTGACCACAAAATGCATGGTAGACGAATTTTGCTTATGGTAGATAATTGTCCAGCCCATAATAGAAATATTGAAGGACTACAAAATGTTGAATTGTTTTTCTTGCCACCCAACATGACATCCAAAATTCAACCTTGTGATGTTGGGATAATAAGAGCTTTCAAGATATATTATCGTAACAGATTTTATCATAGGATATTAGAAGGCTATGAAGTGGACAAACTGATCCAACAAAATTAATGTTTCGGATGCTATCAACTTTGCAATTCCTGCTTGGACACAAATATTCAGCAAGAGACAATAGCAAATTATTTTCGACACAATAAAATTCATTTGGGGGATGCAATCTCAGAGAATTTGAATGAACCCACTTGTGTAAATGTCATTCATGAACTTGAGGTCGTGATTAATGATTTTGGTTGGCATAATACATAAACATGACCCTTAACTTGGCGTCAGCTGTCAAATATGACCTTTAACTTTGGGTGTGCACAAGTAGGCACTTAAACTTGTATAAAATTGAACAAATGGACACAATCGTCCTACATGACACCTTACATGGAAATTTTGTAACCTACATGGCATCCTATGTGTCTTATGTCATGTAGGACACGTGTGTCTACTTGTTCAATTTTATGCAAGTTTAAGTGCCTACTTGTGCACACTCAAAGTTGGAGGGCATAGTTGTTCGTTGAAGACAAATTAAGGGTCATGTTTATGTATTATACCATTTTGGTTACCACAATAAAATGGATGTCAATAACCTGTTGGATTATCCAGGTGAAAGTGATACATGTTGAGGTCCAGAGTTTAGAAGAAATTATGGATACCATCGTAAAAAACAATGTTGATGATGAAGTAGAAGATGATATTATACCTTTGGAACCAGTTACACGTAAGGAAAGAACTCTTCACAATTTTATGGTACAGTTCGAAAAGACAACACCGGAGCTCTAAGATGCAATAAGAAAAGTTAGAGATGAGCTTCAACTAGATTTAAATTTTAAGAAAAAACAGAACACAATAGAATCATATTTCACTAAATTGTCTTAGATATATTTGTACTTTTAAATAATTATTAATTTATGATATTAATGGAACCATATATTTATATAGGGGTCTTCTGAAAATATATTATCTTATCGAAATTGGTGATTTTTTCCATTGGCCTAAGTCGGGACCAGAGAAAATATTATTTTAAAGAGATTATTAATTTATTGAGTAATAATTTATAGAGGTTTTACTGTAATGTTGTTTAAATATTTAATTATTTGAAAGTGTGTATGTTATAATTTGTATTAGTTGAAGGTTGTTTTTGATATTTTAAAAATATATGTAATAATTTGACTCATTTTTAAGAACTGATTTAAAATAAAAAGTTTATTATCACATTCAAAATATAGAGATATTATTTCTCAAACCCAAAATGTTATGGAGCTAAAGTAAATTTTTTTAAGACAAATTTGGTTAAGTGATTTTATAAGAAAAAAAATCTAAAGTGGATGACCATAAAAAGGTTAAATGACTTTGCTATATAATACTTTATAGTTGAGTGATCTTTTGAGATATTTACTCTTATAACTAGTAATAGTTTAACATTTTAGTATACTTACTTTTTTTCCATTTGTTTGTTTGCTTTTAATTTGGCACGAAGTTTAAGAATATATAGAAAACTTTTGAATTGTGGTTCTAAACTAAAAAAACGAAGAATATATCAAAATTTTCTTTAATCTTGTGATTTTAAATATATCATATGAAATGTTTGAATTAAAAAGTTGCTAAAAAGGAAAAAAATCTTTTTCAAATGAATTAAAAGGAGAATATGACAAACAAATTGAAATACAAAGTAAATATATCATATTAGGCTACCTACTTTTGGCTTTTGACTTTTAAATCACATAAAAAAAAAGCTTACTCAAACATATGTACTCGCTCTGTTCAATAATAGTTGTCTATTATATCATTTTGGGATATCCAATAATACTTGTTCACTTTATGAAATTGATTGATAATTTTACACTTAGGAGTTGTTTGGTAGGCCGCATTAAAATAAATAGTCCATGTATTATGTATGGTATTATTTAGTACTATGTTTGGTAGGAATTTGGGCTAATGTATAACTAATCTATGGCTTAGTTATACCTCCTACATGGTATTAATAGGATGTATTACTAATACCTTCCATTTGGAGGTATTAGTAATACATGGGATATAATATCATGGGATAAGTCTATGTAAAGACAAAATATCCCTCAAATTATTTTAATTATTTTGTTTATTTTCTTGATTTTATGTTTTATATTTGTATTAGTAAATTTATTTAAATAAATTGGCTTACAAATTATTTAGAGAGAGTTGTCTGTTACTAAAAAATCCAATACAAATTAACACAATATTTGAAATGTGAGTTGTTTAACATTAACTAATTAAAAAGACAAATATATCACCACATGACGTTTGTGATCTTAATTGAATGTATAATTTGTTGCTATATATATATATATTTGTGTGGTTTTTTAATTATTTGTATTTTGAACAATTTATAAAATTGCATACATATTAAAACTACAACTTCAATTTTTATGTATAAATGTAGATGGTTTATTCAATTTTACTATTGTTTATCATCTTTTCAATTTTAGAAGTTGATAGTTTATCATTTTTAAATTGAAAATTGACATTTTGTAAGGGATCTATTTACTAAGATGACAATTATTTATCCTCAAATAATTTAAGTAAAAAAAAAGGCAAATATGACAACAAAATTGTTCTTCTCATAGCTAGTTAGAAGGGTATAAAAAAATAATAATGTTCGGCAATTATTTACTTTAACCCAATTACATAATAATTAAGAGTATAAATGGAAATGAGTTTTTTATGAAGTTTTAATCCAAACACAAGATGATGTGGGAAACAATGAACCAAACACTTGATAAAAATAAACTCTGCATTACTAATCCCTGCACTATTAAACCTTGCATTACTAATCCCAACATTACTAATCCCTGCATTATTAATCTTTATACCAAACGATCCCTTAGTTCATAATTTACCCGTATCATTAATTATATTCATTTTCATATTACATTTTTCAAGACATTGTATTTATTATATTTAAAGGATAATACAGTAAAATTATTCTTCTATTTATTATTTTTTTAGAGGTGTGCAAGTCAATAGTGGACAAGTATTATTGAACATTGGAATAACAAAATTTTGAACAATTATATTCTAAATACTTCCATAAAAATTGAGTGACATATAAGAAATAAATTGAATATTCCCTCTGTTGCTATTTACTTGTCTATTTTTGACTTAATATACCTATTAAGAAAAATAATACTAATTGATATAGCGAATTTACCATTTTACCTCTATTAATTGATAGAATTTCAAAATCAATTTACTCATTAATGAGGTTCAACCTTTTCTTCAACAACATTAACTCTCTAAATAAATTAAAGATATAATAGGTAAAAAATATTATCTTTTCTTAATTTGTCAAAAATAACAAGTAAAAATTAAAATTAGACAAGTAAAAAGCAACAGATGAAGTATGTGAGAAAGATAGATGTAAATTGAACAATTTTTAATTTTTGAAACGAAGTAGACGAGAAATAAATTCACATAAACTAAAGATTGAATGGGAAAAAGTACATAAAATTTGGTTCTTACTCTTTTGCTAAGCATCTCTTGCTCTATGTATATATAATCAATACTAACATTTAATTTCTTAAGAAGTCCTATACGAAATTTAGTTGTTTAAACTTCAATTTGGAGACGATCATCCCTTTTTCAAGCTCAAGCTTATGTAGAATTTTAAAGGACATTGCACAACAGAAGTAAAGAGTAAAACAGAGCTATGATGACATTATCATAAGCTAAATATAAAGATAAATATGAAAAAATGACGGTAAAAGTATTTAACTATCAGATGAATCATATCTGAATTTAATTCAATCAAAAATTGATTATTAGAATCTGTAAACTCTGCGGTCTGCATGACAAAACACCTTTAAAACAAGGGAATGATTAATTGCAGGTTCAAAGTTCTAACCCGCTCTAAAATTTTAAATTATTTCAAAACGGATAGGGAAAAAACGTAAAATATCCCAACCCTAAATGGAACTTCAATAAGGAGGATTTTCATCATCACCATAATCTAATTCTAAAAAGACATTAATGTCCGAATTAGCCACCACCGGAGCCATATTTCTTTCCAAACACGATCACCTGAAGCTTGTCATAACCAGCCAACACACCAGCACCAGCAACGGCACGGAGGACGTTAGCACCAGCACCCTTAAACAAAGATTTGGGACCCTCATTCTTAAGGATTTGGTTGAATGCATCGAACGAGCTCTTGTACTTCACTGCCTCACCAGATGTCATCATCATTCTTCTCCTAACTGTGTCAATAGGGTACGATGCAAGACCAGCACCATTGGTGATAAGCCATCCAAGAGCAAAGCTAGCAAAGAAACTATCCTGCAACCATCAAGAGAATAAAAAAATAGAATGAAGTCATATTCCAACCATAACATCCTAAAACCCAACTCCAAAGTAACAGGCAACAATCTCCAAGTATTGTAAGCATCTGAACATAACTATCAACATATGATATCATCACAAAATAGCAAACTAGCAATATGGGAAAATACCAAAAATAGTTGGATAACTAACCTCCATCTTTCCAGTCAACAGCACTGGCTTCAATGAATCATACATTCCGAAGTACAAACCACGGTACACAATGATACCAACACATGAAATGTTAAACCCACGGTACAGGCCAGCAACTCCATCAGATTTAAGTGTCTTTCTGTAGACATCAACCAACCCATCGAATTGTCTGCCACCACCTCCCTTCTTTGCAGCCTTGGCATCATTTGCAAGACGAGTACGAGCATAGTCAAGGGAGTAAACAAAGAGCAAAGAGGAAGCACCAGCACCACCACCAGATGCCAAATTACCTGCAAACCACTTCCAGTAGCCATCGCGGTCCTTCTTGAAGTTGAAGAGCCTCTTGAAGTAGTCCTTAAATGCAAAGTTCAATGCCTGTGGATCACAATATTAGCCAGCATTACATACTTCAAAAAATCAACAGAACAACCAGCACCCATCTATCTTCATATACATGAATTGTAGTATCAAATGTAAGTAAATGGTATACCTGAGTGGGGAAGTAACGAATGACATTAGCGGTGTTTCCTCTCCACAAGGCAGCAAATCCTTCATCCTTAATTGTCCGACTAAAACAGTCTCCAATTCCCTTGTATGGTTCTGAGAGTCTACCAGCCTTAATCATCTCATCTTGGTTTTGGATCAAAAGCTTCACACGCTCAATAGGGGCAGCAGCAGTCTTTGACACAGCAGCAGAAACACCACCCATGAGGAAGTCAGTGGCAAACGCTGCAAGTCCTTTCTCTTGTGGAGCTTGCACAAACACTGGTGAAGCATTTGCGGCAATCAATGAGAGATCCTGTGTGGCTTGGCATGTTTGTAGTCCGGCATTAGAGTAATTGCCATACGGAAAACGTCTCTGGGAGAGAGCAGGCCTTTGAATGCCCCCGTAGCGAGCATGGACATCCTGTGAAAGACTGGAGCTCAGATGCATCTGGCTAGCTACCTTCTGATAAACAGTTGGGTGCTGGTTATCTGCCATCACAGCCTAGAATAAACTCCTGCAAAGATAAAAGCAATAGACTTAGGTCTCTACACTTGACCTCAACAATACTTCTACAAATTCACAAACAAGACTTTTAAATTCCATCTTAACCACCAAAAGACATGAAAGCCACAAACCAAATACCCAGTTGAGTTCAGCTAATTTTTATTCCCATTACTAGCCTTGGGAACTCAACAAGAGCAGAAGTCGCTAAATACTGTGCAGCAAAAAAGAAACTTATTACACCATATCAAAGTCCTAATTTCTTGCATTTCGGCATGTTTGAAATGGTATTTTTCCTTTGAACTAAAATTGTCAATGAAAACCATCAATCTTGATTCTCAATAGCAATCAGCCAAGTAAATCTTTGATGTTTGCAGCTACTATCAAACCATAGGAAAATTTAACAAGCTATTCATTTGGACATGAGAAGATGAAGATATTTATAGTTAGATGCACAAAATATATTACATACTCCCTCCAATTCAATTTGTTTGCCTAATTTTCTTGGCATGGTGTTTAAAAAGATAAAGGAGACTTTTGAAACTTGTGCTCTTAGATTAAAGAGATGTACAATGTACCAAAATATCATTTAATCATGTGGTCATAAATATGTCACGTGGAAGTTAGAATTAAAAAGTCATCAAAAAAGAAAAGAGACATTTTTTTAGAGTGGACTAAAAAACAAAAAGCAAGACAAACAAATTGAAATGGGATCTCATATAAAATGGGACAGAGAAAATAGCTTTTCATTTACAATAAATAACAAATGATATATCTTACAACAGCAAATGATGTGGTCCCTTTGATCCACAGTGAGCAGTAACTGGCCCAACCCATACTAATGTTTGTAGTAAATCTCATTTCCAAGGTACAGTAATGAAGAATAAACACAATTATTATTAACTGATTTGATCTAGTCTACATATTTCTGAACTACTACATACACTAGATGAACCAAATCACAAGTCTGACAACATAACTTGTGAACACAAATACCAAATCATTTACTCAATAAATAATTTTTAAAAAGAACAGTAAAAGCTTGATGTACTCTGGTAAACAGCTGGACATCTTGACACAAAATGTATACAGTTTGTTCAAATGACATACAAATACCAAAACTCATTTTTCTTAACAGCACCAAATGACAGAATACTGTATTTTAAATCACATGAATAATCCTATCCTATGTTGCTCAGACTCTTCAAAATTATAAGTTGTGCATTTTTGAAGTATACAACACGAGTGCAGCAACATTTTTGGAGAATCCAAGTATATAGATCTTAACTACATAACACAGACACATCAGGCCACTCTAAACGCGTTGACCAGATCAACAGTGTGTACAGTTTTTATCAAATAACCCTAACTATAGTATATAGTTAAGTAACCGAATTCTAGATTATAAATCACACAACACAACTATATATTTGAATAAAAAATCGCACTACTCGTTGACCAGATCTATAGTTATATCGATAAAACAATCTCTCCTACACCAAAAACACAGCAACAGCACTGTAAAACACGAATCGGATCAACAAAACCGTAGATCCACAAACCTACAATCCATTTCCAATAAACTTACAAACAGATCTACGAAAAAAACTCAAAAATCACAAAAATCTAGACTTATCAAAATACTACAAACCTCAAAAAGAGTAAAAATACATAAAAATCGTTATATTTCACAGATCTAAGCAGAAAAAAGTGCTAAAAGAGAATCAAAATCGGATGATAGAACGAAAGAGAAAGCTGTATTACCTGCGTTCTACTCGCCTTAGAAATCGCTGCGACGAAACAGGCAATAAAGAGAAAGGAGAAGAACGAGGAGTTAGACGAAAAGAGGGTTCAAAGGGGGTAAAGAGAAGGAATATATATATATATATATTGGGTGGCCAATGACCTATACAAGAGATATTTTTCATGGACTTTTTAGTAACATTTTTCCTATGCTTGGCAGCACATGCTACACTCAATTTTACGACTACGCTCTCCTCGTGTTTTGACTAGATACAAATTTTTGGAGAAAAAAAAATAATTTATGGTATATAATAAACTCATTTGACTATGAGAATTATTTATTTTTACTTTATTTGAAAGTTGTCGTTTAACTATGAAAATTTTAAATATGAATTGTATATTTGGAATTATAAAAACACCCAAAATCTTGTTTTTACTTATCATTGTATAATATTTTTTTTCAAATTTTACCCTTTTTTTTATATAAAAATAATAATATTTAAATTAATTTCATGTTTTTGAGGAAAATTACAATCAAACAACTAAATATTTTATTTGCAAAAATTCTAATTAAATACAATTTAATTTTTAAAAACTTCAAATAAAGTGCTAAAAATATACGTAATAGTATATAGGGAAAATAGTCTGATATATCCTTCAACTTTGTCATTTAGTGCTTATATATCTCTCGTTATGATTGTGGCTCATATATATCCATATTGTGATACAAATAGCCCACATATACCATTTTCTCTAAGGGAAGTGAAAAAATAATTTAAATTTAATTTTTAATTACCTTTTTAAAAATATATATAATTCATATGGGGTATATTTGATCCTCCTTACACGTATTTTTTTTTTGACTTTTTTGTTTTAACAACTAATTTAAATTTATCATTTTGGTGGTCAAATTTATTTATGTTTCACTAATTTTCTTGTAAAATTTATTATAGATGCCCCAATTTTTTTTACAAATACAAAAACTAAATTACAATATAGCCGAAAAAAAATAATTTTAAATTATAATATAGCCACAAAAAAATAGTTTTAAATTTTTTCTTTACACTAAAGAATGAAAGAAAAAATAAGAATAAGAATAAGAAACTCAAATAATGATAATCAAAGAAATCAAAAAACAATTTAGGTATGAAAGGGATTAAAATATAACTTGAACACCCCTACATGATTTTTTTAAAAAAAATTAAGAGTCAAGAAGATAAATTTTAGACTAATTTTTTCACTTCTGTGAGATGAAGGGTATATGTGGGCTCCTTTTGTAACGGTAGGGATATATGTAAGTCATTTGTATAACGGTAAAGATATATATGAGTCACTTTCATAACGAGGGGTGTATCAGGTCTAAATGACAAAGTTTAGGCATATATCAGACTCTTTTCCCTAGTATATATATGGAAGTGGCTCAAAATTATTTTTTAAGGAAATTCATTACAAAGTGAATAAGGACTTCACCAATACACAATAATATGAGTTTGTGTTCCCTGCCTGTGTGAATTGAATGAACTCCAAAGTACAACCAACTTAAGCTGGTTTCCACCGATTTTTTTTAGTGTTCGATCATTTCTAGCAAAGTCTAAAGGACATATTCGTTGTCAATTTTGGATTCTGATGGAAGATACTGCTAAGGTTATACACCAAGTACACACGTGATTCTGCTCTGGCAGAAGTGCACGCACAATTCAGCTCTAGAAAAACTCCATGAGGTCCCAAAAAACTACTAATTTTGGAAAGTATCCACTCTTTATATATTTAAAGTGAACAATAAACATTTTTTTGTATGAATTTGAATAATCTACCTTCGCTTGAATATACGAAAAATGAGTATATGCATTATTTACCTAATTGTGATATAGTTCTTTTATCGGGATGTAATGGTTAATATAACTAGTAATGTGTATTTTTCTCACGGTCCAAATTTGACACTTAGGCCGTGACATTTTGATAACTCTCAAGTATACACCTTACAAGTCAGTATACAAGTGATCGTTGATCATAAAGAACCCAACGAGGTTGAGGTCGAATCCCACAGGGAGAGATCTGTTGAAGTGGGAGCACATTGCTATGGACTTTGTGATTGGATTATCCTTGACCTTGGGTAAGTATGATTCTGTTTGGGTGATTGTGGACCGGCTGACTAAGTCGGCTCATTTTACTGCGGTAAAAACTAATTATAATTCAGAGCAATTGGCCAAGATATACAGTCGTGAGATTTTTCGGTTGAATGAAATTCTTATTTCTATTGTGTCAGATAGAGGTACTCAGTTCACCTCACATTTCTGGAGTTCTAAGTAGGAGTAGATAGGTACCAAGCTTGATTTGAATACTGCTTTCCATCCTCAGACCGCTAGTCAGTTTGAGTAAACTGTTCAGGTGCTTGAGGATATGCTTTAGGCTTGTGTCATGGAATTTGGAAGTCATTGGGACGAATTCCTACCCCTTGCAGAGTCTTCTTATAAGAACAACTATCATTCTAGCATTGAGATGGCACCGTTTGAGGCTTTGTATGAGAGGAGGTGTAGATCTAATGTTGGATGGTCTGATTCATTTGGGGTATGACCTTGGGGTACATATTTGTTGGCAGACTCCATGGATAGAGTGAGATTAATTCAACAACGTCTTGTGACCGCCCAAAGTAGGCAAAAAAGCTATGTATATATGAGAGTTTCTGTTGTATCCTTTGCTATTGGTGAGGGTTTTTTGCTTAAGGTGTCACCCACCAAGGGTGTGATGAGGTTTGGGAAGAAAGATAAGCTTAGTCCATGATTTATAGGCCTTTTTGAGATTTTGGAGAAGTTGGAGATGTAGACTACAAGTTGGCCTTGCTTCTGAATCTTCGAACGCTCTATCCTATGTTTTATGTTTCGATGCTTAAGAGATACCGTCATGATGATTCCCATGTGATTAAGTGGGACTCTGCTCCTTTGGATGAAGATTTGTCCTTTGAGAAGGAGCCTATTGCTACCTTGGATAGGAAGACTAGGCAGTTAAGGTCCAAGCATGTTGATTTAGTGAAAGTGTAGTGGAGACACTGTTCTGTTGAGAAGGCTACGTGGAGGTGGAGTCCGACTTGCAGCGTAGATATCCTAAGATTTTTACTCCCTTCAGGTACCAAATTTTGCTTTCCGTTTGAGTACAAATGCGTGTTTTAGTGGTAGATAGTGTAATGTCTCATTTCATGAGAAATTACCTTTATGTATGAATTGTCCATTATTCCCTTCTCCTCAACGTTTTCATGCTTAGTATATCTTGCAAGGATAGTTAGTGTAGTCCCCGATGTGATAAGTGAGATTTTGGTGGATTTGAGACTTTTGAGTCGAATTATATTGGAATAGTTGACTTTGGTCAATATTATGAGATTAGAGCATTGGATGGTGACTTTGTCATTTCCATTGAGCCTGAAACATCAAGTTTGGTCTAGTAGGGTGGTCGGTTAAAGTCCCGACACCCTAGGCTGTGATTTGGGTATTTAGGTAAAAAATTGATTTTTTGGCCTAAATGGATTCCGAGGGGTATTTCGGTTATAATGTTTTTTTTTTGAAATCCAATGATTCCATTGGTTTCAAAACATGTTTTATGATGAGTTTACACTATTGGTTCGTGTTTATATGGTTTCAAATGAGTTTTGAGGATAAAAAAAGATGTTTAAATAGTTGTTGCTGCACACTCTTAGCGTCGGAAAATAGACTTTTAGCGACGAAAAATGGGTTTTAGCGACAACATCATTGAGTTAAATATCTATTTGAACCCATTTCGTATTTTTGACATTTTGAAAGCTAGAAAGGACTGTTTAAGGTGATTTTTGATGCATTTTTCTCTCATAATAATGGGTACATACTTCTAGCCTTATTTTACATGTTTCCCAAGAATATCTCTTTCATATTTCATGATTTATATCCACAAAGTGGAGATTTTAAACCCCAAAGTGGAGAAATCAAAATTGTTGATTTGCAGGTCAATTTGGAATGAGTTTTCATTGATTTTTGGGATTTAAGGTCCTTCTATTGTGGGTAAATTGATTTTCACAAAGGTTTTCTAAAATATCTCGTTTTAAACCACGTTTCAAAAGGCATTTTTTGAGTTTTTCCCTTAAAGTTGAAAAAATGTTTTCTACTCAACTTAATCATCGATTTTGACTCATTTTCACTTGGGTTTCACCCATAGACTCCTTTTCACTTAATGGACATGAATTTCTAACAAAATCATAATTTTACCCTTTTTTGATTCTTGATGAGTTTTTGGGTGATTTTAGATTTGATTCAAGACTTTTGCAGTATGGGTATTGTTAGAACCCACTAATGTGTATCTTTCTTTTTTGATAGTTGGAAATCTTTTGGGAGTTTTGATAGAGGAAAAGCACCGGTAGTGTGATTTGAGTAAAGTTTCGGCTTTCGAGGTAGGTTTGACTTATACTTCTTCTAAATTGGGTTGGATAATTAATCTTTCTTATGAACTAGACTATGGGATGTGATTGTAGCATGACATTGAGATGTTGAAAATTGTAAACTTCATTGTTTCGCCCATGTGGGAGCTTATTTGTAATGCTTAGCCCATGTGTGGTCATTATATGATACTATTAATTGCTTTGAGAGCATGCGATAACTGATTTGCCTGAGTGAGAGGTTGAGTTGTCTATTATAACATTTTTTACTTGAAATTCCCGAGTTAGGGGATTGAACTAGTTTTTTTTTTATCACATATTAAAATGAAAGGAATGTTTCCAAATGGTAAAAGCTTATTTCAAATGAATTTTTGCACTATTTTTCATGTAAGGGTCTATATAATGATTTATTGAGTTTGGGTCTTTGGTCCTTTTCGACCTAGGTTGAATTGATTAGGCCTCCATGTCACATGTGTTATGATGCATTCATCCTCATTCATCATACTATTGATCATGGGAATCTGAGAAACTAGAGAAGTACTGCTTTGATAAAGAAAATGAGACACCTTACTTTTATCCTTGACCACGAGCTAGGTGACAAGTTGATCAGATATTGAGATTATGAGATTGGTAAATGGAATACGAGTCCCCTATGGTCTTTGTCTAGAAGCTAAATCTCAGCAAGATGTATAAGGCAGGTGCGACAACCTTTGTTCCATAACATCATTTCATCATCGCATTGCATTGGTCAAATTTGCTTATTGTGTAATTTCCCTACTGATACAAGAAATTGTTTATAACCTTACATGTTTACTTTACTTACATTGTTCTTATATAAACTGGTGAAATCGATGCCGGAATCAAACTTTTTTGTAAGCAGGTGGAAGCATTTCATAGTTTATTTTGTAAGTTCTATTAAATACTTTATACTCCGTCGGCCAAGCCTATTGAGTACATATGGATACTCAACTCTACTATTGCAACCTTTTGTGGCAACCCTTAGTATGAGTGGTAATTGAGACAGCTGAATTGATCGTTCAATGTTTGAGCTTCGAAGTTGTGGTGAGATCCTCGTTTGAGTCATCATTCAAGCTTCATCTAATTTCATTTTTCTTTATGTATACTTCAAAGACAAGTGTTGAATTTTAAATTAATAAATTGTATGAGAGTGTTTTTTAATGCTTATGATACCAGGTTTTGGAAATTATTTGTTGTATCTCAATATTTCTTCTTTTATGACCTGACTTTAATTTATTCTAGAACTCTCATATGTGTATTTACCTTCTTTTCGGCAACATTTGAGATAATTCTTGAGTTAGTTTCTTCGGCTTATACACTGGATTTTTTAAGGTGTGTGCCATCATGACCTTAGTCTTTGGATTGTGACATTCAGAAAGGTCATTTAACTAGTCTTTTTAATAAAGATCAGTCGGGAATTAAACCAAGTCCCAATATTGAGGTAGCAAGTCAGTGATGTTTCTTAGGTGACAATGCAGATGATCTCCATAACTTCTACTCCTCTTTCCCTTGTGGAGCAAGTTGTCTTATTTTTCAGATATTGAACACTCTTAGAAGCTCTTTAACATGTTTAGACTAGTTCCTAGGGAGGGTTCCATGTGTTTTTCAAAGATAGTGGTAATTATCTAGGCTGAAAATTCATTTTCTTAATTAAATGATGTATATTGATTTTTGTTCACTTTCGCACTATCAGTATTTTCATTGGGTTGTAGGGGTTCTCCTATTTAGGGGTTAGAGGAGGTGCCCTCATAGTGCGGTGGTTTGAGTTGTGAAATTTTTCTATATTACTATTGTTGCATGAATATTTAGTTGTAAAGTTTTGATGTTAAAAGTACGCTTGCATGTTTTACTTTTCAGTTATCCATCTCATCATCTACTTTTAGAGTTACATTCTTAATTCAGTTAACCAGTTGTTTCATTCAACTATTTTACATACCATACATTTCATGTAGTAACACCATTTTGGAGCTGCATCTTTAAGTGATGGTGATTCAAGCGTTCGTGATAGTCAACATGCACTTCAGTAGGACCTCTTTCAATCAACCTTTTTTGTGAGATCTCCTATATTCAGGAGGGCTCCAGTTTAGCTAGTTCAATTGATTTGGTTTTTAGTCACTGCAATAGAATAGTCAGGTCGCATAGGGTCTTGTCTCGACACCTTTGTTTCCAGTTCAATAGTGACACCTTTTTGAGTCTGCAATTATTCCAAATAAATGACATCATATTTATAAACATTACATATAATTACAATCAACATTTTGTAGAATATATATCTCTAGATATATGTATATATATTACGATATAAAAGTTTAAAATCAATTTTATCTAAACTAAACATGAGATGCATAAGTAAAATTCATGAAATGATTTTTAAAAGTAAATGATATACCATAAAACTCCTGTAGACACAAACAAATATAGAATGGAACTAACAGTAAATTTTCATAAGTATTCTAAAACCTCATCTATAAATTAATTGAAAGAATTACTAATTAGAGACATATTTCATAACCTCAATCTCACGACCCAAGCCTAAACCCTGGACGTGGTTGGCACTCAAGAACCATTGTTGGTCCCTAAGTAAACCCTCATCCTGGCTGACTACAAACGGAAGACTAACTTGAGCATACATAAGCATCAAATTGAAAGAATCATTTAAAAACAGTTTATTGAATCTCAACTTTGCTGAATATACTTAGTATGAAACATAAGTTTAAATAAAATATCTGAAAACTGAAAGACTCTTTAAAACTGTCTATCTATGAAACCTCTACTATTAAGAAAGGATGTCGGGACAAGACCCTCAACACCTCAAAACTACTAACTGGAAAGTAACTGTGAAGTCCTCTGGAATACAAGAAGGCTCACCAAAGCTAACTATAGTGTAGAGTAATCTTAACGAAGCGCCTGTTGATAATCATGAACACCTATATCTGCATCATAAAAAGGATATAGGTTGAATGACATCAGTACATGGAATGTACGAGTATGTAATATAGCTGAGTAAACAAATAACTAAATTGAATTATTGAAAGCAACTCAACTGAATCACTACATGAACATGAAGTGAAAACCATTTAAGCTTTACAATAAAATATACAATGAAAGCAACATGAAAATAATATACTTTACTTATGGAGAGTTTCTCTAACCGACAACCATCACTATGAGCCTAGCAATGATACAACGTCCCGTCGCACGTTGTAAGGGTCCATCCTATACCTTGCCTGGGGTATCGAATGATATCGTGACTATGGATCCATCTAATTGGCCGTCTCAGAGGCAGTGAGGAGTCGCATGAAGAACTAATGCTATCCTATCCTACGCTGGCTACGTAATTCTATGGGATTTTCGAATCATAAAAGACTCTAACCCAACTCGGTGCTCGATACTACTTCCCAAATAATTAATATAATTTTGTGCTCAGTTCACCCATTACAAAGAATGGACTTCTAACATTACTTGAAATACTTTTCAAAACATGAGACATGTTTACCTTCTTGAAAACATACACTTATGAACTTATCTTTCAAGTCCAATATTTAACATAGGTTCATATGTATATATATATATATATATATATATATATATATGAATAAAATAACATTAGAAACTCTTAAGTCTTTATGAAATAGAACCTTTAAACTTTTTCTCAAAACTCATCTTTACTTCCTCAAAAACTCAGTTTAAAACTCAAGTGTTGGCTTTGAAAAACTTCTCTAGATTTATAACTCAAAATAGGGTTCATGCTGAATTATAGACATGAACAAATCAAGTCAAGAATCTCAATAAAAATATAGAAACTCAATACTTAGGAATAGAATTTCAAAAGAATAAGGAATTCAAGAACTCAAAATCAATTTATCTTATGAATACTCAAATCTAGGGGTAGAATCATAGATTTCTCTTTTACTCATTTGAAAGTAGATGTAGGTATGAGGACGAACTAGTCTAACACTATGATAGCCTTACATACCTGGAAGAACAAGGTTCTTGAAGAATCTTGATTAGAAGTCTTGAAACCCTAGCTTGAAGGTAAACAATCAAGAAAACCTTTCTTGAGATTCTTGAATTAGTTTCTTGAAATCTCTATGACCAAGAATTATGATTTTCATTAGTGATTCATAATTGTACGAAGGAATTTGAGTTGGAAAGAATGAAATTCTTGGAGAAGGACTTACATTGAAGAAGATTGAAAGAATCTTGAAAAAGATTGAAAAAATCTTGAATGGAGTCTTCTACTTTGATTTTTCCTTAGGGTTTGAGAGAGAAGAGAATGATGATATAAGAGATGAAAATCTGATTGGTTTGGGTCTTTAATTAGTCAAGAAATGAAATTAGTTTAGGGCTTTCTTTGGCGGTAAAGACAAAAAGACCATTTTTAATGTTTTCCCGTCGGCAATTTCGTCACTACACTTTATCAGTTACTAAAATGGTCATAACTTTTTACTCAAAAATGGGATTGATGCGAAATTTATGGCGTTGGAAAGTAGATTCAAATAACTTTAATTTGATAGGTTATGGGCCACGTAGTTCTTTATATTCTAAGAGATTTGGTCGTTTGAAGTTGACCCAAGTAGAATCTTACATCAAAACTTAATCGATAAGGAAACTTTCAACTCTACTTTGTGTTAGGGGATTCTAGTGACCTTTATTCATATCCAAATAATTCCCACACTAAAGAATTTACCTTTACACATATGGATAATTTATGAATCACCTATATATATGACCCTACAAGTAAATGAAGAATGATTCGAGTCTTAACTTAAGAAATTTTCGGGGTGTTACATTCAAAATAAATATTGAATAAAATGGCAAAGTCTAGAATCTCAAAAATTCTTTATGGTGACCTTTTCATTGTGTTCCTTATCTCAGGTACTTCATTTCCTCCCACTTATCTACAATTGACCAATAATAACTAAGTAGGGATGTTTATGAAAGAGATTAAAATAAAGTCAAAATATATTGGAGATTAAAATATACACTTTTTCGATATAGTTTGGTTTAGATTCTCAAAATTGATAACATTTTATTAGGTTTTTAAAACATTTTGAAAAAACAAAATTGAAATGGTAGAACCAAACTGACTATAAAAATACCTATATAAGAATTATAATTAAACAAATGCATATTTCTTTTTAAGAAATTAAAGTGCAAGTTATTTTTTGTAATATTGATTTGTGGTGTTTGACTTTATAGTTATTCAATATCTGTTTTTACTGTCTTGCTCGATATATAATTTTTACTTTGATAAATTCACGAGTTTGCTTCATTACAGAATAAACTGAAAATATAATATTATATAATTTTAAAAGATCAGTAAAACAACAAATTAATCGACAAAATTAAAGAAATAAAAGAAATTGCTTAATTGATTTGGTTTGGTTCCAATATTTGAAAAACCAACTTAGTAAGTTTGGTTGTCCTTTAGTGAAAACAGACCCATACCAAACCAATGACACATGTACTGTCAAAAAGTCAACATCTTTTGCATATAAATGTTACATTTTATTAGTAAAAATTGATACATTTTACTAGAAAATGAACGTGGAAAGTGATTATTTGAAGTTACAAGATAATGCAAATAAATCTTTCTCAATTTTGGGGAAAATTCAAATAATACACTTATATATTTATTTTCTCCATATTATATTTTGTACCTTATGTTAGAATATTTTGAAGCTTTATAAAAAATAATCTACAATCAAATTTGAATTTCAGGTTCGGTCCAAGGAGATGGTTTGAAATGTTTCACTGCTAACCACATTGGAAGATGTGTTTCAGGCTCTCATGATGATACAACGTGTGATAATCTTTGCAAGGGAGGCCACTGTAAAATTATAGGCTCAAAATCTCCTAATCATTTATGTCACTGTCTTTGTTGACAAACCTTTAAATTTAATTTACACACATGACTAATTTTATGAAAGAGAGTCTACTAAGATTCAATATTCATATATTGTAATTTATTTTAAAATTATCTAAATCAATATTAAAAATGTATTATCTTTAATTTGGTTTTTCCATTGCTTCGTAATTAGTTTTATCTTTTACTATAATGTAATTATCAATATTATTTTGGTAAAGAAGTAAAATATAATAATCTTAATATGATACACAAATCTCTTTATGAGAAGCCAATTGTATTATTATTACTGGATGCATGGGCATATGCAGGAGGGGGTCACCCGATTCCCCTCTCGAAATTATATACAGTAGTGTTATATTTTTAAAAAAATATTTAAATATAGATGTGTGAACCCACACTCGAAGTATCATATAATATAATTATGATTGAGTGTACCTCTCTAAGTGAGGTTAGAGATTTGAATCTTATATCTACCTTATTTTATTTTTCTTTCTAAAATTGGATAACACATCTCTAAGTGGTTATTGATAACACTTATTATATATAGCTTTAATCTTTCAAATATTTCAAATTTGTCACATTGGAAATTCCTAATTTATTTAGCACTATAATTGTTTTAATATAATTAAACCAAATGTGTACAGTAAAACTAGTAGTACTGGATGATATAACATACAATCAATGGGTTCAGTCGATCTCAATACCTTCGACTCAATAAATAAATAAATGTAATTTAATAATTTTCAGTGATAAGAACCTAAAGGTGAAATCGATCAAATTTAAATCTTAGAT
Organism: Solanum stenotomum; assembly: GCF_019186545.1. Classification (NCBI taxonomy): domain Eukaryota; kingdom Viridiplantae; phylum Streptophyta; class Magnoliopsida; order Solanales; family Solanaceae; genus Solanum; species Solanum stenotomum. The sequence goes on along the minus strand of NC_064282.1, from coordinate 81,658,188 downwards.
CCACCTTTTTTGTAGTAGTGCACCCATTATCTTAAAATCTTGGATACACCTCTGACTGGATGTTCAATAATTCTATTGTCTAATTCCTATGTAAATAACAATCTCATACCTCTGTGACCGTCCACACCTCCATTGCTCATGATCTCTATGGTTAATAATTTATTTTATGTTTAAGGTAACCTTATAACCATCATTATGTCATATATAGTATAAGTCTTGAGATTTGGTGTATGAAATAGAAAGTTATGGTGTATTGTTTCTCCTATTTTAATCATTACATTATTATTTTGTGCTTGATTTATAATACTTTGTAAGCATGGAACTCTAATCTTCAATTGTTGAGTTATATTTCAGTTTCTTCTACCATAGGATACATAAAATTATTCACTCTTTAGTTGGATTCAAGATGGTTATTATGTAGATATACATCTTTTTTGTAGTGCTATCATTTACACATTAAAAGAAAAAATATTTTTTTTGTTGTGTTATGAAAAAGGCATATAGTAATACAATATAACGTAATACAAATTTAATTGAGGCCATGGAAGAGAAGCCCTACTAATAATGGGAGAATGTCAGACACTAATAATGCATTATATGTCACGACCCAAAATTGGGGTTGTGATGATAGATACCCTGTTCTTTGTTTTAGGTAAGCCAACATTTCCTGTAGAAAACTCATAAAGAACATCATAGATGTAATGTAAATGATTTCAAAATAATAAAATCCAAAATGTTTTTCATAAATATTGTAACCTTATAAACAAGCTAACCCAAGAATTAGTGCCATGTGTACAAGTGTTATCGACTAACAAAAGTGTCGTTATGGATATATAACTTGTTTATGAAGTAAATAAGACACAAACAACAATAAAAGAAGTTGGGCCTCAGAATGAAAGGAGATCATCATGGATTAGAATATGACATGACTCCGTATGGTAAAAAAAAAAACGCGCTAAAAACAATGTCCTCATGCCACATTTTATCAACTAAGAAGATTGATTTCAACATAATGTCCATTTACACCACAAAACCTTAACAAATTCTTTCAACAGGGTGTCAATCTAGGACATATTATATTAATGGCATAATACATAAATATGTTATTTAACTTTGCCTCATTTTATATTTATATCCTCCAACTTTGAGTGTGCACAAGTAGACACTTAAACTTGTATAAAATTGAACAAACAAACACACAAATCCTATGTGGCATCCTACATGGCAATTTGCGTCCTACGTGGTGTCCTATGTGTATCATGCCACATAGGACTCATGTGTCTACTTGTTCAACTTTATACAAGTTTAAGTGTCTATTTGTGCACACCCAAAGTTGGAGGGTATAAATGTGAAATAAGACCAAGTTAAATGGCATATTTATGCATTATGCCTATATTAATCAAGTAGATTTCTTTCAACATAGTGCCCATCTAGCTAAATAATGCAACATAATACTTGAAAAAATAGTGTAGTACTAAACAAGTATAGATGTCAAGTCACATTGAATCTATCAACTTAAACATATCTTAGACTTCACAATAACGATCATTTCTCCAATACTTCAATTAAATCATTTCTCCCAATCCATAAAATTCTTTATACAATAAGCTATCAACCAAGAAAAGCCTACAAAGAGTAAGTCATGACTTAACTTACCTCAAAGAGGATAAAACTGTAATGACCCTCCACATCATTTCCTCTTAATTGTGTTCTTTTCGGCATTTAGAACTTTCCTATAGTGATCCCAAGTCATTTATGACTTTCTATTAGTGACAGTTCCATCACATGGACGTTCGTTTTGATATTGTGCAAGTTGACGTATTTTGGAGCTTTTGAAACTTCAACGGTAGACTTCGGTCAAAACTTTTGGTAGACAGCCTCAAAATGAAATTCTAATGGTTCTGTTAGCTTTAGAACATCGTGTTTGGTCTAGAAGGACCTTCAATGTGGATTATGAGGCTTATAGGCTCCTTCCGAGTTAACTTGTACAATATGGCTTACAATAGAGTTTGGGTGTGTAACACCCCATATTTTTTAAAGTTAAGACACGAATCATGCTTTGTTTGTAATTAAGATTTCACGGAGTGATTATTATAAATTTTCTTTGATGTTAAGGTTACTAAAATTTCCTAGCATAAAGTTGAGTTGAAAACTTTCCATCCAATTGAGTTTCTCTATGATATTATTCTTTAGTCAACTTCAAACGACCAAAACTTTCAGCACAAAATGAGTTATGTCACGCCCCGAACTAGGGAAGGCGTGACTGGCACTCGACACCTTATGCAATTGAGTTAGCCACTGAAACATACCAATCAACTCAATCATGGGCCTAAAAGGCCGGGCATCATAACATCTAAAATATTAAGCCTTGACCATTAGGGTCATAACCTGAATAACAACTCATATAGACAAAGGTAGACAAGCCAAAAAAATAAAGTACTAGCTGGCCGACGAGGCTAGAATTGAGGACATACACACATACTAACATATCTATCTATACATGCCAAGCCTATGTGGCTTGAAACTGGAAGATGCAGAAAGAAACCTAGAATACTATGTCCACAATTGCCTCTATGAGTGTCATAAGAACTGGTCGAGACAAGTCCCCGACTATACCCAAACTTCACAACAAAAGTAAACATCCTATGAAAGCTCCAAGAAGAGGTGGAGCTTACCAACTCACAACTGAACCCCGAATCCTAGTGGAGGGGCCAATAAGAATCCCTACATGGACTTATACACATGAAACAAAATGTAGCGTCCCCAGGCAATGGGACGTCAGTACGGATAAAAATGTACTGGTATGTAAGGCGGAAATAGAATCATAAGTAGATGCTATAGAAAGGGTAAAAAGATACCACCTGAAACATAAACTCTGATAGCCTCCACGGCTGACATATATATATATTAAATATGCATGGTATGCTCGCATAATCATATGTTGTGAATACATATATATAGAAGCAAATGCATGTCATACCCAACCAAGTGCTAGCAATAGTGGTGCCCTTCGGTAGCGAACAAGCATCATAGTTGCCAACTTGTGGCCATCTGTGTCTCATACGTATATATATAGGCAATAGGCCCATACCTTCCGATTATAGCTCGAGAGTAGAATGCATAGCAAGCCATGTCATGGATTTTTAATGCATTTATGATACCTTAATCATGTTGCCAATCTTGGAAGGTTGGTACTCTTGTCCTCATAATCTGGTAATCACTTTCGTTTCACATGTAAATATCTCGTATAGCCATATGCTTATAGATTAAACTAGAACACTTAAATAAAATTAAGAAAGGTAACTTAAACTTGAGGATGTTCATAAAGATCTTAAGGTGCTTCACTTAGTTTTTATATGTGTTTCCTTAGTAATTTGTAAAAGAAAGTATTTCCAAAAAAAATAAATGTCCCTTAGTAGATTAAACATATGAGTTACATTTAAGAGTTTCGTAAATCGACATATTATTTTTATATTTTTCAAAAAATAAGAAATTAGCTAGGAAGGAGGATTGATTTCGAACTCTTGATGGTCTTCCCTGATATTTATAAGTTACCACACCTAAAGAAGAATAATAATATATACACAGGAACCTATAGTCAAGGGAATCAACAAAATGATATATAAACGTCGAGTAACCTATATAACAGAACGAGTGGAATATCAACATAATGGAGTCACAAAAATACATCAGTTGCTATCCCAATGCCTTTCACAGAAGGTCTTTCTAACAAAAGAATAGTAAAACAACCTTTGACGATTTAGGATTCTAAAATTCATGCTCAAAGGAAGTAACACTTAGCCTTAACATACCCCAATTCTGTCTTGCGGTATTAATGCGAACTGTACCCCTTCCTTAGAGTATGAATCTACATGAAATCATGTCACACAACCATTACAGATAGAATATTAATACGTCAGGGAAAAAGTAGCAATTTAGAGATTACTAGTAGAGTGATTAGCTCGCCGAACCCTTTTTAAATGTATGCTTCATTACATTTTTTTCTCCAAATTACTACCTCAAATTAATGACATAACATACATTTTTGCAACAGCTATTAACAAGTGGAGGCCTATGCAATAGTCAACAACAACCAAATAGAGTATGCATGCACAACAATAAAAACTCGGCGTATCGCCACACCCCTCTTTTCCAACCCCAAAATAACCACAACCAAATCCTAAGCACGAGTCTTCAAACCATTAAAGCCAGAAAAAATATATGTAATACAGTCCTATAATTGTTCAATATAACCATAATTACTCGAACTCACCGATTCCGATCACCATCATGTGAGTTCGTCCAATAGTTACATTTGGAATCATGTCTCTCTCTTCATAAGCAATAAGAGGTTAAAAGAGCAGAACCTTAACTTAAAATTGATGGATCTTATAGTATTTTAGCATGTCTTGTCAATAACAAACAATCTCCTTAAACACAAGACGTTGAACCAAGAAGAAACAATTTAAAAATTCCAATGCAATAATAGAGCCAATGTTACACTAACTTATCTTACAATTAAATACCCATCTATATTTTTTCTTCTCTTCCAGACTCATATCAACAGAACCACACACATACAAAGCATTTCAAAAAATTCCAGCAACAACAACATCAGAAAATACTTCAAAACAGTCCAACATCACGTAACTATCCAAATACGATTTTCCAGCCGTCTATTCGTCTTCTTGCTTATATAGCGTAGGTATAACTTTGACTCACTCAATAAAATGAAGGGTGAGAATTATTATCTCCAAACAACATCAATACCATTTATAAACCAAGACTCGTTCACCATGAAGAATCCTTCAAGTCACAACCAACAAGGAGGAAATAAGTGACACAATCTCTATGAACGTTCCGAGAGTGAAACCACGTTGAAATCTTGTAGATCTTTGTTTGGCTGATAGGATAACCTTTAGAGAGGATTTAGGACAATTTGCTTCTTATTTGGTAAAACAAAAAGAGATAAAACAAAGGGAAATCAAATCTTATAAAGATAAACCGACATAGGGGCTAAGAGGCCCACCTTTACGTGCCTCCTTGTGCAATCTCACTAAAATCTGAATATCTCTCAATTCTGAAGTCGTATGGACAAATGGTTTGGTGTGTTGGAAAGTAGACTTGTAGACCTTCGATTTGATATATTGTGGTGGTGGGTTCTTCTAAAGCTTTATAGATTGGCAGAAAATCTTTGAGACATTTAACCCAAGTTTCAGAAAGTTTATCAAAGAACTTACTCTAACTTTTGCGGACTTTTTATTTCCCAACTTGCTTGACTTCAAAACTTAATTTACGATCATTGGGCGACTATATCACCTAATAAGACATTCTTCTTAGCATATAAGACACTCTTTGTCTTACCCCAAAGATACTGGATAACTTGAACCTTCTGAATGGGCGGGGTGTTAGAAGAGACATTCTTTAACTCGAACTTGTTTAACGGCATCCTTGACCCATAACATTAGTCTAATTCTTTGATTTTTACCTCCCCTTTGCAACCTTATTTTACTGAAATGATACACCAAGTCTTATAAGCCTCATACACTCATTCAATGATACACATATTATGCGAAAGAACCACGGGGTCTCACATTCTCCCCTCCTTCAGAACATTCGTCTGCGAATGGATTCGAACAATTCTTGGTTGTTTACTTTGCTGCTACTGTTCTATTTTCAAGGCTATATATGTTGCGCCCGTAAATCTTAAATCCAGTTCAGAAAATCTAATTACAAGGCTTCGTATATCTACCTCGCTACAAGCCATATAAACTGCATTTTTAAGGTATTTAAAATCCAATTAAGTTTGTATACATGAATAATTGTCAAATATTGAAACACAACTCAACTTAAGTCATCAATAGTTGGGGGTACTTCTTCCTTATTTCCTCCTCGGCTTCTCAAGTTATTACCTCAACTTTGCCGCTGTAACACTTTCACAGAAACCACTTCTTTAGTCCAAATCTTTCTTACCTGCCAATCCAACATAGCCACTAACACCTCAGCATACGACAAGTCCTTAGAGACACGAATATACTCAACGGGCATAATCCGTGAAGCATTTCCAATGCACTTCTACAAGATAGATACATGGAACACTAGATGGACTACTTTCAATTCTAAAGGCATATAAAGCTCGTACGCCACCCTGCCAATCCTCCAACTAATCTAATATGACCTTACATACCTTAGACTCGACTTAACTCGAATTCCCGTTCATGACGAATCACATGATACCCTTCCTAAACAATACTTTAAAGAAAAAAAATCTTCTACATCAAACTCTAAGTCTCGCAATCAAGCCTGGGAACTGAAATCTAACAGTTCTCTCAGTAGTCGACATTGGCATAACAAGGCTTCCACAAATCCTAAATGCCCTATAGACTCTTGATTATAAGTGTGGTGCACAACACACCCATAAACAAGAATCTAAAAGACACGACTTGTGGACTCCCTAGGACACGACTTGCTCTTATACCAAGTTTGTCACGCCCCGAACTAGGGAAGGCATGACTGGAACTTGACACCTTATGCAATCGAGTTAGCCACTGAAACATACCAACTGACTCAACTGTGGGCCTAAAAGGTCAGGCAGCATAACATCTAAAATATTAAGCCTGGACCATTAGGGTCATAACCTAAATAACAACTCATATAGACAAAGGTAGACAATCCAAAAAATAAAGTACTAGCTGACCGACGAGGCTGCAATTAAGGACATACACACATACAGACATATCTAACTATACCTGCCAAGCCTATGTGGCTTGAATTGGAAGCTGCAGAAAGAAACCCAAAATACTGTGTCCACAATAGACTTTATGAGTGTCATAAGAACTGGCCGAGACAAGTCCCCGACTATACCCAAACTGCACAACAAAAGTAAACATCCTATGAAAGCTCTACGAAAAGGTGGAGCTTACCAACTCACAAGTGAACCCCGAATCCTAGTGGAGGGGTCAATAAGAATCCCTACCTAGACCTGCATGAACGAAATAAAAATGCAGCGTCCCCAGGCAATGGGACGTTAGTACGGATAAAAATGTACTGGTATGTAAGGCGGAAATAGAATCATAAATAGCTGCTATAGAAAGGGTAATAAAGATACCACCTGAAACAAAACACTGATAGCCTCCATGGCTGACATTCTACCTTATATAAATTAAATATGCATGGTATGCTCGCATAATCCTATGCCATGAATACATATATATAGAAGCAAATGCATGTCATACCCAACCAAGTGCTAGCAATAGTGGTGCCCTTCGGTAGCGAACAAGCATCATAGTTGCCAACTTGTGGCCATCTGTGTCTCATACGTATATATATAGGCAATAGGCCCATACCTTCCGATTATAGCTCGAGAGTAGAATGCATAGCAAGCCATGTCATGGATTTTTAATGCATTTATGATACCTTAATCATGTTGCCAATCTTGGAAGGTTGGTACTCTTGTCCTCATAATCTGGTAATCACTTTCGTTTCACATGTAAATATCTCGTATAGCCATATGCTTATAGATTAAACTAGAACACTTAAATAAAATTAAGAAAGGTAACTTAAACTTGAGGATGTTCATAAAGATCTTAAGGTGCTTCACTTAGTTTTTATATGTGTTTCCTTAGTAATTTGTAAAAGAAAGTATTTCCAAAAAAAATAAATGTCCCTTAGTAGATTAGACATACAAGTTACATTTAAGAGTTTCGTAAATCGACATATTATTTTTATATTTTTCAAAAAATAAGAAATTAGCGGGGAAGGTGGACTGATTTCAAATTCTTAATGTTCCTCCCTAATATTTCTAAGTTACCAAACCTAAAGAAAAATAATATATATATACACACGGAGCTATAGTCAAGGGAATCGACAAAATGATATATAGACGTCGAGTAACCTATTAACCGAACAAGTGGAATATAAACATAATGGAGTCACAAAAATACATCAGTAGCAATCCCAATGCCTTTCACATAAGGTCTTTCTAACAATAGAATAGTAAAACAACCTTTGACGATTTGGGATTCTAAAATTCATGCTCAAAGGAAGTAACACTTAGCCTTAACATACTTCAATTATGGGTCTTGCGGTATTAATGCAAACTGTACCCCTTCCTTAAAGTATGTAATCTACATGTAATCATGTCACACACTTATTACAAATAGAATATTAACACGTCAGGGTCAAAGTAGCAATTTAGATATTACTAGCGGAATGATTAGCTCACCGGACAATTTTTAAATGTATGCTTCATTACATTTTCTTCCCCAAATTACAACCCCAAATTAATGACATAACATACATTTTTGCAGAAGCTATTAACAAGTGGAGGCCTACGCAATAGTCAACAACAACCAAATAGAGTATTCCTGCACAATAATAAAAACTCAGCGTATCACCATACCCCTCTTTTCTAACCCCAAAATAACCACAACCAAATCCCAACCACGAGTCTTCAGACCATTAAAACCAGAAAAAATATATGTAATACAGTCCTATAATTGTTCCATATAACCATAATTACTCGAATTCACCGATTCTGATCACCATCATGTGAGTTCGTCCAATAGTTACATTGGGAATCATGTCTTTCTCTTCATACACAATAAGAGGTTAAAAGAGCAGAACCTTAACTTATACTTGGTGGAGCTTATAGTATTATAGCATGTCTTGTCAATAACAAATAGTCTCCTTAAACATAGGACGTTGAACCAAGAAGAAACAATTTAAAAATTCCAATGCAATAATAAAACCAACGTTACACTAATTTATCTTACAATTAAATACCCATCTATACTCTTTCTTCACTTCCAGACTCATATCAACAAGAACCACACACATACAAAGCATTTCAAAAAATTCCAACAACAACAACATCAGAAAATACTTCAAAATAGTCCAACATCACGTAACTATACAAATTCGATTGTTCCAGCCATCTATTAGTGTTCTTTCTTATATAGCGTAGCTATAACTTTGACTTACTCAATAAAGTTAAGGGTGAGAATTATTACTTCCAAACAACAACAATACCACCTAAAAAACGAGACTCATTCACCATGAAGAATCCTTCAAGTCAAAACCAACGAGGAGGAAATAAGTGACACAATCTCTATGAACATTCCGAGAGTGAAACCACGTTGAAATCTTGTAGATCTTTGTTTGGCTGATAGGATAACCTTTAGAGAGGATTTAGGAAAGTTTTCTTCTTATTTGGTCGAAAAAAAAGTGATAAAACGAAGGGATATCAAATCTTATAAAGCTAAACCGACATAGGGGCTAAGGGGCCCACCTTCACGTGCCTACTTGTGAGTCTCACTAAAATCTGAATATCTCTCAATTCTGAAGTCGTATGGACAAATGGTTCAGTGCATTGGAAACTAGTATTGGGGGTTCTTCTAAAGCTTTATAGATTGGGAGAAAAGCTCCGAGAGATTTAACCTAAATTTCAGAAAGTTTATCAAAGAACTTACTCTAACTTTTGCCGACTTTTTATTTCCCAACTTGCTTGACTTCAAAACTTAACTTACGATCATTGGGTGACTTGATCACCTAATAAGACATTCTTTTTAGAATATAAGTCACTTTTTGTCTTACCCCAAAAGTATTGGATAACTTAAACCTTCTGAACATGCGGGGTGTTAGAAGAGACATTCTTTAACTCGAACTTGTTTAAGGGCATCCTTGACCCATACCATTAGTCTAATTCTTTGATTTTCTACCTCCCCTTTGCAATCTTATTCTACTAAAATGATACATCAAGTCTTATAAGCCTCATACACTCATGCAATGATACGCGTATTATGCGAAAGAACCATGGGGTCTCACATGTTAGGTGTCCCATGGGGTATCAAATCGAAGGTCCTCTAGTCCTATCTCCAACACCGCCGAGTTTTCTAAATTACGAGTTTGGATGAAGGAGTTATGCCCATTTGAGTGAAGCCTCTCTAATTTAGGCATTTTTCATCCATTTTAAGGAGGGGTATTTTGGTCTTTTCCTTATCCCACTAGCCTAACACGTTTTACCTACCCAAGTCAAGGGGTCTAATCAGACTAATCAATTCTAAACATTCCAAAAGATTTTAGAAGATTAGGACAAAGTTGGAGAGGAGAAAAGAAGAAAAGTTTCAAGCATTCATCGAGTTTTGAGGATTTTAGCCAAGAACTTTGTTTCTTTTGAGGTATGTGATGTTTGTGTAATCAAGACACAACTTCCGATGCAAGTGTCTACGATCGTACAATAGTTTAGTAACCCAACCAAGGGTTGAGATCGTTCCCAAGAGAGTGGTTTTGAGAATTAATAGAAGAATAAAATTTAGTTCTAACTAGTCGTAGCTAAAGACATTAACGATTAAAAATATAGTAAATTAAAGGGGGACAAAAGAGTGTCAATTAACAATGGGGTTTTGTCACTAGTAAGTAAAAACAACAAAATAAACAAGGATTTTTAAGTAATGAGAGGGGATCCTTGGGATGTGACGGGAATACGGGTTAAGCTAGATTATTGGCTACATGCTTTCGATAAAGATTCATAGAATAATTGTTACTAGGCTAAACTTTAAGGGGGATAAGCTCTCTCTTGAGCAACTTACCCAGTTTCAAATGCGTTCACCCACTTACCGCATGAAGACCTGCCTATGCCTTAACCTACTCACTCTCTCAAGTTGAGTGTGTGGGAATGAGACCAGGATTCACTCTCTCGAGCTGAACCTCATATCGACCCACTCCCACCGGCCATCAATTTAGTAGTTTTAGTTATACGACCTCTCTCTCTCGAGCAAGCCAAAAACACATAAATAAACTTGTATTTGCAACTACAAATTCATTAAATTCATCCACAACTACTAAATTAAATCACAATTAAGCTACGATTAAACTATCAGCAAGCAAGACCCAACAATTATCTTAACCCATATTCGCTAAATCACACCCCAAAAATTGGGGTTTTTAGCCACACATGCATAAGAGATAGAAATTTATACCAAATTGTGCTCGCATTCAATTGGGTATGAAGATTGAAGTCTTGATACATGCCAAAATTGAAGAATCCAAGAGACCAAAATCCAAATCTTGAAGATGAAACCCTTTGGATCTTCAAGTCTTCAAATCCCTCTCAAACTTAAAGCAAAAATATCAAAAAGTACTATTCTATATGAAAATTATAATAATTGTCCGACTCTTAAAACTACAACTCTAACTAGTATTTATAGTTTTCATAAATTTGTGCTCCAGTGAATCATTCGACGTCGTTAGTCAGAATCGCCGATCAACTCGGCGATTCGCCTTTTGGTGTAGTTCATCGCCGTCTTGCACCAACTTTCATCATCGTCTTGCTCTGGGTCATTGGACGACATGGTACTGCTTCGTGGAACTTCTCGGCGATGTGCCGACTATTCCCTTTTTCCACCGACTTGATCCTTTTCTTCAGGGCTCTGCACAATAGAACCAAAGGCGAAGTAAGACCCTTCGACGACTCGCCAAGTGGACTCGGTGATCCTCAGGCCTTCATTTTTTCATTCTTTTCAGCCTTGTCATTCCTTTTTGCGACGTAGTGTCCATGCTTTCCTTCTAACTTCAAATACCTGAAACTTAAGGGATTTCATCAGATATTGAGATAAAATAAGCATTTGAGGACACAATTTCTATTAAAATATAGCCCTAAATGAGTCCAATTTGTGGACTTATCAACACCCCCAACTTAAACTTTTGCTTGTCCTCAAGTAAAACTTAAGTTCAACAATTCAACAAGGGTGTCTCAAATAGTGCTACACAAGACTCAATTATGAATGTACACAACAAGACTCAATTTACTTATGCAAGGATCAATTGTGTACTCAAAGATTCAAGTTGTGACACACCATTACCAAAGATTCTCAAGCACGCAATACTTGCTTCAAATGTAAGTTCAAGCTCAACAAATGCCTTCGAATGCCCTCACACAAATGATGATTCCATTTTTACATGCAAAGGTATAATCAATTTAATGTTCAAGAATCAGATACAACGCTCACACTCACAAAGATGAACACAATGTATGCTTTCACCCATATATTTGCCTGTATTTTCCAATCAACATTTGTTTCGACTGTCTCAAGATCACAAAGGTCTTAACAAGGCTTGTAATGGGGCTTAGTGTAAAGGTATGGTTATTTAGGCTCAGTGACTTTTATCCTCATGAAGTGTGGTGCTCTCAACACTTCCTTTCTTTTTCCTTCGTCATTTTCATTAGTGCGTCATAGGTCATCCTATTATTCGCTTCCCATGGATTGTTCGTTACCCTATTTCTTTGGTACTTTATTCCACAACTTTCTCTTTTTTTTAAAATTCTTTTCTTCTCTTTTTCTCTTTCTCTTTCTCTTTTTTTTTTATATGGAAGGGTTCCATTTTTCTCAACATGATGGGTTAAAGCAGACTTTCCTTGCACTTCTTGACTTTCCTTTTTCTTTTTTTTCACCATACCCCCAACTTAGGCCATATTCAATTAACCACAATTCAAGAGGATTATAGGTAATGGATTACGAAAGGTCTAGTTTTCATCAAGTTTCTTCCAAAGAAAGGTAAGGCCCAAAGGGTGTTCAAGAGAGAATCACACGCTAACAAGGTAGGTCACAAAAGAGGTATATGTCAAATTGGTTCACACTCTTCGAAGTTGCCTAAGATCATATCAAGAGAAAGTCTTACTTAGTCAACCAGACCAAGAAGGCAAATTCTAGGTGTTGTCATGCATGGTTCCAGGTAAGCTAATCACACAAGACATCGACACTTAAGTAAAACAAGACTCCGCACTTTCGCCAGTGTGCAACGGTCATTACAAGAGAATCAATTTGATAAATGGTTAATCAAAATGAGATGAAAAGAGTTCACATATTGTCTACGCAACTTCATTTGGCCTCATCGTAGCCGTACATTCATGTTCGTTCTATTGTAAGCACTATTCAATTCATTGGTATTGATTAAAACTGAGACTCAAATTGCCAAGGAACAACCACATTCACGAGCATATAAAGGGTGGCTTTATTGTGCAAAAAATTCAAAGTTTTTCGAAAGGGTCAAAATTATTTTGCAATTTAAAATAAAAAAGAAGAGCCATAAGCTCAAATATCCACAGAAAAGCAGTATTAACACAATTTTAAACAGAACAACCCAAATATATACACGAAACACAAACAAAAGTAGCACACAAAAGGTGTGGGCCTCACCCCACCACAAACAAAAACATTTATCCTCAAATACAAATAAAAGTATCCAAAAGTAAAAGCATATAAAACAGAGAAGGAGGTAAGGAAAAGTCCTATCTATTCAGTCTCTCCATCTGCCGGGGTCTCAGTGCCTGATTTAGCAATCTGAATATGGGCATCAGTGCCCGGAGTAGCCTCAAGAGGAATAGTAGTGCCAGGTCTGCTAGGAGCTGCTTTGGATGTCTCAGTTAGCGGTGTCTGAATCGTTGGCTGCACAACTATCCCCACAAGATCTGGCAAATCTCTGAATATGCTCTCTTCTCGGCTCTCTACCATCTCCTCCTCAGGTGCTGCTAGTAGCTCCTCATTTGTCCCTGCATCTGAATCATCATCTGTTGTGCCACCCCTCTGCACATCTCCGGTGGTAGTCGCAGGGATCCCCGAGGTCTCAGGAGTGTCCAGGTCGTTTGCCCTCTCTATTAATAAACCGAAGTCGATAGACTTTAGATAGTCTACATCCTTCCTCAGATCTGCTACTTCGGCTTTTAAAGTTGAAACCTCAGAAAACTTCCCTTGTCTGCTTTTACAAGCTGTGGCTCTCACGTTAAAGCATCAACAGAAGTCTGAAGCCGGGTGAGTGTAGCAGTATGACGCTCTTGATCATCCCTGGAATGGACCTCTCGAGTCGAGCCGCTCGTGTATCAGCTGATTAGGCTAAACGCCTCATATTCAGGATCATGGCTTGAGTAATCCTGACAGGCTGGGAGGGTGGTGAAACACTTGGCGCCTGCGAAGAAGAGGAAGGGGTGGATGTACCTGAAGGCTCAGAAGCCGGAGTAGGCGAAGATGCCTCTGCTGTTAATGAGTCAACATTGATCTCTGGAGAAGTGTCTGCTGGAGCTGTTCTCCTCCTGTCAACCTTCTCTCATGTGAACTCGGCCTCAATACGCCGGATATCAGTGGCGGAAGATGGGGTGACCTCAACATCCCTCGTAGTGTCATGAGGTACTCTAGCTCGCTAGCACAACTCAGTGACCAGAACTGGAAAAGGCAGAGACGTCAGCTTCTGTTTAGCTCTCATGGCCATCTCCTGTGAAATCAACAACCCCAAGTCAATGCGCCTCCTGGCCAGGATGACGCAATATGGACTCATTATGGGATGGCATGATAGTGCTGCTGATGAAGCCAAACCAGAACTTGGCAGCAATGTTCAAGTCCTTCTTCTCAATAGGATCCCCTACATCCATCCACCTCGGGGTGGTGTTAGAAATCATCGGAGTTAACCAACCCTTCAAATCTTTTAGGGACTGAACAATAGGTAACCCCTCATAAGGAAGTACCGAGTGCAGTAGTCTACCCAACACACTATTAATATGCTCACTATTAATATGCTCGCTGTGGCACTCAACCGTCTTGCCTCTAACCATGACCGATTTCACTGGTCTAAACTCGCCATCTTCTTGTTCTTCGGCACCAACTCACCATAGGCTGTGTAAAATTCCCTAACCCAGGAAGAAATGTAAGGACCTCAGGGTCTTGTGAACTGCTCGAACTCATGGTAGCAGAGGGTGTCCATAATATCGGGATATTTGCCTTCTATGCCCTCCAGAGATATAAGATTTTCTTCTATGATAGGTCGTACCCCTTCACCCTTTAACCTGTTCAGCAGTCTAGCTGGAGGAGTGATAGGGAGTGCAGAAGTCACTTGGGGTGCTGAGCTGGCACTGCATCTGATTCAGGAGGAGCTACAGCTAATGAAACTCTGGTGGGTGTGGGTTGAGGTCTATCTCGGAGCCTATTATGTTGGTGAATAAAGGGTTGATCATCTTCAGGCTCAGACCACTCAAACTGGGTCTCAATAGCTACTCCTTTCTTTGCTCTATATTTCTTCCTTTTGCCTTTGTCTCCCGGTGGGAGTTCTTATCTTTTTCTCTTTGGAGGATTTGAACCCCCTCGTTTATATTAATGCCTTCTGCTGTTTTCTTGGGTGGCATGTTTTGATTTGTACGTACCATATCTGCAAAAGATTAGGAAAAGTTAGGGGAAAAATCAAATAGAAGCACATGCAATCTATTGCAGGAAGACTCGCCAAGTGGATCGGCGAGTCGCCTAATTTCTTTGGCGAGCTTACTCGGGCTCGTCGAAAGGATTGGCTTCAAATTATAGCAAGTCAGCGCTGGGAAGGTCCTTTTGGTGAATCGCCGACTACTTTCGGCGAGCATGGGTTCGTCTGCCGAAAGTTACAGTGTATTAGGGGGTCAAAATAGCATACAAAGGGCGATCAAGAGTACTTTCGACGAGTCACCGAGTGCTTTCAGAGACCCATGGCTTCTCGTCGGAAGTTACAGACTCAAACATCCAATTTGACACGATATTAAGGGTGAGCTGGAGACATTGGGCGAACCGCCGAACGATTCGGCGAGCTCGACCTAACTCGCCAAATGGCCCAACGTGCCCATTTTCAATCCACCTTCTCGAATTCAATCCCGCAAACCCCAAAAACAAAATCAAAGCATGCACTAATGAAATTCAAATAAGACCCTCACTACCCATTGCCCCGGGATACTCAAATTTCTCCCGGATTTGGCTAATTTGGCCATTTGACAATTTTTGCTCTTAAGAGTGGTGTCACCTGCTCTATCTTTGAGCAAATTTTTGATATTTAGTGCAAACGTGGGCTACTCAGACTTCACCCAGTCAATCTAATGACATGCAATCACAACCCAATTAATTAAAAATCATAAAAAATATGGGTATTTGACAATCAAATAATACGGGAAAGATTTTCAAATTAAAATAGGCATTTAAACATTCTAATCCTATTAGAGAGGCCAGAACACATCAATACGATACGAACATAGCAAATGGGTGTAAAATTTTCAAATGTAAGATCGGGATTCGGAAACCTATTTTTTGTGCCGATTAAAACGTGATTGGAAAGCTAGACGGCAAAAAAATCCAACTCCGAGCACAAATCAATCAACCAAAATACTAGTAAAATGCTTAAAATAAGGAAAACACTACCTTGGTGCGAGTTTGGGAGGTTTAAGAGTGAGGGAAAGTGAAGAATTTCAAATTTTAAGACTCTTGGTCTTTTTAAATTGTCCAGTTCGCGCCCATTCGACGACGGTAGTCGCATATTAGCCACTCGACAATACGCCGAGTGGTCATTTGGCTCTCTGAGTTTTATAGGACCTTCAGTCAAAGTGAGGGTTCAAACGGCTTTCTAAATCGATGTCGCCGACCTGGTCGACGACACACCAAATTGCTTTTTTTGACACCTTCAGCTTTTAAACCTGCAGCACTTACACACCATTATTTATAAAAACAAATTAAAGCATCTAAAACCTTGGGTTGCCTCCCAAGAAGCGCCTTATTTAACGTCGTGGCTCGACGCGAGTCTTTACTCACTCTCCATTATTGGGGTCAGCACTAGTGTCACTAGGTAACCCCAATAGATCATTTGGGTGGAGATGAGGTACTGCAAAACTCATGAGTGTTCTGATCAGCTGGATCGATCTAGAGTGAGATCCAATCATCTAATTCAACACTTCAATATTCTCATTCATATCTTCTAACACTCGATCTTGGTCGGTGATATTCTGGAGAATGATTTGTACTGTATCCTCAACACGATTTCTCTGTCTACCTCTACACTTTTGTCGCTCATGATGGGGTATGTACCTTCCCTGACTCTTGCATTGGTTTTCCACCTTTGAGATTTTGGTGGCCAAGTTGTTCAGCTGAGTTACCAGTGCAACTAACTTGAAGTCACCCTCGACTTCTTGGTTCGCCTCAGCTAACTTGCCACCACTTCCCTCGGCCATGCTCAGGGTTTTTGCATACAATAACTTAGAGAAAAACAAAACTAAAAATAAAATTAGTAAAACTACAACTATTAAAAACATAAATTCTACTTAACTAAGAATTCTCAAATAACACCACTCCTGGGCAGCGGCGCCATTTTGATGTTTGCGTAATCAAGACACGACTTCCGATGCAAGTGTCTACGATCGTACAATAGTTTAGTAACCCAACCAAGGGTTGGGATCGTTCCCAAGAGAGTGGTTTTGAGAATTAATAGAAAAATAAAATTTAGTTCTAACTAGTCGTAGCTAAAGACATTAATGATTAAAAACATTGTAAATTAAAAGGGGACACAAGAGTGTCAATTAACAGTGGGGTTTTGTCACTAGTAAGTAAAAACAACAAAATAAACAAGGATTTCTAAGTAATGAGAGGGGATCCTTGGGATGTGACGGGAATACGGGTTAAGCTAGATTATTGGGTACATGCTTTTGATAAAGATTCATAGAATAATTGTGACTAGGCTAAACTTTAAGGGGGATAAGCTATCTCTCGAGCAACTTACCCCGTTTCATATGCGTTCCTCTCGGACACCCATTTGCCGCATGAAGACCAGCTTACGCGTTAACCCACTTACTCTTTCGAGCTAAGTGTGTGGGAATGAGACTAGGATTCACTCTCTCGAGCTGAACCTCATGTCGACCCACTCCCACCGGCCATCAATTTAGTAGTTTTAGTTTTACGACCTCTCTCTCGAGCAAGCTGGAAACACATAAATAAACTTGTATTTGCAACTACAAATTCATTAAATTCATTCATAAGTACTAAATGAAATCACAATTAAACTACGATTAAACTACTAACAAGCAAGACCCAACAATTATCTTAACCCATATTCTCTAAATCACACCCCAAGAATTGGGGTTTTTAGCCACACATGTATAAAAGATAAAAATTTACACCAACTTAAGCTCGCATTCAACTGGTTATGAAGATTTAAGTCTTCATACAGGCCAAAATTGAAGAATCGAAGAGACCTAAATCCAAATCTTGAAGATGAAACCCTTTGGATCTTCAAGTCTTCAAAACCCTCTCAAACTTAGAACAAAAATATCAAAAAGTACTATTCTATATGAAAATTATATTAATTGTTTGACTCTACTACAACTCTAACGTATTTATAGTTTTCATAGATTTGTGTTGCAGCGGATCATTCGGTGTCGTAAGTCAAAATTGCCGATCAACTCGGCGATTAGCCTTTTGGTGTAGCTCATCGCCGTCTTGCACTAGCCTTCAACATCGTCGTTCTCTGGGTGTAACACCCCTAAAATACTAGATCAACTCTTGAATGTCGATGCATCATTTCTTAATTACTACAATATGTTTTACTCTTATTTTGGGAACTTGAAATTTTGTGATATATGCAACCTTGTTTAAAATAGATTGTTCTCGTAATTTAAGGTATTGTATAGGGGGTATTTACATAATTTTTCCTAATTAAAATTACATATGAATTGAAAGTGTTCGTAACAATTATATACATATAGGTGTATATGTATACATTTAGGGCAGCACACAATAAAATGGGGCAGCACCCTTTAGGGACAGTTGTATATGTGACTAAGCATCACTCATTAGACTATATTATCACACCTCCTCTTGTGATTTTCGTTTGGAACTGAAGTCCAAGAACATAAGAACATTTTCTAACCAGTTTTTCATCAAAATCACAAGAGAAAACCTTGGTCCTTCTAGCTCGAAGTCGAGACATCCTACCTTTTGGTGAGTAATAAAAACTTGTTTTTTTGAAGCTGGGTAGTGTTTAGTAATTTTAGAATATCTCATTCTGTATAACTTCTTTTGAGGTGAATAAATATGTTTTGGAAAGCTGATTCCTATACCTAAAACTCTTATGTTTATGGTAAACTCTAATTTAGCTATTAGAACTACGAAATAAGGGATGAAACCTATGACATGTTCTGTCCAGATTCTGGAATTTGAAATCCTGTATGTTCAACTGGTAGTGTTTTGTTTATATCTTTTTGTACAAAGCATATTTTGCGGTGATTCTTGATTATTTGCAAGCTTAAGAGATATACCTACATCTTTTATGAAGGATATAAATTCCATTTTGTCCGTTTTCTGTTTCAAATCTAAGTTGCGACATGAAGTGCTTTTATTGGGCATAATTTCTGTTTCGGGAGTATAGTCGTATTTGTACAAGTTAGGCTTACTTGTTATGATAACCCTATGTTACGCCATCATTATTGAGCTACTAGAAAGTAAATAAGCGATTGAATTCATTTTTTAAAGGTTGTATATCCTCGTGTACGAGTTGAAGACTTTGATGCACTGGTTGGTCTACGATTTGAACTCGTGAAGTTGTGTTAGACAGTTTTTGTGCTAAAGAACTGAGGTTTGTGTATAAACTTATACTTGTACTCTTTTTTACCTACTGGTATATCTGAAAGTTATCTTGGTACCTTGGTTACCCCTTGTCACTTTGCATTGTCGTATTGGTATTCTTTAATACATTAAAGACGCTTATGTAACTCGCCCCCTTGTACGAACTGTTTGATCACTTGGCACTCTTGTTGGGACCTTGTCCTTCTTGTGGCTGTGACTTTGTCACTCTTGGCATGCCTCTTGGTTCAGATCATTTGCCATCTTGACTCTGGATTTTTAGTCCGTCTTAAGAATGGAAGTTGTCCATTTTAAGTACGAACTAGAAAGCCATTTTTAATATGGTTCTTGGTTCTCTTGATTATTAGGTTTTGACCCTTCTTGACACCTGCTCGTGCCTGGTGTGACGACATGATGTATATATTGGGTGAGCCTTGTTATTGAATCTCTTGAAAAGTTGTGTTATGAGCTTTCTTAACATTTGGACCTTTAAATATTGAACTTGATTCTCCTTGTATATTGGTTACTTGATTTACTAATTTTGTTTCGATCGTCCTGCCCTTGACTTGAGAATTATAACTTGGTGAATTTGAGGGCTCCAAACCTATAGTTTGCACACCACTAAGCTATATGCTTAGCGATAGTTGTTTCTATCGTAGGGGCTGTTTGCGATGATGCTTGAAGCTGGCCATTGATGATGGAGATTTTGAAAGCCTTAAGGAAGATCACATTTGCATATATGCATCTATATTTTGTATAAACCTTGGGACTTGTACATGATCTTTGTACTGTATATTTACATGAGATTTTGGGGGCTGATTTGGTCATGTCACCATGGGTTGTAATATAAGTATGGTTATACATTTTTTTTTTTATCTTTTTGGGGTGTGTAAACCCAAGTTTTGTAATATACTAATTCGCTATATGTCTTGAAAGTTGTGTGAAGCACGTGTTGGCTGATTTTGGTACTCGGAAGTGTAATATTCTTGTTATTTCACCTCGAGTGGGAGGTTAATATATGCATGAAGATCTGGTCGGTTAATTGCGTAGATTATTATTATTATGATTTTTTTGAGCTTGTTATGAATCTAATCCCTCTACTAGATTAAAATCAGTATGCCTCATTAATTGGTTTTGAATGTCGCAAGTATTTTAATTAGATTTCTTGTTTAAGTAGGGGTACCATTTTGAAAGGGATCTAATCCCTCTACTAGATTAAAATCAATATGCCTCATTAATTGGTTTTGAATGTCGCGAGTATTTTAATTAGATTTCTTGTTTAAGTAGGGGTACCGTTTTGAAAGGGTCGCTACAAGTGTTGGTATCAGAGCCTAGGTTTGTGGCTTTAGGACTTTTGCTGTGAATTACTTGTATACTTGTTCGCTTTCGAAAAAGTTCTATTTGGATTGTTTGTTCACTTACATGGTTTATAATATTTTATCGCATGCAGAGTGCACATGCATCATGTACATGTCCCTAATGCAATGTGATCTTTCCTTTTGAAGGAATTAAGTTATGGCCACTTCTTTTGACCGACCTATGAAAGATACTCGTGAAAGTTCAGGTGCCTCTGTTTCCCAACCTCATGCACTGGAAGGGGTTGGAGAACATATCTTGAATCAGTATGTTCCCCACACTAGTGGTTCTGAAGTGGGAAACCATCAGGGTGTAAGAGCTGGTCCACATCCTCACATGAGTCATGATACTCAAACCATGAATCCTCATTTTCATCAAATGGCTGAATTCTTCCACCAGATGGCTGAATCGATGCATGATCCCCACAGGATTAACTTTGAGAAAATGAGGAAAATGGGTGGAGTGGAGTTTGAAGGCACTGTTGATCCCACTGATACTGAACAATGGCTTGATCGCATGGAGAGGGTATTTGAGTAGTTAAAGTGTTCAGATGTTGCAAAATTTAAGTATGCTATTTCATTATTACAAAAGGATGCTTACGATTGGTGGGTAGGTTTTCCGAATGCCAAGGTAAAACCTCCTATTCTTACTTGGGATGATTTTCTTAAGGAATTTCGTATGAAGTATGTTCCACCTGCTTATTGTGATACAAAGTAAAAGGAGTTCTTGAATCTAAGGCAACGAGGCATGTCTATTGCTAAATACGAACAAAAGTTTCTAAGGCTCTCTCGCTATGCTGGTGGTATTATTAAAAAGGTAAAAGACAAGTGTAGTCAATTTGAAGACGGTTTAAATGATTCCATTAGGAAGAATGTGGCAATCCTGCAACATGAGAAATTTTGTAAGTTAGTGTCTGTTGCTTTTACTTGGGAACGACTTGATAAAGAAGAAACTAGTAGAAATGAAAACAGATTCCGAAAGCCTAGACCAGATTTTGGGGGTCCATCCAAAAGGGGAAGGTTTGATAATTCTAAGGCTGGCAGTGATAATAGGCCACCTCAACAAAGGCAAAACAGATCCGAATTTTCTACAACTAGCACTCCAAATTATGGCCAAGGCAAGCCTTCTGTTCCCACTTGTCCACAATGTGGAAAGAATCATTATGGTACTTGCAGGAGAGCTTCTGGTGCATGTTTCAATTATGGGAGCTTTGATCATAAAGTGAAGGATTGTCCTAATCATAATAATGCTCCATCGTTGAGAACTGAAGGCTCAGTTCATAAGCCTTCTGTCAATCCTCTTCAAACTAATATTGGTGCAAGACCTAAAAACACCCAGACAACAGGTACAAATGGAGCTAATCAAGCCTGTGGGCAAAGGGCTACTGCACGTGCTTATGCTATGAGGTAGAGAGATGATCAAGATGGACAAGACGTGGTTGTTGGTAAATTTCACTTATTTGGCTTATGTGTGTTTACATTATTTGATCCTGGTTCTACACATCCCTATATTTGTTCATCGCTTCTTCTTCCTGAAAATGTGAAATATGTGAGTCTTAATTATGATGTGCTGGTTGAAAGTCCTTTGGGTTATCAAGTTGTGTGTAATCGAGTTTACCAAGATTGTCCCTTCGTGATTCGAAACCTAGTCTTCCCTGCTGATTTGATTGAAATGCCCTTCAAGGATTTTGATGTTATTATAAGGATAGATTGGCTTTATAAATATCATGCAGTTGTAGATAGTAGGTCTAAGCATGTGACTTTTAAAGATCCTACCTTTTCACACATCATTGTACAAGGTGAAAGATCAGTGAAATCTAGTATTATTTCTGCGGCCTTGGCAAGAAAGTTGATACGTCAAGGTTGTGGGGGCATACCTTGCTCACATAGTTGATACACAGTTGAAGAGTTCTTGTATCAAAGACATACCTACTGTATGTGATTTTCCAGAAGTATTTCCAGAAAACCTTCTGGGATTGCCCCCGAAAAGAGAGGTTGAATTTCCAATCGAGCTTATTCCTGGATCTACCGTTATTTCTATCACTCCTTATAGAATGGCTCCAGCAGAATTAAGAGAATTGAAATCTCAACTGCAAGAACTTCTTGAGAGAGGTTTTATTCGTCCTAGTGTTTCTCCTTGGGGAGCCCCTGTTTTATTCGTAAAGAAGAAAGATGGCACTCTTAGGCTTTGTATTGACTATAGACAATTGAACAAAATAACAATCAAGAATAGATATCCACTACCAAGAATTGATGATTTGTTTGACCAACTTAAAGGTGCTAAAGTATTCTCAAAAATTGATTCAAGGTCTGGATATCACCAACTGCGTGTTAGAGAGAAAGATATTCCTAAAACTTCTTTTAGAACTCGATATGGTCATTATGAATTTTTGGTGATGCCATTCGGATTGACAAATGCTCTTGCGGTATTCATGGATCTAATGAATCGAGTATTCAAGCCTTATCTTGATCAGTTTGTGGTTGTTTTTATAGATGATATTTTAATATTTTCTAGAAGTAGTGAAGACCATGATAAACACCTCCGGCTTTTTTTGAAAATTTTGAAGGAGAAAGAAATTTATGCTAAACTTTCCAAGTGTGAATTTTAGATTGATGAAGTAGCTTTTCTAGGACATGTTATATCAACTGAAGGTGTGAAAGTGGATCCTAGTAAAATACAAGCAGTTGTTGAATGGAAACCTCCCAAAAGTCCGACTGAGGTAAGAAGTTTCTTGGGCTTAGCAGGATACTACAGAAGATTTGTGAAAGGCTTTTCCATTATTGCCTCTCCTTTGACTAAGCTCTTGCAGAAGGAAGTAAAGTTTATCTGGGATGACAAATGTCAAGAGAGCTTTGAAACTCTCAAATCCTTGTTGACTCAAGCGCCTATACTTACTCTACCAATTGAAGGGAAAGAGTACGTAGTATACAATGATGCTTCTCACAATGATCTCGGATGTGTTTTGATGCAAGAAGGGAAGGTAGTTTCTTATGCCTCTCGGAAATTAAAACTGCATGAATTGAATTATCCTACTCATGATCTTGAACTTGCTACTATAGTGTTTGCTTTAAAAATATGGCGGCATTATTTATATGGAGAGAAATGTCATATCTTCACTGATCACAAGAGCTTAAAGTACTTGGGTACTCAAAATGAGCTAAACCTTTGACAACAGAGGTGGCTTGAACTCATCAAGGATTATGACTGCACGATTGATTATCATCCAGGTAAAGCCAATGTGGTTGCAGATGCCTTAAGATGAAAATCCTTCGCAAGCATTTCTTTGAGTACTTTACCCTTGCTCCTTGAGTTAAGAGTGATCAATGTTTGTTTTACACTTGATTCAAATGGTTCAGCTATTGCTAATTTACAAGTGAAGCCAATATTACTTGAGTAGGTGAAAGAAGCATAAATGTTAGATGACAAGCTTGTAAAATTGTCCAGAGAAGTTAAAAGTGGGAAAAAACTTGATTTTACATTTACAGAGGATGGTGGCTTATTTTATCAAAACAGGTTATGCGTCCCTAATGATGATAAATTGAGGAGAGAAATATTGAATGAAGCACATGCTTCATCATATGCAATGCATCCTGGAGGTACAAAGATGTACCGGACCATCAAAGAAAATTATTGGTGGAATCGTATGAAGAGAGACATTGCAGAGTTCGTCTCTAAATGCTTGGTTTGTCAACAAGTAAAGGTTGAACATCAAGTTCCAGTGGGTTTACTACAACCTTTGTCGAAGCCAGAATGGAAATGGGAGAGAATAACTATGGACTTTGTTTCTGGACTTCCTCGCACTCAAAGGAATCATGATGCAATATGGGTGATTGTGGACAGGCTAACCAAGAGTGCTCACTTCTTAGCAATCAGGATGGATTACTCACTTGAGCGTTTAGCTGAGTTGTACATTAAGGAGATTGTAAGACTACATGGGATCCATGTGTCTATTGTATCAGATCGGGACCCAAGGTTTACATCTAGATTTTGGGGTAGCTTGCAGGAAGCTTTGGGGTACTAAGTTGAAGTTTAGCACTTCGTTCCATCCTCAAACTAACGGCCAGTCAGAAAGAGTGATACAAATTTTGAAGGATATGCTTTGAGCTTGCATTATGGAGTTTGAAGGTAGTTGGGACAAACACTTGGCCTTGATAGAATTTTCTTACAATAACAGTTACCAATCGAGTATTGGAATGACTCCCTATGAAGCCTTATATGGAAGAAAATGCCGGACCCCTTTTTGTTGGAGTGTAGTTGGTGAAAGAAATCTTGTTGGTCCTGAAATTGTGCAACAAACAGAGGACAAGGTAAAAATTATCAAATATCGTCTAAAGATTTCTTCGGATAGACAAAAATTGTATGCTGATATTAAAAGGTGTGATATTGAATATCAAGTTGGGGATAAAGTATTCTTAAGGGTGTCTCCATGGAAAAAGATTATGAGATTTGGCCAGAAAGGAAAACCTAGTCCCCGATTTATTGGACCTTATGAGATACTTGAAAGGGTTGGACCAGTTGCATATAAATTGGCGTTGCCACCTGAGTTAGACAAGATCCACAATGTCTTCCATGTTTCTATGCTTAGAAGATATCGTCCTGATCCATCTCATGTTCTTCTAGTTGAATCTATTGAGGTTAATCCTGACTTGACATATAATGAAGAACCTATTCTAATTCAAGCTCGAGAAGTAAAGCAACTTAGAAACAAGAGAATCCCCTTAGTAAAGGTACTTTGGAGGAACCATTCTGGGAAAGAGCTACCTGGGAAAGAGAAGAAGACATGAGGACCCTATATCCGCACTTGTTCCAGGACTAGCGTAAGGTAAATTTTGAGACGAAATTTCTTTAAGGGGGAGAGAATTGTAACACCCCTAAAATACTAGATCAACTCCTGCAAGTCGATGCATCATTTCTTAATTACTACAATATGTTTTACTCTTATTTTGGGAACTTGAAATTTTGTGATATATGCAACCTTGTTTAAAATAGATTGTTCTCGTAATTTAAGGTATTGTATGGGGGTATTTACGTAGTTTTTTCTAATTAAAATTACATATGAATTGAAAGTGTTCATAACAATTATATACATATAGGTGTATATGTATACATTTAGGGCAGCACACAATAAAATGGGGCAGCACCCTTTAGGGACAATTGTATATGTGACTAAGCATCACTCATTAGACTATATTATCACACCTCCTCTTGTGATTTTCGTTTGGAACTGAAGTCCAAGAACATAAGAACATTTTCTAACCAGTTTTTCATCAAAATCACAAGAGAAAACCTTGGTCCTTCTAGCTCGAAGTCGAGACATCCTACCTTTTGGTGAGTAATAAAAACTTGTTTTTTTGAAGCTGGGTAGTGTTTAGTAATTTTAGAATATCTCATTCTGTATAACTTCTTTTGAGGTGAATAAATATGTTTTGGAAAGCTGATTCCTATACCTAAAACTCTTATGTTTATGGTAAACTCTAATTTAGCTATTAGAACTACGAAATAAGGGATGAAACCTATGACATGTTCTGTCCAGATTCTGGAATTTGAAATCCTGTATGTTCAACTGTTAGTGTTTTGTTTATATCTTTTTGTACAAAGCGTATTTTGCGGTGATTCTTGATTATTTGCAAGCTTAAGAGATATACCTACATCTTTTATGAAGGATATAAATTCCATTTTGTCCGTTTTCTGTTTCAAATCTAAGTTGCGACATGAAGTGCTTTTATTGGGCATAATTTCTGTTTCGGGAGTATAGTCGTATTTGTACAAGTTAGGCTTACTTGTTATGATAACCCTATGTTACGCCATCATTATTGAGCTACTAGAAAGTAAATAAGCGATTGAATTCATTTTTTAAAGGTTGTATATCCTCGTGTACGAGTTGAAGACTTTGATGCACTGGTTGGTCTACGATTTGAACTCGTGAAGTTGTGTTAGACAGTTTTTGTGCTAAAGAACTGAGGTTTGTGTATAAACTTATACTTGTACTCTTTTTTACCTACTGGTATATCTGAAAGTTATCTTGGTACCTTGGTTACCCCTTGTCACTTTGCATTGTCGTATTGGTATTCTTTAATACATTAAAGACGCTTATGTAACTCGCCCCCTTGTACGAACTGTTTGATCACTTGGCACTCTTGTTGGGACCTTGTCCTTCTTGTGGCTGTGACTTTGTCACTCTTGGCATGCCTCTTGGTTCGGATCATTTGCCATCTTGACTCTGGATTTTTAGTCCGTCTTAAGAATGGAAGTTGTCCATTTTAAGTACAAACTAGAAAGCCATTTTTAATATGGTTCTTGGTTCTCTTGATTATTAGGTTTTGACCCTTCTTGACACCTGCTCGTGCTTGGTGTGACGACATGATGTATATATTGGGTGAGCCTTGTTATTGAATCTCTTGAAAAGTTGTGTTATGAGCTTTCTTAACATTTGGACCTTTAAATATTGAACTTGATTCTCCTTGTATATTGGTTACTTGATTTACTAATTTTGTTTTGATCGTCCTGCCCTTGACTTGAGAATTATAACTTGGTGAATTTGAGGGCTCCAAACCTATAGTTTGCACACCACTAAGCTATATGCTTAGCGATAGTTGTTTCTATCGTAGGGGCTGTTTGCGATGATGCTTGAAGCTGGCCATTGATGATGGAGATTTTGAAAGCCTTAAGGAAGATCACATTTGCATATATGCATCTATATTTTGTATCAACTTTGGGACTTGTACATGATCTTTGTACTGTATATTTACATGAGATTTTGGGGGCTGATTTGGTCATGTCACCATGGGTTGTAATATAAGTATGGTTATACATTTTTTTTTTTATCTTTTTGGGGTGTGTAAACCCAAGTTTTGTAATATACTAATTCGCTATATGTCTTGAAAGTTGTGTGAAGCACGTGTTGGCTGATTTTGGTACTCGGAAGTGTAATATTCTTGTTATTTCACCTCGAGTGGGAGGTTAATATATGCATGAAGATCTGGTCGGTTAATTGCGTAGATTATTATTATTATGATTTTTTTGAGCTTGTTATGAATCTAATCCCTCTACTAGATTAAAATCAGTATGCCTCATTAATTGGTTTTGAATGTCGCAAGTATTTTAATTAGATTTCTTGTTTAAGTAGGGGTACCATTTTGAAAGGGATCTAATCCCTCTACTAGATTAAAATCAATATGCCTCATTAATTGGTTTTGAATGTCGCGAGTATTTTAATTAGATTTCTTGTTTAAGTAGGGGTACCGTTTTGAAAGGGTCACTACACTGGGTCATCGGGTGACATAGTATTGCTTTGCGGAACTTCTCGGCGATGCGCCGACTGCTCCCTTTTTTTTGCCGACTTGATCCTTTCCTTCAGGGCTCAGCACACTGGAATAAAAGATGAAGTAAGACCCTTCGGTGACTCGCCAAGTGGACTCGACGATCCTCAGTCCTTCATTTCTTCGTTCTTTTCAGCCTTTTCGTTCCTTTTTGCGACGTAGTGTCCATGCTTTCCTTCAAACTTTAAATACCCGAAACTTAAGGGTTTTCATCAGATATTGAGATAAAATAAGCATTTGAGGACACAATTTCTATTAAAATATAGCCCTAATTGAGTCCAATTTGTGGACTCATCAGTATGTAAGTTTTCATAGTGTTGGGTTTGTTCTCTCTCACGCCAATCATATAAAATTTTCCCATGAATTCCTTCTAAAAGTCGAATTATTGAATACTTGAGGAGTTTTTGAGGTTTTTGCTTCATTATTTAACAATGAAGTCTTGTTGAGTTCTTGAGGTGAGAGTCTTGTAAATGAGGGTGGTTCTTGATAGTGTTTTGTGTGGGTTTTCATTGGAATTGCGTTTGGTTTATGAATTTAGGAGTTTTTGGAGGAAATCATTCGATTCTAGAGGAGATAGGGCTGGAAATTGAGTTAGAAAGTTCATCGGGTTTCTGGGCTTAGGCTGGGGCAATGCGCTCCCATATAACCATAGGGGGCTAGGAAAGCGCCCCCATAGCGCCAGAGGGGCTGGGGCAGTACGCCTACAATGCGATAGGAATGGCTTTTAGGAGTTTAGGGGCTGGCGTAGGGCGCCAGGAAAGCTCCTGGGTTGCCTTCCCTGTTTCTGTTCTGTCTTTCTTTCCGTCTGAGTTCTTTTAAATAGTGTCTTTGCTCTCTTCTTAATTTTAACTATCTAAAACTCCATTAATCATGAGAGATCCTATACATATCCCAATCATATCTCTTAAATTACATTTCAAATTGAAGTAAAATTAAGAGGAATGATCAAGAATGTCCTTCTGAGTCAAATTGAGAATTCTTTTGAAATCAACTATATTTTTGAACTAAGTCTTGATGTGGTAAGTATGAGAATGAGAAGATTTGTACACATGTGCTCTACATTATTATTTATATCCTTGAGTCGAGTCGTTCATGTCCATAATTCTGCATGAACTCTATGAATTGAGTGTTCTTGAGAGGAGTAGTATCGTTGAGTTCTGAGTTCTGAGTTCTTGAGTCCTTGAGTTCTGATTATTGAGTTCTATATGGTTATTGAAATCCTTGAGTTGAGTCGTTCACATCTAAATTCGGCATGAACCCTATTTTGGGAAGTATTTTACAATTACTTATAACTTGTTTTAATACTTGAGTAAATGAGTATGAGGATGAGGAGAGTTGAGTTTCTTATTTCAGAATGAGTATAAGGGAACTAAATATTCCTAAGAATGTAACACTTTTACATTTAAAATGATAGAAATATTGATTTCTAAATGAGTTTATGAGGAGTCTTGAGCATCACCTCTTTTAAGGATCTTTTGAGTAATTATCTTAAATTGAGGAAGATTTATGTTTTTAAACATTTGAGCATGAGTTATACATTATTGGGAGTAACATTGAGCACCGATATGTGGATGAGTTCAGACAACTCAAAATCCTCATAAACCATGTATGCTAACATGGGTAAAGGGTCATACTTTTTAGATTATTCCTTATTACTTTTAAGCATAGCTTAGTTGATCCACTAAGTTGAGGATATTCTATACCCTAGCAAGGTCTATGACAGTTCTGACAACATGGGCGAGACGTTGTATCATCACGTAGCTCATAGTGATGGCTATCAGTTAGAGAATCTCCCAAGTAAGAGTAAAGATTTTATTATTGCATTTTTATACATTTTGAGTTCTTGTCTAATGTTTACAAAGCTTTATTTGTTGCATCTTATTATCGTTGCTTTCATATTGAGTTGAGTTGATGTAACACCTGAGAAAATTCTCGAACTAATACTCGAATCGTTCCTCATAGTGAGTGAGATTTTTCTAAGGAATTAAAATTACTTAAGTGTTAAGGTCACTAGATGTAGCACCTTGAGTTCTAAGAAGAACTAAAGAGAGTTCATTCAAGTTATTTGTTAGTCCTTTAAGTTTTGGGTCAACTTCAAACGACCATAACATTTAGTACAAGATGATTTATGTGAGCCATAAGATATCAAATGAAAGTTATTTGAATTATCTTTCCAACGTCACCGAGTCTGCTAAGTTTCGAGTTTGGATGAGTGAGATAAGCCCTTTTGAAGCCAGGCTGTCCAAATAAGGAAAGTTACCCGAAAATAGTGTGGGGTATTTTGGTCTTTTCCTTACCCAATCAGATTTAATTCATTTTTAGTAAAATTTTAGGGGTATAATCTGATTAGGTTCAGTTTTATAATCCTAATATATGCCTAGGGTTTTAGTTGAGAGTTCAAGAAGAGAAAATAGGAGAAAAGAGGAAAGGATCAAGGCGTTCATCGAGATTCTTGAGAGTTCTTGCGGATTTTCGCCATGGGTTCGATCCCTAAGAGGTAGGTAAGCTTCCATAGTGTTGGGTTCATTCACCCACACGCCATTCATGTTATTTTCGGCGTAATTTCGTTCTCAAAAGTTGAAGGATTTAAGTTCTTGATAGGTGTTCTTGAAGTTCATTCTTAATCTTGTTTTGTTGGGGTTTTGATGATTTCTTGAGATGAAAGTAATTGTTTTGAGTGTTGTTTGAGTAAATTAGTGTGTACTTAGGCTAGGTAATTGAATCTAAGGAAAACTTGAGAAAAGAAATTGATTAAAAGCGATTTAGGATCAGAAAATGAGAGACGAAATTCATCAGAATTGTCTGGGGGAATGGTCGCGCGACGCGCCACAGATGACCCAACTGGGCTGGTGTGGCACGCTAGCAGTGCACCAATATCATTTCTTTGAACCTTAGGGGCTGGCTACCCGTGCCAGGAATGCGCCAGGGTCACCTGCCTCCACTCTTTTTCCGTCTGTTGTCCCATTTGAGTCCCTTTTAAGTGTACCTTCACTCCCTTTGATTCTTATCACTCTAAAATACTTCTAAACACCTAGAAATCATTCATAACATTAATCATAACCTTGAATTCATAATTCAAATTCAAGGTAGATTTAAGATTTAAGTCTTGAGAGTTCATTCGAACATTTCGAGAAAGTCTCTTTGAGTCTTTTTGAGGAGTCTTCTACAATTTCTAATAACTTGTTTCAAGACTCAAGTAAGTGAGTATAAGAATGAGAAGAGTTGTATGCAGAGTTCCGTAATGTTCTTTAGACCCTTGAGTCGAGTCGTTCATGCTCATAAATTCTGCATGAACTCCATACATTGAGTGTCTTCGAGAGGAGTAGCATCTTCGAGTTCTAAGTCTTTGAGCATTGAGTCCTAATTCTTTTGAGATTTTATTCCTAATCATGGGACTATTACATATTACCTATGGAGTCCATGTGTTGAGTTGTTCATGCCCGTAATTCTGCATGAACCCTATAAGTCGAAAAGTCTTGAGATGAGAAGTATCTTTGAGTCCTTAAGTTGAGTAGTTCATGCTCATGATTCCGCATGAACCCTCTGAGTTGAGCATTCTTGAAATGAGTAGTATCATTGAAGTTCTTGAGTTCTGAGTATTGAGTTCCATCTATGGTTATTGAAAATCTTGAATCAAGTCGTTCATGTCCATAATTCGGTATGAACCCTATTTTAAGAAGTTTTTTTTTTTTACAATTGTTTTAAAACTTGTTTTAAAGACTTGAGCATTGAGTTGAGTAAAGAGTAAAGAGTGAAGTTCATTTCTTCAAAAGAGTATATGGGGACTGTGTATTCACAAAGAGTAAATGTTAACACCGATTTTCAAAAGAGCCTTTGAGCTAGTTTTCAGTAAAGAGTAAATGTTGTCACATTTAATCAAGAGAGGAAACACTAATTTCCAAGATAGCCTTTGGGCTAGTTTTTGAGAAATTATCTCAAATCACTGAAAGAGTTATGTTTTTAAACATATGAGTTAGTTAAATTTTTGGGAGTAGTATTGAGCACTGATATGGGGGAGAGTTCAGACAACTCACAACCTCCATAAACCATGTAGCCAACATGGGTAAAAAAGGGGCATACTTTTTAGATGATTCTTTAGTGATTTTTAGCATAGACTAGTGTATCCACTTAGTAGTTAGGTTTTATACCCCCGGCAAGGTATATGACATCCCTGGCAGTGTGAGGCAAAACGTTGTATCATCACATATCTCATAGTGATGGTTGTTGGTTAGAGAAACTCCCACAAAGATTATTTTGTATTCTTATATACACAGAGTTTATTTTGTATTTTCATATACAAACTAAGTTTATTTTGTATTTTCATATACAAACTAAGTTTATTTTGTTTCCTTGCATACAAACTGAGTATATTGTATTCTTAAATACACTGAGTTGCTTTCTACTGTTTTAAAAGTATTCCATATATTGCATCCCTTATTGTTGCTTTATATTGAGTTGAGTAACCAGAGTTGAGTATCCAGAGTTTGAGTACCCAGAGTCGAGTGTCTCATTATTGAGCTGAGCCTTATTTCACTGAGTTGAATATCCTATTATTGAGTTGAGCCTTATTTCATTGAGGTGAGCCCTATTTTCTCTGAGTTGAGTTGAACTGTGTTTTTTTGAGTTGGGTTGAGTTGAGTTGAGAAGAGGTAAGTATGTTCCATTTTTATCAAGTTTAAGCTTATGTTATGCTTTAGAATTCCCTTTACATGCTCGTACAGTCCTTGTACTAAGCCATTTGGTTTGCATCGTTTCATGATGCATATATAGGTATTTAGGATCATCAACAGGCGCTTCGTTGATACCACATACAGTTTGAGTTAGCTATGGCGAGCCTCCTTGATTCCGGAGGGATCCACTTGTACGTTTCAGTTTGTCAGGATGTCGTGGGTCTTGTCCCGACTTCCATCTTTATCATTTAGAGGCTTCATAGATAGACAATAGAGTTTGAGAAGTCTGTTTCATTTATCTTGTTAAATATTTTAAAGATTTGAGTTGCCTAGTTTTGGCCAGTTGAATACACGATTATATTCTGAATTAATTATTATGTTTTAAAGTTTGTATGCTTAAGTTAGTCTTCCGCATGTAGTCAGCCATGATGAGGGTTCACTTGGGGACCATCAATGGTTCTCGAGTGCCAGCCACGTCCAAGGTGTAGGCTCGGGTCATGACAATTGAGTATTCTTGAATCGAGTTGAGTAAAGTATTCTTGAGTCGAGTTAAGTTGAGTATTCTTGAGTCGAGTTGAGTTAAGTATTCTTGAGCCGAGTTGGGTTGAGTATTCTTGAGTTGAGTTGAGATGAGGTGAGTATGTACTTGCATCGTTTTATGATGCACATACATGTACTCAAGATCATCAATAGGAATTTCGTTGAGATCAGTTGACGTCCCAACGAGCTTTGGTGAGCCTTCTTATATTCTGGAGGACTTCACCTTTACCATACAGTTAGTAGTTTTGAGATGTCGTGGATCTTGTCCGGATATCCTTCTGTAATAGTAGAGGCTTCATAGATAGATAGAGTTGAAGAGTTTTTCAGTATTTACTTTCTTTGAGTTGTTTTACAAACTATAAGTATTCTCATTGAGTATTGTTCAGATTGAATTTTTAAAGTTGAGTATTGGAGTTTAATGAATTTAATTCAGTTTTAAGCTTATGTATGTTTGAGTTAGTCTTTCGGTTGTATTCAGCCATGATATGATTGGGGACCAACAATGGTTCTCGAGTGTCGCCCACATCCAGGGTGTAAATTCGGGCCGTGATAGGGTGAGGGACTCACTTTTTATGGAGATAACCTCGGTTAGAAGGTTTAACATCTCTGTTGAGTCATGAATACCAAATTTTGGTGGGGTCACATATTTCATTTGGGTTCACATTGTTCTGAACGAGTCCCAAGAATCCCATCGAGGATATTGAGCTTTGTTAAACTAGCTGATGCGCATCAGCTGGTGCAGTCCACTAATCCTCTTTGCATTTGTGTACCTCAGGCCACGTTCATGGTGACCACTGATTCTAGTCTCCACATTCACGAGCCTAGTTCCATGTTGGCAGAGACCATGGGAGTTGGTCATTGCGTTCGTGGGCCTTGCGTCATGATCTCATAGGTCAAGAAGGTTAACCCTTTGCGTTAATGGACTAGGCCTGTGTTCGTGATGCCTTGGGGACCTGACCTCTCATATTCACAGATTGGATCCCACATTCATGAAGTTCATCCAACTGATTTCTTTAATAAAGACAGTCATGAATGCAATTAAGTCCCAATATTGAGGTTGCAGGCAAGTGATGTTTTTTAGGTCCCAACGACGATGGTCTCTGTAGCTTCTACTCCTCCTTCCTTATGGAGGGAGCTGAGTCTTACATTTCAGATATTGAACACTCTTAAAGCTTTTGTACCTTTTCATACTAGTTCCTTGGGAGGGTTCTATGTGTTTTTCAAAGACCGTGGTAATTATCGAGGCTGGAAATTTGATTTCTTAATTAAATGATGGATATATTAATTTTTGTTTACTTTCGCATTATCAATATTTTTTTGGGTGGTAAGAATTCTCTTATCTAGGGGTTAGGGGAGTTGCCCGCATGGCGCGGTAGTTTGAGTCGTGAAAGTTAGCTACATTGCTTTTGTTACGTGGATATTTAGTTTTAAAGTGTTGATGTTAAAAGTACGTTTGCATGCTTTACTTTTCCGTTATCCATCTCGAAATCTATTTTTAGAGTTACTATCTTAGTTTATTATATCTAGTTAAACAGTTGTTTCATTTGGCTATTTTACATACAATATATTCCATGTACAAACGCCATTTGGAGCTGCAAGCGCTTAAGTAGGTACTCTTCCGATCATCTTTTTTTTTGACATCTCCTAGCTTCTGGAGGGCTCCAGTTTAGCTAGTTAAGTTCGTTTGATTATTAGTCATTGCAATAGAATAGTCAGGTAGCCAAGGGTCTTGTCCCGACACCTTTTTTCAATTAAATAGTGGCATCTTTCTGAGTCCCCAATTATTCCAAATGTATGATATCCTATTTAGAAACGCTACGTAAAATTACAATCAACATTTTGTAGAATAATATATGTATACATATTTTAACGATATTAACTGTCTAAAATAAATTTTATCTAAACTAAACCGGAGACGTGTAAGAAAAAATCGTGAAATGATCTTTAAAAGTAGATGATATACCATAAAACTCTCATAGACACAAATAAATATAGAATGGAACTAACACTAAATTTCCATAAATATTTTGAACCCTCCTCTATAAATTAATTGAAGGAATTATTAATTAGAGACATATTTCATAACCTCAAAATTAATATTGAACAAAATGGTGAAGTCTAGCAACTCAAAATTCTTTATGGTGTCCTTGTCATTGTGTTTCTTCTCTCAGGTATTTCAGTTTCCCCATTTATCTAGAATTGACCAATAATAACTTAAGTAGGGATGTTTATAATAAATAAAAAAAATTACAATAAAATTATAATAAATTGGAGAAAAGAATAGATACTTCTTTGATTTAGTTTGGTTTTGATTCTCAAAATTGATAACATTTTATTAGGTTTTTAAAACAATAAAAAAATTGAAATAGTAGAACCAAACTGACTTTAAAAATACATATTTAAGAAATTTTCATTATACATATGCATATTTTTTCAAAAAAAAATTACACTACAAGCTAGTTTTTTGTAACATTGATTCGTGGTTTTTGACATTTTAGAAATTCAATATTTGCTTGTACTTTCTTGATCCATTTATAATTTTTACTTTGATAAATCCAAGAATTTGCTTCAGGTTCAGAATAATTTGAAAATATAATATTATATATTTTAAAAAGATCACAAAAAACCATATTAATTGACAAAATCAAAGAAATAATAAGTTGGCTTAATTGATTTGCTTTGATTCTAATATTTTAAAACCTACTTAGTAAGTTTGGTTGTCCTTCAGCGAAAACAGACCCAAATCAAACCATTGACACTTATGGGTCGTTTGGTACAAAGATGCATAATCCAGGGATTACTAATGCATAGATTAGTAATGCAAAGATTAGTTTTTATCAAGTGTTTGGTTCATGTTTCCCATTTAATCTTATGTTTGGTTTAAAATTCTAGAAAAAGTTTATTTCCTATTATACCCTTGAGTTATTATGAGATTTTATATTTCATTTAATTTGTCAAATTAAATACTAAAATATATTAAAAAATTATTATTAAATTTTGAGGTGTGATATGCCACCATAGAGATCCTTGATAGCACGATATATTAACCTTAAACTTAACATAGATTTAAGGCTACTTAAATTGTTCAAATACACAAAGCTTATTTTTTTTAAAAAAAAAAAGTACAAGTGGTCAATCGACGAACTACATTTTTTTAAAAAAAGACCGAAAAAACCAACTCAATATAACAAATCAAACATGGAAAAAAACATTAATTTGTGAAATCATCAAATTACATGGAACGAATTTGGAGAATTTAAAAGAATATTTATAAATATTCTCATATAAATAAAAAAGAGCATTAATNAAAAAAAAAAAAATACAAGTGGTCAATCGACGAACTACATTTTTTTTAAAAAAGACCGAAAAAACCAACTCAATATAACAAATCAAACATGGAAAAAACATTAATTTGTGAAATCATCAAATTACATGGAACGAATTTGGAGAATTTAAAAGAATATTTATAAATATTCTCATATAAATAAAAAAGAGCATTAATATATGTACTATTAGCATGAAAATATAACTTATTTCTCTTAAAAATTTAGCAGATGCTACTATTACTTACGACCGTAAAAACGTTTGCCAAGATAATATGCTACTGAATATAATGTTCAAAACTTGGTTATTTAAGAGTTTTTAGAAGATGAAATCAAGACACCTTGAACTTGTCTTGCAACCGGGTAAATGTAAGTATTCTTCATAATTTCATCTTCATCCACACCACCTGTATGAATATATGCCACCAAAAGAGTCAAACTTTCAACTTCCATTATAAATTTCAATGCATCCTCACGCATAAAAGTTGAAATGAACATGCAAAGTCGTTAAAAAAAAAATAGACTGGTCCAATGCCATGAACTTCTTCACCTTCCGTCATTTCTCTATCATCAACTTCTTCTTCTTCCTGCTTACCAAAATTGTTAAATTTTGTGTAGTAAAGAGATAAAAATATTGTGATTTTGTTAATTTTGATGTTGATTATAAAACAAACCCCAGGTTACGTGAATACAAGTTTTCTTATGTAATAATTAATGGAAATTTCATTCTACACCTGTTTGAATATGTATTTTATAGAATTAGTTTTAAGACATGTGGAGTAGTAGTTTTTTTTTAGTTTTTCTTTAAAGACGTGGGTTATGAGATTAGGCGTTTTCTATAGATAAGGTTAGTTATTTTTTGAATTCAAATTTAAAATTAATTATTTTATTATTTTATCACTTGACTGATTTTGAGTTTTTTTTTTTATATAAAAAATCAATTTCATTATTTGAAGTAATAATTTCCTATAAGTGACGAATGATTGAACAAAAACATGTTTAAAGCCTAATAATAATAGCTGCCTGAAGATGCTCTGTACTCAATAAAGAAAGAACAAGTGTAGTATCAGTACACAACCGCAGTGTACTGGTAGGATCACACGGCTATCCCACTAAGTGCAACATACACAAGTTAATACAACATAATAATAATATGCATACACCGAACATATAAAATATCAATATCACTTACGAACAACGATCAAGTTCACAATTCTTAATTACAGAGTTATGTCAAGTCAATGGTCCACTCATGGAACCCAAACCCAAACTGTTAGCATACTAGTACGTGGTATCCAATCCAATGTTTATGCCGGAACGTGTCAACCGATCCCATATTTATGCCGGAACGTGGCAACCGATCCCATATTTATGTCGAAATGTGACAACCGATCCAAGTTAGTGTGTCGGAACGCAACACCCGATCCATTCAATAAACCACAATCACAATCATACAACAAGAGGTGATTCATGACATACAATTATTCAATTATCCTCATTTACGATTAGGGTGATCAATAATGCAACATTCACATACATACATGCATTATAATGAAGCAATTACAAACATATATCACACCAACATGAAATCACAACAATCACTTACCTCGAAACAAGATTGAAATCCCCTAAGAAACTTGATCCTTCCCTTTCCGGATTCTTTCCGCTTGTTCTTGGTCTACAAACAATCAATACAATGCTAGGATCAATAAACAATACCTAATTATCCGAATTATATCAATAATATCAATCCTAGGTCAAAACCATGATCCCCATACCCAAATTAGGGGTTTTCCCACCATAATTCCCAGATCAAAAACCTCTCCTATTGATAATTACCCATTAGATTATGATCTACGGATCAAAAAATGGATTCGAGGAGTTAAAACCTTACCTTTAGCCTTAAGAATGGTGAAAAACCGTCAAGAAAGCACCTGGGGTCATCTCCTAGCTCTCAAAGTCGAAAAATGCGGAATAAAACATTTTTGGGGTTTATTTCTGACTTAAATCGCAACTGTCCCGCTACAGCGGTACTCACCCCGCTACAACGGCCTCACTCTGGCGGGAATAATCCCGCCTTAGCGGCTTGCACGGAACCAGTGAGTTGATTTAAGAATTCCAAACTCCCATTTCACAACACACCATCATCCCATGACACTCAGAAAATACCCGTTCACGCTAAGATCAATTTTGGGAGTTCTACTCACCCGAATTCAATTCCGTAAAGTCTTATGGGTTCCTTAACACCTTAGCTATTTACTCATGTGATCAAATTCATAATTAGATCAACCAATTATTACCATATTTCCCTAGACTTTAATGACTCCGATTTCATCCAAATTTGGACTAGATTGGGAAATTCCAAGTTACTACGAAAATGTTTTTTGGCCCAATTTTTTTTTCCCATTGGCTTTTCTATAACAACGGGAACAGGTCATTACAATAAATACCAATTTATTCGTCACTCGTCCTCGAGTGACAAACTTGGGAAAAATAGGCTAATGAAGGAATAGAGTAGCACCTGAATCGACGAACAATTGGGGATACTTGTCTCGCATGTCCTTCTCGGTTTTCCAAGTAGCTTCCTCAACTGGACGATGCTTCCATTGAACTCTCATGGACTTAATCTCCTTGGTCCTCAGTTTATGCACATCACGATCAAGAATTGCAACCGGAACCTCCTCATATTGGAGGTCTTTGTCTAACACAATTAAGTCCCATTATATGATGTAATCCCCGTCACCATGATATCTCTTCAACATGGACACATGAAATACCGGATGAACTCCGGATAGATTAGGAGGTAAAACCAATCTATAAGCCACTGGCCCTACACATTCAAGAACCTCAAAGGGACTAATGTATCGCAGACTTAGCTTGCCCTTCTTGCCGAATCTCATCACCACTTTCATGGGTGATACCTTAAGAAGGAAATTCTCACTAGTCTGAAACGCTATGTNCCAATTTTTTTGCCCATTGGCTTTTCTATAACAACGGGAACATGTCATTACAATAGATACCAATTTATCCGTCACTCGTCCTTGAGTGACAAACTTGGGAAAAATAGGCTAATGAAGGAATATAGTAGCATCTGAATCGACGAACAATTGGGGATACTTGTCTCGCATGTCCTTCTTGGTTTTCCAAGTAGCTTCCTCAACTGGACGATGCTTCCATTGAACTCTCACGGACTTAATCTCCTTGGTCCTCAGTTTACGCACATCACGATCAAGAATTGCAACCGGTTTCTCCTCATATTGGAGGTCTTTGTCTAACACAATTAAGTCCCATTATATGATGTAATCCTCGTCACCATGATATCTCTTCAACATGGACACATGAAATACCGGATGAACTCCGGATAGATTAGGAGGTAAAACCAATCTATAAGCCACTGGCCTTACACATTCAAGAACCTCAAAGGGACTAATGTATCGCAGACTTAGCTTGCCCTTCTTGCCGAATCTCATCACCACTTTCATGGGTGATACCTTAAGAAGGAAATTATCACTAGTCTGAACCGCTATGTCTCTCACCTTATGATCTGCATACTTCTTCTGTCTACTTTGTGCTGCTAAAAGTTTAGCTTGAATACTCCTCTCCTTATCTTGAACATCCTTTACTAAATCAACCCCTAAACGTTTCACATCTCCAGCCTCAAACCATCCTATGGGTGATCTACATCCCCTCCCATAAAGTGCCTCAAACGGTGCCATATCTATGCTGGAGTAATAACTATTATTATAGGAGAACTCACACAAAGGTAATAACTTATCCCAATGTCCTACAAATTAATCACACATGCCCTCAACATGTCCTCTAACACTTGAATAGTCCTCTCTGACTGTCCGTCCATTTGTGGATGGAAGGTTGTACTAAAAGTGAGTTGTGTGCCCAATTCATTATGTAACTTCATCCAAAACTTGGATGTGAATTGGGTATCACGGTCTGAGATGATAGAAAGGGGCACCCCATGCAACCTCACTATCTCTTTCACATAAACCTTAGCCAATTGTTCAGCATTGTAATCTATTCTTACCTGAATAAAATGGGCTGAGTTAGTCAATCTGTCAACCACTACCCAAATAGAATCAAGCTTTCCTAAAGTTTGGGAAGACTAACCACGAAGTCCATAATTATCCTTTCCCACTTCCATTCCAGAATTGGCATTCTCTGAAGCAAACCTGAAGGCCTTTAATGTTCATACTTTACTTGTTGGCAATTCTGGCACTTAGCCACAAACTCCGCTATATCCTTCTTCATGCCCGACCACCAATAAATTCACTTCGAATCTCGGTACATCTTGGTCACACCCGGATGAATGGAATATCGGGAACCATGAGATTCTGTCAACAATTTTTGAATCAAGTCATCAACTCGAGGAACACAAATAATTCCCTTAAAATTGAGCACACCTTCCGCATCAAGAGTGGTCTCTTGTATCTTACCAATCACAGTCTTTTTCTTAAGTTCATTCAAATTTTCATCCTCAAACTGTTTGACCTTGATTTCCTCAATGAACGTGACTCTTACTTCAATGCTAGCTAACACCCCACCTCTTTTTGAGATACCCAACTGCATGAACTTTGACTCAAATGTCTGAATTTCTTTAGCCAAAGGTCGCTTGGCTACACTCAATCAAGCTAAACTACCCATACTCACTGCTTTTCAACTCAAAGTGTCTGCCACCACATTAGCCTTGCCCGGATTGTATTAAATGGTCACATCATAATCCTTGAGTAACTCCATCTACCTTCCCTGTCTCAAAAGATCCTTTTGAGTGAACACATGCTGCAAACTATGATGATCAGTAAACACCTCACACTTAACACCATAAAGGTAATCTCGCAAGATCTTAAGAGCAAATATTACCGCTGCCAACTCCAAATCATGCGTCGGGTAATTCCTCTCATGCACCTTCAACTAACGCGATGCATAAGCTATGACGTTCTTATCCTGCATCAACACATCACCCAAGCAGAATGTGAAGCATCACAATAAACAATAAAGTCTTTACCTTCCACCGATAGTGCTAGAATAGGTGCGGTGGTCAAAATAGTATTGAGCTTTTGAAAGCTTTCCTCAC
The DNA here is from genome assembly GCF_019186545.1 of Solanum stenotomum. Taxonomy (NCBI): domain Eukaryota; kingdom Viridiplantae; phylum Streptophyta; class Magnoliopsida; order Solanales; family Solanaceae; genus Solanum; species Solanum stenotomum. The sequence continues at coordinate 81,616,509 of NC_064282.1, read as the reverse complement.
ATTTCTCAGTCCATTCTAATGGTACCTCATTTTTTGTCAAATTTGTCAAGTGAGTGGCGATAGAAGCTATGTTCTTCACAAATCGACGATAGTAACTAGCGAGCCCCACAAAACTCCTAACTTCCGTCACATAGTTAGGCCGAACCCAATTCTTAACCGCCTCAATCTTTTGGGGATCTACCGTTACCCCTTCTTTGAAACTAAACGCCCTAAGAATGCATCCGAAGTCAACCAAAATTCACACTTAGAAAATTTAGCATACAACCTTTGTTTCCCAAGAATACCCAGAACAATACGAAGATGGTCGGCATGCTCTTCCTCACTTTTCGAATAAACCAAAATATCATCAATGAAAACTATAACAAATGAATCAAGAAAGGGTTTGAACACCCCATTCATCAAACTCTTGAAAGCTGCAGGCGCATTAGTCAAACCAAAAGACATAACTAGAAACTCATAGTGCCCATAACAGGTTCTAAACGCCGTCTAAGGCACATCCTCAGGCCTAATCTTTAACTGATTGTAACCAGACCTTAGATCAGTCTTAGAGAAAATTGATGCACCTTGCAGTTTGGTCAAAAAGATCATCTATTCGAGACAATGGGTACTTGTTTCGAATGGTGACCCTATTCAATTGCTGGTAATCTATACACATCCTCATACTACCATCATTTTTCTTAACAAACAAAATTGAAGTACCCCGTGGGGAAGCACTAGGACGAATAAATCCTTTATCAATAAGTTCTTGGATTTGAGTCTTAAGCTATCTTAATTTCGCCGGGGCCATACGATATGGAGGGATGGAAATGGGGCGGGTGCCCAGTTCCAAATCAATACAGAAATTTATATCTCTATCCAGAGGCATACCAGACAAATCATTAGGAAACACTTCTCTAAATTCTGACACCACAAGAATAGACTCAATAGATGGAGACTCAACCTCCACATCCCGAATATAAGCCAAGTAAGCCAAACAACCTTGCCTTACCAGTTTCCTAGCCCGAATGGAGGATATGAGCTTAGATTGCTTAGGCTTGTACACCCCTACCCACTCTAACTTTTCCCTTCCCAAAATTTCTAGAGTTACCAACTTAGTATTACAATTAAGCACATCATAATAGGGGGACAACCAAATCATGCCTAAGATTATATCAAAGTCAGTCATGTCCAAAATCACCAAATCAGCCCAAGTCTGAAATCCCATAAACAAAATAGGACAAGCACGATAGACATGGGTGACTATGACAGACTTTCCAACTGGGGTAGAAACATGGATGGGGGCATCAAGTATATCACAAATCATAGCAAATTCTGAGACAAATTGCACGGATACATAAGAATAAGTAGAACCCAGATCAAAAAACACATTTGCCATCCGGTCACAGATAAGAATAGTACCTGTGATCACTGTGTCAGTCGCCTGTGCCTTGTTCTTGCCTGGAAAGGCATAACACTGAGCCCTGTCATCTTGACAGGCGACTTCCCTGCCTGGCTGCACTGCACCTCTGTATGCGTTACCACCTTGCTCCAAAGCCATGAACTCATCTTTCTTACGATCTCTCAACGTCCTAGGCACATACTTCTCCAAAAAACAGAGCATGAAACTGGGTCTAAGTAAGTTGGGGTAAAACTGAAGATCTGCATTCCATATAAGCTTTCTACCACTGCTTAGCCTCACCTTGAAGCTGAAAAGTCACGAACTCAACCCCATGCTGATGGACAATTCCTAACTTATGCAGCCTCTTATAGCAATCTAGGATCAACTCATACACATCCTCACTCTCGGAACCATGAAACACAGACGGTTTCAACTTCAAAAACTTAGTCAACATTTCATGCTCATTTCCAGTCATAACTGGACCCAACAAAGGACGAAAGAAAGCATCATTACTTCCACTTCCACCCACCTTGGGGACAGTGATAGCAATAGGAGGATTGGCGGGAGCTTGAGTTGCTCGAACAGAGGGAAGCAGTCCAGGACCAAACAATCCCTTCAAGAATGACATGATCTGCTGAGCTAACACTAGGTCTATGGAAGGAATACATGTAGTCTCAGCCTGCACTTCTTCCTCTTATCCAACATTCTCCTCCTCCTCAACTCCTACATTCTCCTCTTCCTCAACTTCTACATTCTTCTCTACCTCTTCATAATGAACAGGAGGGGCCTCATTTCTGGGAGCATCTGCAATCGGTGCTCTATCCCTAGTAGGCGCCACCCTTCTCCGGCCTCTACCCCTAGATCTTCCTCAACCCCTGCCTTGATCGCGACCTCTCGCTGCAGATTCCTCAGGTGGAGCATTGACAGGAGCTACGGGCCTGACGCCGATGAATCTAGTATTAACCATCTACAAACAGAAGAGTGAAGGAGGTTAGATACCAATTTGAATCGCCAGATACCAATTGGAATCAAGTTATAGCATGAAAGGAGACAAAAGAAGACAGAGAGATTTCCTAAAGTCCTATAGCCTTTCGAAGAAAAGTACAGACCTCTCTGTACCATTCCGCAAGACTTTACTAGACTCGTCTTGGTACATCAAGATCAACGAACCTATGCTCTGATACCAACTTTGTCATGACCCAGACCATTGTGATTGACACCCACACCAACCCTCCGGTGGGAGAACCACTCATACTAATTAGCTAACTAACTTAATCAAAATACTAAAGCATTTAAGGTTACGGAAGCAAGTTTAAATGCTAAGAAAAGGATAGGGAGTTCCCATAAACTCCAACAAAAGTCTAACAACCAACACTAACATTGAGAAAGTAATACCTAGAACCTGAAAGTCAATGTACCAAAACTCTAACAAGAGCCATAAGTCTAAAAAAGAAGGGGTACAATCCCAAACTAACATAGGAATAACTAACTAGAAAGTCTAAGTCCGAAAATATGGACTTTAAATGAAAGAGAACTCATGGTAGCCCAGAAGAACTAGCTCACCCTTGAGTTTGAACAATCACCGATCTTCTAAGCGAGTTCTGTCAATAGCCACCTGAAGATGCCCTGTACTCAACAAAGTAGATGCAAGTGTTGTATCAGTACACAACCACAGTGTATTGGTAGGATCACGTGACTATCCCATTAAGTGCAACATACATAAGTTAATACAACATAATAATAACATGCATACACCGAACATATACAATATCAATATCAATTACGAACAACAATCAAGATCACAATTCTCAATTACACAGTTATGTCAAGTCAATGGTCCTCTTATGGAACCGAAACCCAAACTGTTAGCATACCAATACATGGTATCCGATCCAATGTTTATGCCGAAACGTGGCAACCGATCTTATATTTGTGTTGGAATGTGGAAACCGATCCAAGTTAGTGTGTCGAAACGCAACACCCGATCCATTCAACAAACCACAATCATAATCACAATGTATATTCTCATAATCATACAATAATAGATGATTCATGACATACAATTATTCAATTATCCTCATTTACGATTAGGGTGATCAATAATGCAATATTCGCATACATACATGCATTATAATGAAGTAATTACAAACATATATCACACAAACATGAAATCAGAACCATCACCTACCTCGAAACAAGCTTCAAATCCCCGAAGAAACTTGATCTTTCCCTTTCCAGATTCTTTCTGCTTGTTCTTGGTCTACAAACAATCAATACAGTGTTTGGATCAATAAACAACACCTAATTGCCCGGATTATATCAATAATATCAATCCTAGGTCAAACCCATGATCCCCATACCCAGATTAGGCTTTTTCCACCCTAATTCCCATGTCACCCCCATCGATAATTATCCATTGGATTATGATTTACGGATCGAAAAATGGATTCATGGAGTTAAAACCTTACCTTTAGCCTTGAGAATGGTGAAACCGTCAATAAAGAACCTGGGGTCGTCTCCTAGCTCTCAAAGTCGAAAAGTGCAGAATAAAATATTTTTGGGGTTTATTTCTGACTTAAATCGTGACTGTCCCGCCACAGCCGTACTCACCCCGCTACAGCGACCCTAACGGCTTGCACGGAACCAGTGAGTCGATTTAAGAATTCTAAATTCCCATTTCACAACACACCTTCATCCCATGACACTCAGAAAATACCCGTTCACGCTAAGATCAATTTTGGGAGTTGTACTCGCCCGAATTCAATTCTGTAAAGTCATACGAGTTCCTTAACGTCTTAACTATCTACTCATGTGATCAAATTAATAATTAGATCACCCAATTGTTACCAGATTTTCCTAGACTTTAATGACTCCAATTTCGTCCAAATCTGAACTAGGTTGGGAAATTCCAAGTTACTATGAAAAAGTTTTTTGGCCCAAATTTTTTTCCCTGTTGGATTTTCTATAACGATGGTAACAGGTCGTTACACTACTTTTATGAAATCAAGTCTATTTAGATTCAATATACATATATTGTAATTTATTTTAATATAATCTAAATCCATGTTAAAAAGTATTATCGTTAACTAGGTATTATCTCTAATTAGTTTTATCTTTTTACACTAATGTCATTTTCAATATTATTTTGGTAAAGAAAGTACAATATTGTAATCTTAATATTGTCAAAAAAGACTCTTTGTAAGATGCGAATCGTATTATTATGTCCAATAATACTATTTTCTAACTCCTATGTAAATAATGATCCCATATACCTCCATGAACTCCCACACCTCCATAATATTGCTCATGATCTCTATGGCTAATTATTTATTATATGAGTAAGGCAACATTATAACCATCATTATGTCATAGTATAAGTCTTGAGAATTGATGTATGAAATAAGAAAGTTATGATATATCATTTCTCCTAATTTAATATTTATATTATTATTTTGAGCTTGACTTTACAATACTTTATATGCATGAAATTCTAATATTTAATAGTTAAATTATATTTAACTTTCTTCTAGCCATAAGATATATAAAATTATCCACTCTTTTGTTGGATCCAAGATGGTAATAGAGATATATATCTTCTTTATAGTGCTATCATTTACACATTAAAATAAAAAAAAAATCTTGTTGTGTTATAAAAAAGGCATATAGTAATATCAAATTAATAGAGGCTATGAAAGAGAAGCCCTTACTACTGGAGGAGTGTTGGACAATAATAATTCATTATATGTCATGATCAAGAACTGGGGTTGTGATGACGCCTACCCTATTCTTTGTGGTAGGTAAGCCAATATTTCATGTACAAAACTCATAAAGAACTTCATAGATGTAATGTAAATGATGTCAAAATAATCAAATTTAAAATATCTTTCATAAATATTGTAACCTAATAAACAAACTAACCCAAGACTTAGTGCCATGTGTACAAGTGTTATTGACTAACAAAAATGTCATTATGGATATTCAAGTCATCTTGAAGTAAGTAAGACGCAAATAGCAATAGAAGAAGTTGGGCCTCCAAATGCAAGGAACTCATCATGGATTAGAATATAACATGACTCTGTGTGATAATAAACCCCGCTAAAAACAATGTCCTCATACCACATTTTATCAACTAAGAAGATTGATTTCAACACAATTCTCATTTAGGCCCCACACCTTAACTAAGAAAGTTTCTTTCAACATGGTGTCCATCTATGACATAATACATGTTGGGTTTAAGCAAGCTGTAAATGAGAAATGAGAAAGAGAAATTGGGTAATATGGGGAAACCAAGTGGAGGGAAAATAAAAATTCATTGAAAATGAAAAGTCATTTCTCCCATATTGGTAGAAGAAAGAATTTTTTTTCCTTATATTGGGAAACACTTCTTTTAGCTCTTAAAGGGTTAAGTAAAGGGTGCCCCTCGCGCCGTCATCATCTCTATCTCTATTCAACTGTCATGCCCTGAGCCTACACCCTAGACGTGACTGGCACTCAAGAACCATTTCTGATCCCCAAGCGAATTCTTGGCATGTCTGACTATTTAGCGGAAGACTCACTCAAGTAGAAAGAAGCTTTATATGCAGAGTTTAACTCATATATCTCAAATAGACCCAACTTAAAGACCGGAAATACTCAATGTTATAAATAAAATTATTTGCAAAACATCTCAAAATAAAAGAGAAATATTGAGAGACTCCTCAACTCTAATCTATCTATGAAGCCTCTAATACTAGGATATATTTCGGGACAAGCCCACAACAACTCAACAATAACAAAAAATAAATGTGAAATCCTCCAGAAAGAAAGACGGCTCACCAAAGCTATTTGAGGTGCAACGGGATCTCAACAAAACACCTATTTATGATTCTAAATACGTATATCTGGATCATAAAAGATGCAGGTCGAATAACATCAAAACATTGAATGTACAAGTATGTAATATAACCGAGACGAAATAACTAAATGAAAGGACTGCAATAGATATATCATAAACTCAACTAAATGTAAAGAATTAAAGAAATGAAATCATTTAACTTTACAAAATACTTTCTCATTTTGAAATTCAACATAATAAGTGATATATTTAAAATACACTTTAACTGTATTGGGAGATTCTCTGACCGACAACCATCACTATGAGCTACGTGATGATACAACGTCTTGGCCATGCTTCCAAAATTGTCCTCTATCGTACTGGATATAAAACTACTCAACCAAGTGGATCAATTAAGCTCTACCCAAAGGCTCTAAGGATTCATCTAAAAAGTGTGATCTTGTACCCATGTTGGCAAGACATGGTTTATGGAGGCTGTGAGTTATCTGAACTCTCCCCCATATTGATGCTCAATACTACTCCCAATAATATATACTCTTGCTCAAATGTATAAAATCATACTATTTCTCTAGTTTGAGATAATTGCTCAAGCTCTCCTCTTAAAAGAGGTCACTGCTCTGAAATATCTCAGAAATGCATTGCTCATTTAGAAAACAAAGTTTCTCTTTGCTCAATGTAAACATACATTTTGGGCTGAGATAATTTCTCAAAAGGGGCATCTTTAAGAGGTAACTTCTCTGTACTTAATCTTTCTGAAAATTCTTTTAAATTTCTCAAAAAAATTCTACTCTTCTTCTTTATGTAAAAATGAAACATTTGGGATATACTTAGTTACCTTATACTATTTTTCAAACTCCTCTGTACTCCCTCAAAACTTAGTTTAAACAATTATGTTTTGTTTAAAATATTCTCAATAACAATTCAATGAATACTCAAGAATATGGTTCATGCTGAAAAATAGACATGAAAAATCAACTCAATAATCACAATGCAAGATATAGCAACTCAATAATTAGGAAATAAAATTCAATAATTAGAACTCAAGAACTTACAATTCAATATCAACTCATCTCAAGGATACTCAAATCTAAGGATAGAACACTAGATTACTCTTTTACTGATTTAAAGTAGATGTAGAGCATGAGGACGAACTAGTCCAACACTATAATAGCCTTACATACTTGTAAGAAAGAAGTTCTTTGGCGAAATAGACATAACTTGAAGAACGCTTTAACATTAGTTTTTCACCTCTTGGAACCTTTCTCTAATGACTTGATTAGTTAATAAATGTAAAATAATTGACTAACACTTTCTAAGCCCTTAATTAGGTGTAAAACATCGTGGTTTAGGCTTAGAATAGAGGTTAAAATGATGTAGTTTAAGTACCAACACATATGGGAAAGAGCAAAATGACCCCAACTTAAAAAAATGTTTAGGTACCTTAAAAGGGAGGTTTCACTGACTGTTTGAGGCTCCACGGTCCGTGAAAAACTTCTCTAGCCATATAGTCATTCGTGAAATTTCAACTATCTGATAGGGATTTACTAAAATGGGCATACCTTTTTACTTTAAACTCGAATGAGCCAAACTTGGTGGCCTTGGAAAAGGGACTCAAAGACCTATAATTTGATAGGTCATGGGCAATCTAATTCATTATGGGATGAGGGATATGATCATTTTAAGTTGACCCAAAACATAAAAGTTGATGAAGTCCCTTTCACAGATGACTTCACGGTCCGTACAAAGCTTTACGAACTGTCCAAGTGTCCGTGAACCTTCCTGAGTTTTGGGGTTCAACTTCACGGGTTAGTTGATGGGTCGTTGACTTCTTCATGGCCCATGAACCTTTCGTAAAAAGAACTTCAAGTTCACCCTTCACCACGGTTTGTTATACGTTCCGTGACACCCTATTCAGACCGTATAACCTTCCGTAGACATGCACATGTACTCAACTGAAGTCTTTTCTCTTTTCAATTTCAAGTTCCAATTTCTGTGCTGTTACAATATCTCCCCCTTAGAAACATTCGTCCTAGAATGAGATCAAACTAAGCATAAAAGGGGGGGAGGGGGGTGGGAAAGTGTCTATCAACCAACACATACCATAAAACATGCAAATAGCATAAACTCAACATATCAACTTAAAGAGTACTTTACAAAGAGTTAGTACTTTGGTTTGGAATTGATTCGGAGGGAAAAAGGTGAGGGTATCTCTTCTTTATGTCCTCATCGACTTCCCAAGTAGCCTCTTCAACAAATTGGTTCCTCCACAAGACTTTGATTGGTGCAACCTCTTTGGTTCTCAACTTGCGAACCTGACGATCAAGGATCTAAATTGGAATCTCCTCAAAAGACATACTGTCTTTTACTCCAATACTCTCAGAAGGCACAATAAGTGTAGGATCAACTAAGTACTTCTTTAGCATAGAAATATGAAACATTGGATGGATTGTTGTTAGTTCTGGTGGTAGCTCCAACTCATAAGCTATATTACCAACCGTGTTGGATATCTGGTTAGGACCAATGCATCGGGACTGAGCTTCCCTTTCTTACCAAACCTCATAACACCCTTCATGAGTGAAACTTTCAGATACACCCAATCATCAACCTCAAACTCCAAATTTCTTCTTCTAACATCAATATAAGATTTTTGATGACTTTATATTGTTTTCAACCTCTCCTAAATTGTATTCACCTTCTCCAGGGCTTGATGAACCAAATATGGTCCTATCAACTGAAATTTGTTAACCTCAAACTAGCCAATAGAAGATCTACACCTTCAACCATATAGAGCCTCATACAGAGCCATCTTCGTGTAGGACAAAAAGGCTGACCTTTCACTTTAAATGGCTAGGCCCTTGTTCATGAGCCATCTTCGTGTAGGACAAAGAGGCTGACCTTTCACTTTAAATGGCTAGGCCCTTGTTCATGAAGACTTGGGACCCAACCTCACACATTCGTGGACTGGACCCAGTCACAACCCAAAGTACACCCCTAGACATGACATGGAGAATAGGATCCCAAGAGACCCTAAACAAGCCACTTGACTTAAGCAATGATGTAAGATAAAGATATACAATACGAAATTGATCATAAAGCTAAAGAAGTCTAAATCATAATATCTCATCTCAAGAGAATTCTTAATACAATTTTACTAGTGGAATCTATAGTAAGTATGACATAAGCCTTTACTATGTAGATGTGGTTAGGACAAACCTCTAAACCACGAATAAGTCTAAAAACTGAAATGAAATAAAACAATAAACTAGTAGGAGATGATCCAGCCCTCGAACCATGAGGACTCACCACTAGAAAACACCGCTGAAAGTCCAATCTAGCTACGATCGTATGGGGAAGCGTTAAACCCTATATTATAAAACAATATATGTACAATATGTATCACACCTTTGAATGTACTGAATATGGGAAACATGTATAAAACGTGAGCATAAATCATGATGTGTTTGAAAATTAAAATGATGCATGACCAAGTAAACAATATCAAATCTCGATAATCTAGTTTCATAAATCATGGGGAAGAGGTCAATACAAAGCTTGGGAAAATCATGTCATAAGCTTAAACCATTTCATCTTAGTATGAGGAAGAGACCATTAACCGACATATAACCAAGAGAGCCAATCATGGAGTTCAATGTATTACCCTATCAAAAAAGACCCCAAACATCTTGCTAGGACATTTAGGATCATTACTTTGAGACTTGGGCACTCACCACTAGTCTTTGAGACTTGAGTACTCGCCACTAGTCTTTTTTAAGACCAAAAATATTCAGAGACTTGGGCACTCACCTCTATTCTCCTGTTTCATGAACACTCGGCCTAGACTACGGTAGCATGTAGTTTATGGGACATGGGTAATCGTCTCTAGTCTACTCGGTGCTAAGTACAACTCCCCATGGAATTTAAGCACTATACTTAATAGTAGCTCCTTTCATTATGATGACTTCATAAGTTGTTCATCGAGACACTAATCTAAGCATCTCAACCTTGATCATCTTCCATATATGAATACTTCAATAGGAAGTAACCTAATTCATCAAAGCATCACAATCATGATCTCCTAAGTATATGAGAAAAGCTTTCACAATTCATTGGTACTCATTTTAAGAGCACCCTAATTCATAACTTAACAAGTTCATAGGACATGTATAAATTCATGATCATATTTCTTAAGCATTCATGCCATCAAGGCTTTATTTCTTAACCAATCATGTATGCAAGAATGGGTTCACGAAGAGCATCCTTAAAAGCATACTATATTCACAAATTCCCCAATTGAATGTTGCATGCATAGTCCCAAAGCATAGTTCATGATCACAATATAATCACATAATAGTTCACATAAATTTCATAAAAAATGACCAATACCACTCAATTCATGCATAATAAGATCAATTAGATTGGATTTATCCATAAACAATTGAACTCATTCATAAATATGCAAAATCCTAAAATTTAGATTGAATTCATAAAGGAGTTTTGGAGAAATCTCCGGGACTCAATGAGTGAAAGAGACCCATTGATGAACTTCTCACATACCTTGATAACAGAGCCCTGGTAATTGAGGAAAAATACCTTGAAGACTTGAAGAACCCTAGAAATCCTTTGGGAGCCTTTGAGAGAAAACCCTCTAGAGGAAATTTGGAGATTTGGAGAATGAAAGGGAATGGGTAGATTTTTTTTGAGTAAAGTCAGTTATAAGGTCTTATTTATAGGCAAAATGACATAGTATAAGAATTAGGTGCATAGGAAAAGACTCAAATACCCTTTAAAAATAATTGTCGTACAGGACTATGAATTTGACCTACGATCGGAGGAACTTTCTACATACTGTACTTGTCAACCATAGTCCAAGTACTGGAGCCTAAGATTTCATCCAACTTCGACGAGACCTTTCTACGGCTCGTACGACTTTCTATGATCTGTAGACTCGCGTAGACCTCAATTTTGACTCAAAATTTCAATGAGTCTAGAAATTTTCTACGGGACCTTCATATGACTCGTAGGACCAACTATAACCTGTCATTTCCTTTCGTAGACTTGAGGTCCTCAATCAGATCTCTGAATCAATCCTATGGATTAGTCCTACGACCTGTCAAACATTCTACTATTTACCCTATCAAGTCATAGTCTAACACCAGAGATTAAATTCTCCCAACTCAACTCTAGGTTCTACGGTTCACTTTCTATGGCCCATAGGACTTCCTACGGTCCATAGGTTGGACTTGTAGACTATTGCTTCAGAGAGATTTCTGCATATTTCTTTCCTTTTCAACTTTCAAACTTCTGAGGTGTTGCAGTCCTACAGTCATAAAGGTTATTTAACTGGTGGTGAATTCAAGTAAGTCTCAATATGGAGGTTGCATGGTCAATGATGTTTCTTAGGTGACAAGGATGATGATCTCCATAACTTCTACTCCTCTTTCCCTTATGGAGGGAGATGTGTCTTATTTTTATAGATATTGAACACTCGTAGAAGATCTTTTACCTATTTATATTAGTTCTTAGGGAGGGTTCCATGTATTTTTAAAAGACAGTAGTAATTATCTAGGTTGGATATTTTTTTCTTAATTAAACGATGGATATATTGATTTTTGTTTACTTTCATGCTATAAGTATTTTTATTGGGTTGTTAGGGTTCTCCTATCTAGGGGTTAGAGGACGTGCCCACACGGTGTGGTGGTTTGAGTCGCGACAGTTTTCTACATTACTATTGTTGCACGAATATTTAGCTGTAAAGTTTTGATGTTAAAAGTACGCTTGCATGTTTTACTTTTCATATATCCATCTTAAACTCTATTTTTAGAGTTACTTTCTCAGATTTGTATATTCATTTAATCAACCCGTTGTTTCATTTAGCTATTTTACATACCATTCATTCCATTTACTAATGCCATTTGGAGCTGCATCATTAAATGATGCAGATTCAGGTGTTTGTGATCGTCAGCATGTGCTTCAATAAGACCTCTTTCGATCAACTTTTTTTGGTAGGATCTCTTGGCTTCCGGAGGGCTCCAGTTTATCTAGTTCAGTTCATTTGATTATTAGTCATTTCAATAGAAGAGTTAGGTAGCTAAGGGTCTTGTCCAGGCACCTTTTTTCAGTTCAATAGTGACACCTTTTTTTAGTTCAATAGCGACACCTTTTTGAGTCCTCTATTATTCCAAATGCATCATATCATATTTAGAAACATTATGCAAAATTACAGTCAACATTTTGTAGAATATATATCTCTAGATATATGTATTCATATTTTAACGATATTAAAAGTCTAAAATAAATTTTATCTAACCTAAACTAGAGATGCGTAAGAAAAATTCGTGAAATGATCTTTAAAAATAAACGATACACCATAAAACTCTCATAGACACAAATAAATATAGAACGAAACTAACAGTAAATTTCCATACATATTCTGAACCCTCCTCTATAAATTAATTGAAAGAATTATTAATTAGGGACATATTTCATAACCTCAAAATTAATATTGAACGAAATGGCAAAGTCTAGCATCTCAAAAGTTCATTACGGTGTCCTTTTCATTGTGTTCCTTCTCTTAGGTATTTCATATTTGTTTCCCATTTATCTACAATTGACCAATAATAACTTAAGTAGGGGTGTTTATGAAAAATAAAAGAAAATTAAAAGAAAACAAAAATAGATATGAGAAAAATTAGACACTTCTTTGATTTAGTTTTGTTTTGATTCTAAAAAATTGATAACATTTTATTAGGTTTTCAATTTTTTTTTTTGAAAAAAAATGAAATGGTAGAACCAAACTGACTATAAAATACCTATTTAAGAATTATAATAAAATATATGCATATATTTTTTTAAAAAAATTATTGTAAAAGTTCATTTTTTGCAATATTGATCGGTGGTGTTTGACTTTATAGTAATTCAATATCTACTTTTACATTCTTGCCCGATTTATAATTTTTATTTTGATAAATCCAAGAATTTTGCTTCATGTTCAGAATAAATTGAAAATATGTTAGCATATATATTTTTAAAAACAACAAAAAAATAAATTAATCGACAAAATCAAAGAAGTAAATAAAATTGGCTTAATTGATTTGGTTTGATTCAAATATTTGAAAAACCTACTTAGTAAGTTTGGTCGTCCTTTAGTGAAAACAGACCCAAACCAAATCATTGACACATGTAGTGTCAACAAGTCAGTATCCTCTATTTATAAATGTGTTATTATTATTAGTAAAAAATGATACGTTTTACCAAAAAATGAATGATGAAAGTGATTATTTAAAATTATAAGATAATGCCAACAAATCTTTAGAATTCTCCACCGTTGTAGGAGAAAGCAATTTGAGCGAGTTCATGCTATGTGGATGACGCAGCGAGTTGAATATAAGGGCTTTCAGACAGCTTTAGAAGAGTGCTTGATAGACCTTAATGCTAGGAATAAGACCTTTCTTTCATCCCAATTTTGGGACAAATCCAAATAAGGCACTTATATATTTATTTTCTCCGTATTATATTTTGTATGTTATCTTAGAAAATTCTAAACCTTCAATTAAAAAATGTACAATTAAATTTGAATTTCAGGTTCGGTCCAAGGAGATGGCTTGAAATGTTGCACTGACAACCACATCGGAAGATGTGTTCCAGTCTCATGATGATACGACATGTGATAATCTTTGCAAGCAAAATTGCATGGGAGGCCACTGCAAAATCATCGGCTCAAAATCTCCTAACCATTTCTGTCATTGTCTTTGTTGACAAACCTTCAAATTTAATCTATACACATGACTACTTTTATGAAAGAGAGTCTATTAAGATTCAATATACATATATTGTAATTTATTTAAAAATAATCTAAATCAATGTTAAAAATGTATTATCTTCAATTTGGTTTTTTCGTTGCTTCGTAATTAATTTTATTTTTTTACACTAATGTCATTTTAGATATTATTTTGGTAAAGAAGTAAAAAATTATAATCTTAATATGGTAAAAAAAAATTCTTTATAAGATGTCAATTGTATTATTATTACTGGAAGTCCAATACTTCTATTGTCTAACTCCTTTGTAAATAACGATCCCATATACCTGTGACTTCTCACACCTCCATAATATTGTTCATGATCTCTATGATTAATCATTATGTTATGTTTAAGGCAACCTTATTACTTACCATCATTATGTCATAGTATAAGTTTTGAAATTTGATGTATGAAATAAGAAAGTTATAGTATATTGTTTCTCCTATTTTAATTTTTACATTATTATTTTAAGCTTGATTCTACAATACTTTATAAGAACGAAATTCTAATCTTCAATAGTTGAGTTATAGTTTAATTTATAACATTATCCACTCTTTTGTTTGATCCAAAATGGTAATACAGATATATATCTTCTTTATAGTGTTACCATTTACACATCTAAAGAAAAAAAATATTTTCTTGTTGTGTTATAAAAAAGACATATACAGTAATACAAAATTAGTCGAGGCTATGTAAGAGAAGCTCTATTACTATTGGGGAGTGTTGGACACTAATAATGTATTATATATGTCACGACAAAAAATTGTAACACCTCGAAAATCTAGTAGACTAAACTATGCCTAAGTGAGAGGGCTAGGGCCAAAGAAGAGAGCTAAGGCCAAGGAAGAGGGCTAGGGCAGCCCACTTTTCCTTTGACATTGCCCCACCTTCCACGACCAGTGGTGAGAACCATGACGCGTGGTATGGCTTGTGGCAGGCTAGGCAGTAGCTACCTCAAAGCTACCCAAAACAATCCCCTCCACATGAGCCACTTCACGGCTCGTGAAGGCTATCACTGGTCGTGGGAAGGCTCGTGGCGGTGACTTAGTTTTAGGGGGATAATGGGGTGGCACCCTAGCTACTGGACCAAGGACCACAGAGGGCACCACGGCTCGTGGTAGGGACCACAACTCGTGGGACCTCATGTGGTCATGAGGCAGACCACTGTAGGCTTGGGGCAATTTGGGTCTTTCCAATTTTAATTAGATTAATACCATGTTGTTTTTCCTAAGAATAAGACCCCTATATAAGTGATTTTAACCCTTAAACTCACCCATTCAAGTCATTATTTCCAAAACCCAGAAGAAAACCAAAGATCTTCCCCTCCAAAATATTTCTCTTTCTAGAAACTTGAAGAAGAAGAAAGGATTCAAGCTAGGATCAAGGTCAAGCCTCAATTAATCCATTGAATTTAAGCTTTGGGCATTAAGGTATGGTAGTTTTCATTCATGGATTCCTTTCATCAATGGAGATCCTAAATTCCTCAATTTCAAAGATTAGAATTCCCCAATTAAGTTAGGGTTTTCTTCAATTATCATGGGTTCTCTAAATTGTTGATTTAAACTATTGAATTATGATCTCTTATGTATGAATTGATGAATTACAATGATTTTATGATGATTTACCCCATGAACCCATGTAATCCCCATGTTTTCAAGTTATGAATTATATGATGTGGGATTGTGATCTTCAAGGAAAAGTTTTATAAAATTAGGCATGTATTGCAAGCTTTACATGTATTTATGATGAAATCCATATCTAACCCATGTTTTCTAAGAGTTTATGATTGAAAGTGGATTTTGACCTTAAGATGTAAACTATGGACTTAATTGAATCAAAGACAAGGAGCTATCTTAATGAAACTAGCTTGAATTGGTTATCGAATGGAACAATTTCATGAGTAATGAAGTCAAGTAAGAAATGATTATTTCGTGGGAATTTATGCTTAACACCGAGTGGATATTGAAGATGAGATAGAAGCTCTCACGTTATTAGAGTCTGAATTTCCAAAGTGATCTCAGGAGATGGAAGCCTTCACGAAGTAGAGTTCGGGTTTCTAGTAGCAATCTCCTTATCCCATAAATATGTGCCCACATAGGTTGATTAGCTAGTGGATCCACTTAATCTAGAAGTTGAGGTTCTACCTTCGGCAAGTAGAACACCCATTTTCGGTATGGGACATGCCGAGGGATCATGTTATAGCTCACTTGGTCTCAAGTCGGTTAAGGATAATTCCCCACAAGTAAGAATGAACTAAGGTTACTTCAAGAAGTATTGCATATGGGTTCGAAGGTTTTAAAGAAGAAGTTAACTTGCATTGACCATGATTTATGACTAATGTTTTATAACTCTTTCATATGATGTTTAACTTGATCAATTGCATGCCATGAAATGAAATGTCCCTTTTAGCATGATTTTAAATGTTTTATGCATGACTATCATACTTGATACATTGTTTTGTACTAACACGTACTCTTGCCTACTTTTTTCCCAAATGTAAGGTCCGATATTCAGGGTGCTCAGTTTTGTGGCTAGTAGGTGATTTGATTGATTCTCGAGCTTTGGTGAGTCCTCATACTTCGAGGACAGAGTTTTATTATTTAGTTTCTTTCATGTATTTCTCTTTTGGACATGATGTATGGGCTAGGCCCAATTTCATTCTATTGTATTAGATGGCTATGATGAAACACGAGTTTAGACTTCCGCTTTTCATTTTATAAAATATTTTGGACATGGACTACTTTTACTCTTATTGTTCTATTTATTATGTTATGAGAGCTAAGTGGCTTATATGGAGTCCTTCGGGGTTATATACGTCATGTTACATCTAGGGGGTACCCCTGGGTCGTGACAAACTTGGTAATCAAAGCACAAGGTTTATAATGGTCCTAGTATGTCTCATAAGCCATGTCTAGTAGAGTCTTGCTCATGAGCGTGAAGCGCACCACATTTATGAATGAAAGGCTACAAGATGATTAGGAAACTCCACTTCTTTCATTACTCTGAAGTCGTGCGATAGAGTTTAACTCTATAAGGTCTCTCTCCTAATCCTTATCCTATGTTCTTCAGGATATGGCTACCCTAAGAGCTTATGTTACAAGGAATGCAATAGAGAATGTGGAACAAGAAGATCCTCCATAAGCTCTTCATGTTCCGATCGATCCTTTGGCCAAACAAGTGTCTAATGCAAAGTTTAGGGCTACTTTTCAAGTATTGGCCNACTTCTTTCATTACTCTGAAGTCGTGCGATAGAGTTTAACTCTATAAGGTCTCTCTCCTAATCCTTATCCTATGTTCTTCAGGATATGGCTACCCGAAGAGCTTATGCTACAAGGAATGCGATGGAGAATGTGGAACAAGAAGATCCTCCCTAAGCTCTTCATGTTTCGATCGATCCTTTGGCCAAACAAGTGTCGAATGCAAAGTTTAGGGCTACTTTTCAAGTATGGTCGAAGCTATGACGACCCAAGCAAATAGGGAGGTAGTGGTTCCCGTGAACCCAAATGTGGGTACCACGGCTTCAAGAGTGAGGGAATTCACAAGAATGAACGCTTCGGAGTTTCATGATTCCAAAGTTGAGAAAGATCCTCAAGAGTTTATTGATGAGGTCTATAAGGTTTTAATGATCATGGGAGTTACGCCAGTGGAAAAGGTGGAGTTGACCGCTTACCAATTGAAAGGTGTGGCTCAAATATGGTATAACCAACGGAAAAAAGGGAGGCCGAAAGATGTGGGTCCTCTTGATTGGGAAAATTTTAAGGCCCCATTTCTTGATAGGTTCTTTCCCCTTGAGATGAGGTAAGCCAAGGTGCTTGAGTTCATTAACCTTCGACAAGGAAGTATGAGTGTGAGGGAATATGCTCTAAAGTTCACTTAATTGTCTAAGTATGCTCTAACATTGGTTGTGGATTCAAGGGCTAAGATGAGTAAGTTTGTATCGGGTGTGTCCGAAATGATGGTTAAAGAGTGCCGAACTGCAATGCTCATTCATGATATGGACATCTCTCGTCTTACAGTGCATGCACAACAAATTGAGGAGGAAAAACTTAAGGAAAATTCTAGGGAGGTAAAAAGGGTAGGACAAGTGATGGAAATTTCTCTAATGCAAGGTCTGGTGGACAAGGTTGTCCTAGATTTCGACAAAGGTTTTCCGGTCAAGGTTCATCCAATGATCTTCCTAAGTTAAAAAAATATAGGGTGTCTAACCCTAAGTCTTAAGGAGGTAATGGTAGTGGATCTTCGTTGCCCATGCCTACTTGTATTAAGTGTGGAAGGAAGCACGATAGTAAGTGCCTAGCCGGCTCAAATGGTTGTTATAGTTGTGGTAAAAGTGGTCACAAATGAGGGATTGTCCGATGCTTAAGGCTCAAGGAAGAGAGGGTAAACAAG
Source organism: Solanum stenotomum (assembly GCF_019186545.1). Classification (NCBI taxonomy): domain Eukaryota; kingdom Viridiplantae; phylum Streptophyta; class Magnoliopsida; order Solanales; family Solanaceae; genus Solanum; species Solanum stenotomum. The sequence continues at coordinate 81,598,111 of NC_064282.1, read as the reverse complement.
CCTCTACTAGTTGTGCAGGTCCCAATGATCCTAAGAAAAACCACTTCTATGCCCTTCAGACTCAAGGTGAGCAAGAAGGTTCTCCCGATGTGATTATTGGTATGTTGAAAATTTTCCAACTTGATGTATATGCTTTGCTTGATCCTGGTGCTACCTTGTCTTTTGTGACGCCATATGTGGCTATGAGGTTTGAATTTCTCCTCGATGTGTTGTTCGAACCTTTTTCTGTCTCTACTTTGATGTTATCTTGGGTATGAATTGGCTGCACTCATGCTATACTTCTATTGATTGTAGAACTCGTGTAGTCAAGTTTCAGTTCCCAAATGAGCCTATCCTAGAATGGAATGAGGGTGGGGGAGATTCTATGACTAAGGGTCAGTTTGTCTCTTATCTTAAAGCTAGAAAGATGATTTCTAATGGTTGCTTTTACCATCTAGTTAGGGTGAGGGATGTAGATTCTGAAACCCCATCTCTTGAGTCGGTCCCCGTTGTTAATAAGTTTTCAAAAATGTTCCCAGATGACTTACCCAATATTCCTCCCAAGCGGGAAATAGACTTCGGTATTCACCTTCTCCCAGATACGCAACCTATTTCCATTCCTCCTTATCGTATGGCTCCGGTAGAACTTAAGAAGTTGAAAGAACAATTGAAGGATTGGTTGGATAAGGGTTTCATTCTATCGAGTATCTCTCTATGAGGTGTTTTAGTTTTGTTTGTAAGGAATAAAGATGGTTCTCTTCGTATGTGTATTGTTTATCGACAGTTGAACAAGGTGACCATTAAGAATAAGTATCCTCTCCCAAGGATAGATGATTTGTTTGACCAACTTCAAGGGGCAAGTTATTTCTCTAAGATTGATCTCCGATCGGGTTATCACCAATTGAGGGTGAAAAATGATGACATTCCGAAGGTGACTTTTCAAACTCGGTATAGTCATTATGAGTTTCTAGTAATGTTGTTTGGGTTGACTAATGCTCCAACGACATTTATAGACTTGATGAATTGGGTGTTTAGACAATACCTTGACATGTGTGTGATTGTGTTTATCGATAATATTTTGGTCTATTCAAGGAGTGAGAATGAGCATGTTGACCATTTGAGGATTGTATTACAAGTTCTTAAGGACTAACAACTTTTTGCAAAGTTTAGCAAGCATGAATTTTGGTTAAGGTCCGTAGCTTTCCTCGGTCATATTGTTTCGAGTAAGGGTACTGAGGTAGATCCTAAGAAGATGGATATGGTCAAGAGTTGGCCTAGATTTCTAACTCCCTTGGATATTAGAAGTTTCTTGGGTTTGGCCGGTAACTATAAAAGGTTTGTTGAGGGTTTCTCATCAATTAATTGCCTTTCCTTTGATGGCCTTGACTTAAAAGACGGCTAAGTTTGTGTGGTCCGAAACATGTGACAAGAGTTTCCAAGAGTTGAAGGATAGACTAACTTCCGCTCCAGTGTTGACTGATATACCGTGAGTTTACGATATTTCTAATACATTTCACTTACAAGTTGTGTGTGTCTAGGGCCTTTTTGTATTGGTTTTTATGTGTTTTTATTGTACTTTACAGGAAAGATGTTCAGGCGCAGAAGTATAGAGACAGCTGTGAAAAATGCAGAAAGAGGGCAGTCACGGATGTGATCTAAGGACCGTAGGTCCATTGACGGTCCGTAGGTGATGATCGTAGATCAGCAGGCAAGGTATGGATGACAAATCAGTGAAATCTGACCAAGTGAGGAACCACGGTGGCCATTGACGGTACGTAGATTGATCTACGGACCGTACTGATCGATCCGTAGAATGAGACTGCATGGGTTCCAGTACCTGATTTTTGAAGATTCTAAGTGCGGAGCTACGGAGGGGATTGACGGACCGTAGATCGATCTACGATCTGTACTGCAAGTTCGTTGTTTTCTTCAGAGAAGCTGATTTAAGGAAGCTGAAATATTTTCTAAGTCCTGGCTGACGGAAGGGACTTACGGACCGTAGATCCATTGATTGTCCGTAAGTCAGTCTCGTGGAATGAAAACGCGTGCCTGAACAAACTTTCCTTAAATTGTTTCCCTTTTAATTTAGGATTTGTTTTCTATAAATAGGGCATGTAAACCTCGTTTTTAGGGGTTAGACATTATTATTCTAGTTTTACTTTGTGCCTTTGGAGATTAATTTGCAACTCTAGCAATTATTGATTTCCTAAGTTCGTTTTGAAGATTTTCGCTTTGCAATGCAAGTTAAATTTCTGGGTTTATTATTCTCTTTACGTAAGTTCATGATTCCTTCATCTAAAACTATGAATTGTGTTCTTGCTAATATGAGTAAATAAATCCAGAACTAGGGTTGTGGGAGCCATGATCGATTAACAAAGTATGAATAGTAAATAAGCAATTCTTGAATAGTGGTTTGCATGCATTGATAATTCTTTCATTTAAAAGACTTTTTAACGAGTGCACGCTTTAGAACTTGCCTTGTTGCTACTTGCTGGACCAAGGAGGTAATCAATAAGAAAAGAATTATCAACATAGATTTAGTGTGATAGCTGATTTTTGGAAGCTGAAATATTTTCTAAGTCCTGGATGACGGAAGGGACTTACGGACCGTAGATCCATCGACGGTCCATAAGTCAGTCTCATGTAATGAAGACGCGTGCCTGAACAAACTTTCCTTAAATTGTTTCCCTTTTAATTTAGGATTTGTTTTCTATAAATAGGGCATGTAAACCTCGTTTTTGGAGGTTAGACATTATTATTCTAGTTTTACTTTGTGCCTTTGGAGATGAATTTGCAACTCTAGCAGTTATTGATTTCCTAAGTTTGGTTTGAAGATTTTGGCTTTGCAATTCAAGTTAAATTTTTTGGTTTATTATTTTCTTTTCGTAAGTTCATGATTCCTTCATCTAAAACTATGAATTGTGTTCTTGCTAATATGAGTAACTAAATCCACAACTAGGGTTGTGGGAACCATGAGCGATTAACAAAGTATGAATAGTAAATAAGCAAGTCTTGAATAGTGGTTTGCATGCATTGATAATTCTTTCGTTTAAAAGTCTTTTTAACGAGTGCACGCGTTAGAACTCGCCTTGTTGCTACTTGCCGGACCAAGGAGGTAATCAACAAGAAAAGAATTATCAACATAAATTTACTGTGATACTATCTAATAGGCTAGTGTCAATTGGTGCGAAGTAATAACTAAGCCAAACATCGATTATGATGTCTAATATGAGGTAAATGTAAGGGTTAGTAAATTATACACACGTAGCCGGACCAAGGTGCGGGGTGAAATTCTCTAGATGCCGGACCAAGGATTTAGAGATACCTAACTTATCACTTTGCATGTAATACACTAGGAAATGATTGCTATTATTAGGATTACTACGTTATGAGCTTATGGGGAACACGTATACCCTAGTTATTTCTCTTATATTGATAACAACCAAAGTTGAGTTTTGATTACTGATTACTTATTAAATTCTTACTACTTGTTTCACACAAACAAACCCCGCTTTAATTACCTGTTTCTGGAAGTAATTTGACTAATTGAATATAATTGTTGGTTAAAGTACAGTCTAAACCATTTTCCTCATGGGATCGACCCCAACCTACAAGTTGGGTTCTTTACTTGATAACGATCGCTTATACTTCTGTAGGGAGGTGTAATTTGAGCGTATCAAATTTTGGCGCCGTTGCCGGGGAATTTGGATTTTAGATTTATTTTAACTACATTATTGAACGTTAGTCAAATATTTTCTAATTAAACTTTTTCTCTTTGCTTTTGTCCCTCTCAGGTTCTGACTCTAGTATATGCCAAGTACACGGAGCCAGGATGAACCACTTACTCCTTACGATCCAGAGCTGAATCGCACCTTGCGAAGAATGAACAATCAAAGAGATCCAATTGATCCTATCGGAGGAAATCTAGTTGATGCAGTTGAGTTACAACAACAGAGGGTAGTTGGTGAAGAAAACCAGGTTCCAACTGAAAATTGATTCGAAGATGCGCTGAGGGCGCAAGATCTACTAGGCCCACGACAACATGAAAACTATCGGACATGAATATAGAAAACTCTGATGGACCTATTGTCTTACCCCCTTTACCTCTAGGACACACATTTGTGGTGACTAGTAGTTTGATGCAGATGCTTACAGCAAGAGCCTTATTCTCAGGATCGCCATCGGAGGATCCACATGCTCACTTAGCCAAGCTAAGGGTGGTTTGCAAAAGTTGTGCAGGTAGACCAGACCTGGATTTGGATGTCATTGGATTACAAGTGTTTCCTATGTCACTGATAGGCGATGCTGCAATATGGTTCACTGAGCTTCCTTATAACTCAATATTTACATGGGACCAACTGGCAGACGTGTTCCGAGCGAAGTACTATCCAGTGTCCAAGAAGCTAAATCACGAAGATAGGGTCAACAATTTGTAGCATTACCTGGAGAGTCTGTGAGCAACTCTTGGGACAGATTCACTGCATTCGTAAGAGGTGTTCCAAATCACCGTATTGATAATGAGTCGCTGAAGGAATATTTCTATCGAGGACAGGATGATAACAATAAAACAGTTCTTAACACTATTACTGGAGGTTCATATGGTGATTGTACATATGCACAGATTGCTGAAAAATTAGAGAGGATCTCTCGCAACAACAAAGCATGGAGCACTAAGAGGTCAGATACTGGGAGAAATACATTTGCCATTCATAATGCAACTGTCAACTCTGCAGATGATATTCGTGAGGAGATGGCTCAGATGAGGACAGAGTTGGGATTGGTATTGAAGCATATGAGCGGAGGAGCAGAAAAGGTAAATGCTGTGAACTACTTAACTGGAACTCCACCACCAGTTGAGGAGTGTTACTATGAAAAGGATACTTATGCTGTGAATGATCATACGGGGGGTTTCCGACCAAATTCCCAAGGATCCAACACGGAAAATTGGCGTCAAGGTCAAGGGAACCAAGGTAAGAACTATGGAAATTACTACCGAGAGGGTCACTATGTCCGGGATGGGAACTTCAATCGCGACAACAACTACAACAGGAACAACTATGGCAACAGAAACGATCGGGTTAGACCCTATGTTCCCCCTTAAAATCGGGAATCTGGTGCTAGGGAAGCTGGAGGTAATATGGCGCGTATAGAAGATATGATGCAGACGATGATGAGAAGGTTTGATGCAACTGATGAGAATGTGAAGGAGATGAGAAACGACTTGTCTGGCATTGGTCAAAAGGTTGATGCCCATGCAGTGTCAATAAAGCATCTAGAGCAACACATGACTCAGTTGTCTACTACAGTGAACCCGTGTCAACCTGGCACTCTTCCTAGCAACACCATCTAGAATCCTAAGAATGATGGTCATTGTATGGCAATTACTACTCGAGGGGGTAAGCAAACCATAGATCCACCTATGCCGTCTATGGTGGATACTGAGATTAGAAAAGAAGATGACGTGGTGGAAGTTAGAGAAGAGTCTGAGACTGCGACAGAGCAAGAAATGGAGATATCTCAGAAAGTGGTCCCCATACCTAGACCTCCACCACCTTTCCCACAGAGGTTAGTGAAGAAGACTGAAGATGGTAAATATCGCAGGTTTATTACTATATTGAAACAACTTTCTATCAATATCCCTTTGATAGAAGCCTTGGAGCAAATGCCTGGGTATGCCAAGTTTATGAAAGATATGGTGACAAAAAAAAGGTCTGTGAGTTTTGAAGATGATGATAGATTGCAGGATTGTAGCGCTATTGCTACAAGATCTCTGGTTCAGAAGAAGGAAGACCCTGGTGCTTTCACGATCCCATGTACTATAGGGTTGTTACAGTTTGCTAAGGCATTGTGTGATCTGGGAGCTAGCATTAACTTCATGCCCTTCTCTATTTACAAGAAGTTGGGTTTAGGGGACCCAAAGCCCACTGCAATGCAGTTACNTCACTATGTCCGGGATGGGAACTTCAATCGCGACAACAACTACAACAGGAACAACTATGGCAACAGAAACGATCGGGTTAAACCCTATGTTCCCCCTCAAAATCGGGAATCTGGTGCTAGGGAAGCTGGAGGTAATATGGCGCGTATAGAAGATATGATGCAGACGATGATGAGAAGGTTTGATGCAACTGATGAGAATGTGAAGGAGATGAGAAACGACTTGTCTGGCATTGGTCAAAAGGTTGATGCCCATGCAGTGTCAATAAAGCATCTAGAGCAACAGATGACTCAGTTGTCTAATACAGTGAACCCGCGTCAACCTGGCACTGTTCCTAGCAACACCATCCAGAATCCTAAGAATGATGGTCATTGTATGGCAATTACTACTCGAGGGGGTAAGCAAACCATAGATCCACCTATGCCGTCTGTGGTGGATACTGAGATTAGAAAAGAAGATGACGTGGTGGAAGTTAGAGAGGAGTCTGAGACTGCGACAGAGCAAGAAACGGAGATATCTTAGAAAGTGGTCCCCATACCTAGACCTCCACCACCTTTCCCACAGAGGTTAGTGAAGAAGACTGAAGATGGTAAAAATCGCAGGTTTATTACTATGTTGAAACAACTTTCTATTAATGTCCCTTTGATAGAAGCCTTGGAGCAAATGCCTGGGTATGCCAAGTTTATGAAAGATATGGTGACAAAAGAAGGTCTGTGAGTTTTGAAGATGATGATAGATTGCAGCATTGTAGCGCTATTGCTACAAGATCTCTGGTTCAGAAGAAGGAAGACCCTGGTGCTTTCACGATCCCATGTACTATAGGGTTGTTACAGTTTGCTAAGGCATTGTGTGATCTGGGAGCTAGCATCAACCTCATGCCCTTGTCTATTTACAAGAAGTTGGGTCTAGGGGACCCAAAGCCCACTGCAATACAGTTACTAATGGCTGATTGAACTGTGAAGAGGCCCATTGGTGTACTCCATGACGTGCTAGTGAAAGTAGAGTCTTTCATCTTTCCGGCAGATTTTGTGATTCTTAACTATGGGTTGACTTTAAGGTTCCTATCATCCTTGGGAGACCATTTCTTGCCACAGGGCATGCGTTGGTTGATATGGAAATGGGGCAGATAAAGTTCAGACTGAACAATGAAGAAGCAACTTTCAATATCTGTAGGTCCATGAAGCAGAATGGTGAGCTCCAAACAGTATCTGCTATAACTTACAGAGTGGAGAGTGGGTCAGAAGTGCGAATTGAAGAGCGACTAGGTGTTGAGGCACTAGCAGCAGTTATGATGAACTTCGATAATGATGGTATTGAAGAGTATGATGAGTTGGTAGCCGCACTCGATAAGTGTGAACACCGGTCTAAACCAAAGAAGTATGAGTTAGACATGAAGTATCGTGAGTCCCCACCCACAAGACAATCCATTGTGGAGGCACCGAAATTGGAGCTTAAGGCTCTACCACCGCACTTGAGGTATGTATACTTGGGCGAAGAGAATACTTTGCCGGTCATCATTGCAGCAGATTTGAATGCGAGGCAAGTAGAGTGCTTGGTGACTATATTAAAGAGGTTCAAGCGAGCTATTGGGTGGACTATTGCAGACATTATTGGGATTCCCCCCGGTATTTGCTCTAACAAAATCCAACTCATACTAAATCATAAGCCCAGTATTGAGCACCAGAGAAAATTAAATCCACCTATGGAAGAGGTAGTTAAAAAGGAGATCATCAAGTGGCTAGATGCAGGAATCATCTATCCCATTGCTGATAGTAGTTGGGTGTGTCCTGTGCAGTGTGTGCCTAAAAAGGAAGGTATGAGTATAGTTCCAAATGAAAGAAATGAGCTTGTTCCAATAAGGCCCGTTACTGGATGGAGAGTTTGTATGGATTACCGGAAGTTGAATGCATGGACTGAAAAGGACAACTTTCCCATGCCATTCATGGACCAGATGTTGGATAGACTTGCAGGAAAGGGTTGGTATTATTTTCTTGATGGGTTTTTGGGCTACCATCAAATTTCTATAGCTCCAGAAGACCAAGAGAAGACCACCTTCACTTGCCCATATGGGACTTTTTCTTTCAAACGGATGCCATTCGGGTTGTGCAATGCTCCAGCAACCTTCCAGCGGTGTATGATGTTGATATTTTATGATATGGTGGAGGATACTATTGAAGTGTTCATGGATGATTTTTCAGTGGTAGGTGATTCTTTTAATCGTTGCCTAGATCATCTGGCCGAGGTGCTTAAAAGATGTGAAGACTGCAACTTGGTGCTGAATTGGGAAAAGTGTAATTTCATGGTTAAAAAAGGTATAGTGTTGGGTCATCGAATTTCAGAGAAAGGTATGGAGGTTGATTGAGCTAAAGTTGAAGTAATAGAAAAGCTTCCACCACCTATTTCTGCAAAAGGTGTTAGAAGTTTTCTTGGGCATGCAGGTTTTTATAGGAGGTTCATCAAAGATTTTTCCAAAATTGCACATCCGTTATGCAAACTGCTCGAGAAAGGGTGTAAATTCTATTTTAATGATAATTGTCTTAGAGCATTTGGAGAGTTGAAGAAGAAGTTAGTCACAACACCAATCATTATTTCACCGGATTGGGGACAACCATTTGAGGTAATGTGCGATGCGAGTGGATTGGCGCTTGGTGTAGTATTGGGACAAAGGCAAGAGAAAATTCTTCACCTTATTTACTATGCTAGCAAAGCTCTAAATATGGCACAGAAGAACTATACTGTGACAGAACAAGAACTTCTTGCGGTGGTTTTTGCATTCGAGAAATTTTGATCCTACTTGCTTGGTACTAAGGTCATAGTGCATACTGACCATTCTGCATTGAGGTACTTGATGTATAAAAAGGATGCAAAACCGAGATTGATTAGATGGGTATTGTTGTTGCAGGAGTTTGATTTTGTAGTAAAAGATAGAAAGGGGACCGAAAATCAAGTTGCCGATCAGTTGTCCAGATTAGAGGAAGAGGCTATGCTGAAGCTTGGAGATAGGGCTAAAATTAATGATACTTTTCCAGATGAACATGTATTGGCTGCATCTCATGATTTGATTCCTTGGTCGCAGAATTTGCTAATTATTTGGCAAGCGATATTGTGCCCCCCGATTTGTCTTTTCACCAAAGGAAAAAATTTATGCATGAAGTTAAGAGATTCTTTTGGGATGAACCTTACTTGTATCTTAGTTGTGCTGATGGAATTATTCGTCAATGTGTGCCCGAGGTTAAGATGTTGAGTGTACTTGAAGCATGTCATTCATCACCTGTTGGTAGGCATCATAGTGGTATTCGGACTGCACATAAGATTTTGCAATATGGGTACTACTGGCCTACCATTCACCAAGATGCTCATGACTTCGCCAAGTCTTGTGATCGTTGCCAAAGAGAAGGAGGGATTTTGAAGAGGCAAGAGCTCCCAATGAATAGAGTTGTTTGATGTATGGGGCATTGCTTTTATGGGTCCACTTGTTAGTTCATATGGGATGAAGTATATTCTTGTTGCGGTTGATTATGTATCAAAGTGGGTGGAAGCAGTTGCACTCTCCAACAATGAAGGTAAAAGTGTCACCGCATTCTTGAAAAAGAATATCTTCTCTAGATTTGGTACACCGAGGGCAATTATTAGCGATGGAGGTTCTCACTTTTTTAATAAGTTGTTCAAGGTACTACTTGAAAAATATGGTGTCCGTCATAATGTAGCCATTCCTTACCATTCACAGACTAGCGGTCAAGTTGAAGTATCCAACAGAGAGATCAAACAAATATTGGCAAAGACTGTGAATGCTAATAGAACAGATTGGTCAAGGAAACTTGATGATGCTCTATGGGCATATCGCACTGCATACAAGACCCCCATAGGTATGTCTCCTTACCAACTTGTATATGGGAAGTCTTGTCATTTACCAGTAGGGCTAGAGCATAAGGCTATGTGTGCAATGAAGAAGTTAAATTTGGATTGTGGCGCCGCATCTAACCAAAGGATAAATGACTTGAATATGCTTGATGAGTTTCGCCTAAAAGCTTATGAAAGTTCAGCCTTGTACAAAGAGAAGATGAAGAGGTATCATGATCAAAGAATTGAAAAGCGAGAATTTGTGGTTGGTGATCTTGTGCTGCTATTCAACTCTAGGTTGCGCCTGTTTCCAGGCAAACTCAAGTCCAAGTGGACCGGGCCATTTTTGCTCACAAAAGTGCTCTCCTATGGAGCGGTTGAGCCTGAAAATAGGGATGGAACAAGGTTCGTGGTGAATGGGCAAAGGATCGAGATCTATCTGGGAAATGCTGAAACTGTGCAAGAAGTGATTGAGGCCTACAATCTTGATGAAGTCTGAGTAATCAAGACACCTGCGTCGTGCCGCGACGTTAAATCAAGCACTGCTTGGGAGGCAACCCAAGATGTACAATCTAGCCAACAATAGGGNGAAAAGCGAGAATTTGTGGTTGGTGATCTTGTGCTGCTATTCAACTCTAGGTTGTGCCTGTTTCCAGGCAAACTCAAGTCCAAGTGGACCGGGCCATTTTTGCTCACAAAAGTGCTCTCGCATGGAGCGGTTGAGCCTGAAAATAGGGATGGAACAAGGTTCATGGTGAACGGGCAAAGGATCAAGATCTATCTGGGAAATGCTAAAACTGTGCAAGAAGTGATTGAGGCCTATAATCTTGATGAAGTCTGAGTAATCAAGACACCTGCTTCGTGCCGCGACGTTAAATCAAGCATTGCTTAGGAGGCAACCCAAGATGTACAATCTAGCCAACAATAGGGTTTTGTTTTCCATTTAGTAGTTTAGCTTTCTCTGATTACTTGCGTCTTTGTATCAATTTAGGTAGGTGTTTCAGTGTTTTAGTTCTTAGTGTTGGCTAGAATTAGTATAGGGTCCGTGTCTAAAAAGTGTCCAGAAAATGTAAAAAAATAATAGCCTACTGGTTGCTACATGTGCAGGTACACCACGAAAAATCTGCAGCAAAATGGTCTGGTGCAGAGGTCTACGGACCCCATCGACGGTCCGTCGATTCATCAACGGGCCGTAAATGGTGTCCATAGATCCCAGGTAAGCATCTAAATTTTTCCAAGTGTAATAGTGATCTATGGTCCTGATCTATGAACCGTAGATCGACTCACGGACCGTAGATGGGGTCTCGTGAGTCCAAACCTTAAGGCTGTCTGACTTGACCCGGACCCCCTATTTAAAAACCCTCATGTTTTAAACCATTTCAAATTCCCTCCATTACTCCCAACACCGTTTCCCCCATCCCATTAACTCCCTAAATCACTCCATAATTCCCCCATACTATCACTCCTTCTATAAATTCTCAAATTCCCTTCCATTTCAATTACAACCTATTCCATATCCCACAAGAAGGGTCCGGTGTTTGGTTAGTAGCGAAGAGGTGATTCCTTGGTCTTGCTAAGCGTCGTGTCGTCACGAAATCACCCCACTCCTCATTGCTTGTAAGGTAATAGACTTTCCCCTCACTTTGAATTTCGATTCATAGATTGAATATCAAAAGTCGGGAGTTGGATCTTGACGTTGGGTAATTGTAGATGAAATTGCATGATAAACTTGAAAATTACAATTCCCATGGAACGATAGATAGTGATTGTGTAACATAATAGTAGGTGATTGAAAGTCTATATGTAAGTTTCGACTTAGGGTTCCAAAACTTGTCTAAATTGTTTGGTAAAATGATCGGTCGGAATCTTAAGAATGAAGAACTAGCATAATTGTATGTTGAAATGCATGATGAGGCTTCGTTAATGTTGAAACATAAGGCCAAATATAATTGATCAAAAAAAATATATGGCTGAAATCTGGCACAGATGGCATCCACGATACCCCGTCTACGGAACGTAGATCCATCTACAGACCGTAGATAAGGCTCGTCACTGGATGCACACAAAAATATTACCAAGTGCGAAACCACGGACGTGGACTAAGGTTCGTAGATTAATCTACAGACCGTTCTGCACATCTGTGGTTTTCATCTGCGACTTATATTGTTGGTCCCCTAATCCACGGAAGAGTTCCACGGACCGTAGATCCGTCTACGGACCGTAGGTACCCTCCGTGGATGACTACTGTAGCCAGTGTCTGCAATTTTTTTAGAGTTTTTTTTTGTCTTAGTTACTGTTCGTTTATAGTTTTTCCACTCTTTCTTAGTATAGTTTTGGTTAGTCTTGGGCACTAATATCGCTCCCGCAGGTACAATGGCACCCAAGAAGCTGGTCACCTACTCAAAAAGGGGCAAGTCAAAATCTGTTGCCCCTAGTTTCCAATTTATTAATGAGGAAACAGATCCAGCAATGTGCCTCTCAACACTAGGACTTCTCGCACTGCACCTCAAGGCACCAGAGGCACCCCCCGGAAGGTGCTTCCCGACGTAGTCACTGTCTCCTAGTCTGATGAGGAGCACACACTGATCGGGTCACCAACTGGGGATGCTTCCAGTTCAGATGGGTCTATTGTCACGCCCCAAACTTGAGAGGCGCAACTAGCTCCTAATGCCAAAACTTAGGCCCGAGCTAACCCTGCTGAACCACTTGCTACTAGCGCATGGCAGCCACACATAATCAAGAAATCAAACAGGTATATCTCGGCTTAAAACTAAGCCATCGGCCGGCAAGGCCCCTGTCAACTAATCTATAAAAGAAACAGCTACTCCTAGGAGATCATATAAATAAATAGTCAACTAGCAAAGAAGTCCTAATTGGGCCGGCGAGGCCACCATGATATCTATACCAAAACTAAAAGCAGGTATATATCAATACAATACATCAAACAGCTCACAAGCTTCCGCAAACCAACAACATAGGCCAGCATGGCCATAACGTAGCTATAAACCCCACAGACTAGTCTGCAAGCCTTTAAGAGTAGTAAAGATTGGTGGGACAGGGCCCCAGCCTACCCATAAAGATATATACAACAAAATGTAACAAACCTCCCAACTCTGGCAGCTTCGGAGGAAAGGGGCTAGCCAACCGGATAAAAGTCAATCCTGCTGCTGAGGAGGTCTACTCAGTCGTCTGTCAGGACCTGCATGCATGAATGCAGCGCCCCCAAGGCCATGGGGCGTCAGTACAAAATAATGTACAGAGTATGAAAGGCAATAGACTATGATGAGGTATCCTGATATACTGGAATAATCCAATAAATAAATCAAGGCTAAGATAAGTGTACTGACCTGCTCCTAAATCTAAACTTATAAAAAATAATAAAACAACAACCTAACCAAGCCCCCATAAGCTCGGCAGGTACAAACAACACACGAGACCACCTACTAAGGCCCTCATAAGCCCGAAAGGTGCCAATCAGCCTATATACCCCTATCAGTAGTCCTCTAGCCCCGTAGGCAGTCACATAGCCCTCTTAGGCATTAATATAGCCCCTTAGGTAGCACATAGCTCCTTTAGGCATCAACGTAGCTTATAGACAACTCAAAGCCCTTTTAGGCAACAACATGGCCCTGTAAGAAGAACATAGCCTTCTTAGGCGTCAATATAGCCTTGTAGGTAACTCATAGACCTGTTAGGCATCCATATAGCCCTGTAGGCAGAACATAGCCCTTCTAGGCATAGATCACATTCCTGCAGCTAACCACAATAGCCCCAACGGCAATAATAACAATCCAACCGCTAAAAGCGAGCAATTTAGTTATAAGCAACCTATACAAATAGCCTCTTAAGTCGTGTCCAACATAGGGACGCTACTAACTGAATAAGAATCCCGACAAGGGAGGATTATATCAACTCGAGCAGCCAACAATATATCAAGGATAACAACCCAAATACATTGCTTCTAAACTTTAAGGAAACATGTCGTAAGTAGGGAATAACCTTAACATACCTTTCTAATGAACGCTCGAAAGACCGTAGTTCCTTCACGAAAGTTGTTCCTTATGTCCTAAGCTTCGCAAACACTATATATACACAGCTGGTACGAACCTATAAATAATTTATAATTAATCTTATACCGACAGATTTGCCATATTGCCCCAACTTGTCGAAACGTCCGTAGAAATTCATAAAAACAATCATAAAAGAGTCCCGAGATGATTACCTTAGTTAACCAAGTTAAAGCCTTAAATAAACACTAATAGTTACAAATTTATATCTTCAAAAACCAGCTCCAAACGCAGCAAATAGAAGAGAAAAATGATTGCCACGTGTAGGGATTACGTTTCTAGGCACGGGGGCAATGTTTAATGGTAGAAATAGTCAAAACTAACCTTCATCATGCTAGGACTCCATAGGAACCCTCTCCTAAGCTTTTTTTTTGGTTTTGGAACTGAAATGAACTATTTCCATGGCTAAAAACGTTAAATAGCCGACATACCATATTTCTTTACCCGACCCGAATTCTGCCTTTGCAGCCCCTAGTAAAACCCTCATAACTTTTTACTTAGATGTCCGTTTAATACGGGGTTTTATGTGCTGCAAACTAGACTCGTAGGCCTTCAATTTAATGTGTAATAGGCCTTCTAACACTTTATATATTGGGAGAAAACATCTAATACATTTGACCCAAATTTCAAAGAAATCTTTAAAAAGGAACTTACGATAACTTTTGGCAACTTTTATTTTGCCACTTAACTTCAAAACTTGAGATAAAACCCTTGAACACTTAAAATATGACATACCACATCCTTTTTAATTTATTACTCACCCTCTTTGTCTTTCCATGAAGGTACAAGTTAATTTTGACGTTTTGGAAAAGTTAAGGTGTTACATCTATGTCCGGGTCTGAGTCTGCCCATGCTTCAGGCTCCGAGTCTACCCACTCTTCACGATCTGAGTCTTCCCATGTTGCAGGGTCCAATGCCAAATCATCTACAGGGTCTTGAGAGAATGACCAAGCAGCCTCGTTTGATGAGACAACTAGCTCGAAGTCCATACCTGCATCACGAAATGATGACCCCACTCTTGTAGCCGGCGAGCTAAATAGGTGGTGTGTAGAGGGCCAATGGATAATTTATTGGGATGCTAAGATGGTCAACGACAAACAGAAGATGGCCCGACTAATTACAGAGCAGCGCAGAGTCCTCACGGGGAGCTTGCATACTGTTCCATACATTGACCGGTTGTTCAACCTTCACAAGTGTGAATGGATGGCTCGAGACCCAGGGACGTATAGCGAGGAGATTGTGCGGGAGTTCTATGCTTCCTATGCTGCCACTCTCCGCGGTTCCAATTCCAAGCGGTCAAAGCTCACTTCCACTTTGGTACGAGGGTGTCTGGTGGACATATCACTTGCCACGATAAGACGCTTTCTCTATGGTCCTACCACGGGTCACTCTTGATCTCTCAACACAGCTGAGTTTGACTACAGATGGGACATCGTGCGGAGTGGCGCTTTCTAGAGAAATGTTGAGCAGGGAGAGGCTGTTCTACTATGTTGGCCAGGTACATTACTGCAGATGGCGAGCGTGCGAAATGGGTCGCCGCTCCACGGTTGGGCATCCGGAAGGCCACATTAAGTTTTTTGGCCAAGTTCTTCTGGCTGCTGGTGCGTAATAGAGTGTTGCCGACAAAAGCTGACAATTAAGTCACGTGGGACAGAGCGGTCATGGTTGTGGCATTGGTAGCAGGAGTTGAGATTGACTTTGCCCGCATGTTGCTGGAAGATATTCACGAGAGGGCATTCAGGACCTCCACTACTTACCCTTTCCCCTGTCTAATTTTTCATTTGTGCAGGTACTCTGGAGTGCCGATCTGGCATTGTGACAAGTTAGTCCACCCTACAGGGGCATTGGACATCGGCCTTATTCGAGATGAGGCAAATGTGGCAGCACCTCACAGAGAGCTTCAGGTTGAGGTACCTTATTTGGGTGCCGATCTTGCAAACGCAGTGGGGCAGGCACGGGGCGATGACCTCAGCATCCCCGATCACACCGACACTGTCCCGGACTCCTCATCTCAGGCAACTAGTATGGCTCCTAGCTCTTCCTAGTCCACACCGCAGTTAGGAGCAACTGTTGTTCCATTGGCTAGAGTACAGAAGTTAGAAGCTCAGATGGCCACCCTGCTGCATCACATCCAGCCGTGGATGCAAAAGTCGACAGCCAAGTTCGAGGCTAGAATGGAGCGCAGGATGGAGGAATGATGGACTGGAAGGTCTAGGCCGCTAATAAGTGCCTTGATGCCTTTAAACTGCGAGTCATCGAGCGATCAGCCCCGGCCATAGATCTCTCTGCTTTGCAGGCTGACTTAGCCACCCTCCGGACTGACGTTGATGCCATTCTTGCCGCACCTTCAATTGAGCCTCAGGTTGCACTTCTTGCACTGGATGATGATACAGTGCTAGATGCTCTATTCAGTGGGACCGCCGAGGAGGAGCTTGCCCCTACACATGCCAAAGGCAAGCCGCACCGGTCTCATCGCACTGAGGAGGAGAAAGCTCTCAAGAGACAGCGTAGGCAGGAGAAGAAGGCAATGAGGGCCTCGATTGTAGATGAAGAGCTGCGCCAGCAGAGAGTGCGTGAGATAATTGTAGGGGCATCGAGCTCTGACCCAGTTGTAGCGGCCCAACCTATTTTGGGGGACGTTGTAAGCACCACTGATGGTGCAAAGAGATTGATAGAGAGCACTACTGAGGGTGCTATGCTTGCTGATGTGGGCACTACTGAGGGTGCCCCCACTGTTGTTCCAGCGGGTTCCGGGAAACTGGACCCCCCTGCTTATTGATGGTTTGCTAGCGCTTTGCGCCACATGTTTGCTTCACCCAATCCATTTTCTTTTAATGTTTTTGTATGCATTGGGGACAACTGCATCTAATTTTGTTGGAGGTGGGGTAAATGGATTGTGAGTGATAGGGTGACATCTGAATAACCCAACTCATGAATCCTCTCTTGGGGTTTTCTTGCCTGTGTTCTTTTCCCCCAAGGGACAGTTTAATATTTTATTGAACCGGCATGTCTTAGGATTGTATGTGTAGAAGTGTGATACAGAAAGAAACATGATGGCTTATGAAAAAAGATACCCGTCAGATTTTGGGATGTATGCTAGAAGTTGTAGGCTACGATTAGTTGAATGTGTTGGCTCTGAGTATGACATAATACCGAATCAACTCGATGGCATGACTTGAGCTGAAACTTGAACTGGGTAATCTGATAATCTGATAATGAAACTATATGCCAAGAGTGGGTGAGAATCGTTGAGTGTTCAAACAGTTTTTGTGCAAAATTAGAACTTGCCCGGTTAGTCCTGCTAAGACAATTCAATCTAGAGGTTAGGAAGTGATCATAGGTCATTGTTCTGAAAAGTCTACAAATTGCCTAAAAGAAGGATCCAACCAAATGAAATAACTGCTCCCTTTGATCCAATTTTGAGCCTAAAAGTAAACCATTTCTTTCTAAACCCTGAACTCACCTTCCCATAATCTACTATGTTGGCCCCGGTCCCTCCTTGGACATGTGCACTTCGACTTAGGCCAAAAGCCTAAGTTGAGGGTGGCTAATGTAAAAAGTAACTTCAATCTTGGCTCTGACCCGACATCGGGTATTACGTACCTCAACTAACGGAAAATCCATAAGTTGAGGGTGGCTATGAAAGAGGAAACTAAAAGAAAATTGGGTATGAAAAGAGTGATGTGAAGCAAAAAAAAATGTGAGGAAAGAATGTGACTTGTTGAAAGCTAAAAGAAAAATAAAATAAAATTAAAATGAGCTACAAAGTCTAAAGTCACATCCGTGGTGGAAGAAAATTAAGGGAAATAAGGTAAAGCGATAGTATGACAAAAGTAGGGCAAAAAGAGCTTAAAAGACTAATGTAATGTCAAGGAGGGCAGAAAGTCACTAAGCAGTACCCAAATGTACCACACCTGACCCTGAGCCTATGTTACAAGCTAATAAAGTCCTACAGTAATCCTAGAGTCTAGTTTGGAGAGTCTAAGCAGTGAAAATAAGGGCAAGCTTATGGCAGTAAGCACTAACTGTATTTGAAATTACTTCTGAGCATGAGTGTTGAATAAATCCTTGTACCATGAATGACATTCAATTTTTGTGAAAAGGGGATTTCATTTGAAGTAAGGGCACTAGTTACATTGTCGAAAAGTTGGTACCTTAGTGACAGTGAGAAAGTGTTTGTTGTGTGTCAGTTGGTTGATCTGTGTCATGGTCTGATCTGCATGGATTAGCTTGTCGAGTCTAAGAGAACGAAGTTGCATCTGAAAAGTGAGGGGGGTAGAGAGCCATGTGATTGCTTGGGCCTGAAATGCTTGCTTCTATACAAGTGTCATTTAGAGTGGTAGTGCGTCGCTTAAGGACAAACAACGAATTTAAGTTTAGGGTGTTGATTTACAGTGAGTTTACGGTATTTCTAATACATTTCACTTACAAGTTGTGTGTGTCTAGGGCTTTTTTGTATTGGTTTTTATGTGTTTTTATTGTACTTTACACGAAAGATGTGCAGGCGCAGCAGTATAGAGACAGCTGAGAAAAATACAGAAAAAGGGCATTCACGGAGGTGATCTACGAATCGTAGGTCTATTGACGGTCCGTAGGTGATGATCGTAGATCAGCAGGCAAGGTATGGATCACAAATCAGGGAAATCTAACCAAGTGAGGAACCAAAGTGGCCATTGCCGGTTCGTAGATTGATCTACGGACCGTACTGATCGATTCGTAGAATGAGATTGCGAGGGTTCCAGTACCTGATTTTTGAAGATTCTAAGTGCGGAGCTACAGAGAGGATTGACGGACCGTAGATCGATCTACGGTTAGTACTGCAAGTCCGTCATTTGCTTCATAGAAGCTGATTTTTGGAAGTTGAAATATTTTCTAAGTCCTGGCTGACGGAAGGGACTTACGGACCGTAGATCTATCGACGGTCCGTAAGTCAGTCTCATGGAATGAAGATGCGTGCCTGAACAAACTTTCCTTAAATTGTTTCCCTTTTAATTTAGGAATTGTTTTCTACAAATAGGGCATGTAAACCTCGTTTTTGGGGGTTAGACATTATTATTCTAGTTTTACTTTGTGCCTTTGGAGATTAATTTGCAACTCTGGCAATTATTGATTTCCTAAGTTCGTTTTGATGATTTTGGCTTTGCAATTCAAGTTAAATTTCTGGGTTTATTATTTTCTTTACGTAAGTTCATGATTCCTTCATCTAAAACTATGAATTGTGTTCTTGCTAATATGAGTAACTAAATCCACAACTAGGGTTGTAGGAACCATGAGTGATTAACAAAGTATGAATAGTAAATAAGCAATTCTTGAATAGTGGTTTGCATGCATTGATAATTCTTTCGTTTAAAAGTCTTTTTAATGAGTGCACGCGTTAGAACTCGCCTTATTGCTACTTGTCGGACCTAGCAGGTAATCAACAAGAAAAGAATTATCAACATAGATTTGTTGTGATACTATCTAATAGGCTAGTGTCGATTGGTGCAAAGTAATAACTAAGCCAAACATCGATTATGATGTCTAATATGAGGTAAAGGTAAGGGTTAGTAAATTATACACACGTAGCCGGACCAAGGTGCGAGGTGAAATTCTCTAGATGCCGGACCAAGGATTTAGAGATACCTAACTTATCACTTTGCATGTAATACACTAGGAAAGGATTGCTATTATTAGGATTACTGTGTTACGAGCATGTGGGGAACACGTATACCCTAGTTATTTCTCTTATATTGATAAAAACCAAAGTTGAGTTTTGATTACTGATTACTTATTAAATTCTTACTACTTGTTTCACCCAAACAAACCTCCCTTTAATTACCTGTTTCTGGAAGTAATTTGACTAATTGAATATAATTGTTGGTTAAAGTACAGTCTAAACCATTTTCCTCGTGGGATCGACCCCAACCTACAAGTTGGGTTCTTTACTTGATAACGATCGCGTATACTTCTGTAGGGAGGTGTAATTTGAGCGTATCATTGACCTTACCGGAAGGATCAGATGGATTTGTAGTTTATTGTGATACCTCGAGAATTGGGAAAGGGTGTGTGCTCATGAAAAATGGGAAAGTTATTGCATATGCCTCAAAGAAACTTAAAGTCCATGAGAAGAATTATCCGACTCACGACCTTGAGTTAGCGGCGGTCGTATTTGCCTTAAAGATTTGGAGACACTATTTGTACGAAGTTCATGTTGATGTGTTTACTAACCGCAAGAGTTTGCAATATGTGTTTAATAAAAAAGATTTGAATCTTTTCCAAATAAGGTGACTCGAGTTATTGAAGGATTATGACACGAGTGTCCTTTATCACCCCAGTAAAGCTAATGTGGTAGCAAATGCTCTTAGTCAGTTGTCTATGGTAATGTTGCTCATGTTGAAGAAGAAAAGAAAGAGTTGTTCAGGATGTTCATAGATTGGCTCGATTAGGTGTTCAACTAGTGGACTCCACCAAAGGTGGTGTTATGGCTCGATTAGGTGTTCAACTAGTGGACTCCACCAAATGTGGTGTTATGGTTCACAATGATTCCAAATTGACTTTTATGGCGGATGTGAAAGCCAAGCAAGGTCTTGATCCAATTTTGTTATAATTGAAAGAGGTGGTGATTAAGAAATCCATTGAGGCTTTTTCATTATGGGGTAGTGGTGTGCTTAGATACCAAGGTCGTTTGTGTGTTCTAAATGTGAATGACTTGAGGGAACAAATTTTGACCGATGCCCATGGTTCGTGGTATTCTATTCACCCGGGAACCACCAAGTTATACCGTGATTAATGGGAGGTCTATTGGTGGAATGGGATGAAGAAATATATTGCGGAATTTGTGGCTGAGTGTCCAAATTTCCAACAAGTAGAGATTGAACATCAAAAACTAGAAGGTTTGTCCCAAGATATTAACATTCCTACTTGGAAATGGGAACACATGAATATGGGCTTTATAGTCAGTTTGGCTCACACTCGGCAACAACATGACTCTATTTGGGTGATAGTAGATCGAATGATAAAATCGGCTCATTTCCTTCCCGTCAAAGTTTCTTATTTGGCGGAGGACTATGCCAAGTTGTACTTAAGAGAAATGGTAAGGTTGCACGGAGTGCCTTTGTCCATTATTTCCAGTCGTGGTACCTTTAATGTAACACACCATATCCGAAAACAGACCTCAATGCAGATTTCCAGAAGTTGCAGGTGCAACCCACGGTTGACACCCACGGACTGTAGGGTGACCCATAGCCCATGCTGGTGGTCTATGGTTATCATTTGCAACCTTCCCCAGAAAACCCCCCAGAAAATTGTCTAAGTGTTGACCCACAGCCGGACCCACGAACAATAGGCCAGGTCACGAACCGTGGCTAGTGTCCGTGGATCAACACCCTAGTCTTATCCCAAAAAATCCCTCTAAGTACTGACCCACGCCAGGACCTACGAAACATAGGTCAGACCATGGTCCATGGTCCAGGGCCATAGGTTAGACCCTAGGATCAGTCTCCAGTCGTGACTGACAGTTGATCAGCACGGACCGTCAGTCGATCGACGGTCCGTCGGTCCCATTCGTCGGTGACCTCGACATCAATTAAGTCAATGGTCTTTTGGTTATTTTCCTTATGCGTTAGACCCCTAAACTATGTCGTTTAAACCCTAAACTACATGGTTTTGATCAGTTTTAGCCTAGAAACATAACTAGAACTTACCTAAGTAAAATCATTCATCAAAACTTAGAATTTTAGAGCGTAGAGAGAAGAAAGAGGCGACCAAACCCTTGTTCAAGAACGCAGCAAGGTTCCATCAGTTCCAGCCCCAAAATCAAAATATTTCTTTGTGTAATTTGTCACCAGGTATATGGGCTTTCACTAGTGGGTTCCTTTCACTCATTAGGTCCCTAAATTTTGGTCAGAATCGTGATTCCCTTAATATTATCTAGACTTAGGGTTTCTTGAATGTTAGAATTGTTGGGTTTTCAGCTGTTAGAATGATCCAAATCATATTATCACGTTATAGTATTGTTTTGCCCAGATTCATGCATAAACTCAAAGCCCTAGCTATGTAGTTCTTTTAGTTCATGAATTACACGTGCTAGGTCAGTTAATTCAGTTACATATAAACACACCTCAGTTTTTGAATGCATTATTATCAGTTTATTAATGTTGCATTCTCAGTTTGCATGTCAGTTTTGAGCTATCCATTATTATAACATTTTAGTCATAAAGTGTTAATTACTTAATCATATGGGAAGCTTAATACCGAGTGGACTAGGGCCAGTCATCCTCAAGTCCTCTAACTACGTGCCCCGTAGGTTGTAAGTCCCCTATGTGGGCATCATTTTAGTGATCATGCTAGCATGCCTTTATACCTCTGGCAGGGTTATTGAGTCCTCTTGGTAGGGCATATACATCAGACTCCACATTAAGCTCACATGGTTTTATGTCGATTATTAGTAGCTTCCTTACAGTTCAGTCAGATTCTATCACATTGACCATGCTATCATTATAGTTTAGAAATCAGTCTCAACATGTTATAAACTTGGTCATTGCATTTAGTAATTTATGTTCAGTATTCTCAGTTTGTATCATGCTTATCTCATGTCATTGCTCAGATTTATGCTTTGATTCAGTTATGTTATTGTTCAGTGTTACTCTATCTTACATGCTCAGCAACATTCAATTACTGACGCATACTTTGCGCTACATCTTCTCGTGATGTAGGTTCAGGTCCTCAGCAGTCAGATCACGCATAGATCGGTTCCCGATCTTCAGTTCAGTATCATCAGTGCTGAGTCCTCATTCTTCGAGGACTAGTGATATGACTATCTTTAATGCTTTTAGTTTAGTTTCAATTTTTGCTAGATCTAGCTGGGGCATGTCCCATCATTTCTAGTCAGTAGAGGCTTTATTTCAGACATAGTTAGTTTCAGCTTAGTCTTAGAGTTTGACTTTTCTTTTGTATTCAAACTCAGTTATATTTATTCAAATTTAGTATATGATTATTCCCCATCATCTTAAGATTATTTCATGATTTAGCTTACGCTTAGTTATTATTATTTCAGTTTATCTTTAGTATACTTATGATTATGCTAGCAGGGTTAGCTTGGGGTCACTCGTGATCCTAGGTACCGTGTTGCGTCCAGGGGGTAGCCTCGGGGCGTGAAAAACTTGGTATCAAAGCACTAGGTTTAAGAGTCCTAGGATATCTAGAAAGCCGCACTAAGTAGAGTTTNNATATAATGAGAGGGAGGCTACGAAGTGATTTAGGATAAACTTCACTTTCATTGTTACTCTTATCGTGCGTAAGGTATGACCTAATTCCCTCGTCGTTTTACGTTTCAGTGATTATGCCTCCTCGTGGAGCTTATGGAAGGGGTGCGAATGCACGCAATGCTAACGTAGCTCCTCCAGTCCCAGATTAGGAAGTTTGGAATGCTTAATTTTGGAACGCCATTCAGTTGTTGGCTCAGAGTGTGACCAACCAGAACAATCAGCAGGTTCCAGTTCCGGCAAATGCTAATGTTGGGTCAGCTACAGCTAGAGTTCGTGATTTCGTTAGGATGAATCCACCTGAGTTCTTAGGATAACAGACTGGTGATGATCCCCAAAACTTAATTGATGAGGTCAAGAAGATTTTTGGAGTGATGCAGGTAACATGGAATGACCGGGTTGAGTTGGTATCTTACCAGCTTAAAGATGAAGCTCATATCTGGTACACTCAGTGGAAAGAGAACAGGGGTACAAATGTCGCTCCTATCACTTAGGAAGGCTTTAGTGAGACTTTCTGGATAGGTTCTTCCTAAGAGAGTTGAGGGAGGAAAAAACTCAAGAGTTTATGAATTTGAGGCAGGGTTCGATGACGGTCCAAGAGTATGGACTCATGTTCACCCAACTCTCCAGGTATGCTCCTCATATGGTTGTTGATTCCAGGGCTCTAATGAACAATTCATGTATAGGGTATCTGATCTTGTGAAAACAGAGTGTAGGAATGCCATGTTACTTGATAATATGAACATCTCTAGGCTCATTACTCATGCTCAGCAAGTTGAGGGTGATAAGCTTAGCGAATGGGCCAAGGAGAATAAAAAAGCTAGGACTGGCAACTATGACTATTCTCAACAGATATCGGGTGGTGGTAATCGCTCGCAGTTTTAGCAGAAGTCTTTAACTCCAGCACCTTCATTAGCCAGTGTTCCATCCTTCAAGTTCTGTAATGGTCAGAAAGGTAGGGCATCAGGCTCTAAGACTCAAGGTAGTGTTTCAGGCACCAAAACCTACCCAACTTGTCCTAAGTGTGGTAAGAACCATCTGGGCGAGTGTCTTGCAGGGAATGAATGATGTTTTGTGTGTGGTCAGTCTGGTCACAGGTTGAAGGATTGTCCTTCTAAGCAAGGTCAGAGAGGTAACAATGGTAGAGCTCAGTCCAAAACTTCAGCAGCACCAGTGGGTCGCCCGACTTCTGGTACAAGTGGTGATTGATGAGTCCACAAATTTGACTCATTTAGGGCTTTATTTTGACAAGAATAGTGTCCTCCAATGCTTATTTTGTCTAAATATCTGATAAAAACTCTTAAGTTTCAGGTATTTGAAGTTTTAGTGAAAGCATGGACACTTAGGCGCAAAAAGGAACAAAAAGGCTGAAAAGAAGGAAGAAGCTGAAGCCTGAGCATCGCCAAACACACTTGGCAATTTGTCGAAGGGATTTACTCCGCCCTTTGTTCCAGTACGCGAAGCCCTGAAGGAGAAGGATAAAAAATGCGATGAAAGGAGTAGTTGATGCTTCGCCGAATAGTTCTGTGAAGAAGTACTATACCGCCCAATGGTCCAGAACGTGAAGATGCTGAAGTCAAGCACGAAACGGCGATGAGACAGACGAAGGGCGAGTTGCCGAAGTCATTCGACGATATCGACTAACTTCGCCGAAAGATCCGCCAACGCTATTTTCTGAAGTCTATTAATACTGAACTTGTTATTAATTTTAAGAGAGTCAAACATTTATTTTAATTTCCAGAATAGAATAGTACTTTTTGGATATTTTCTCTCAAGTTTGGAGAAGGTTTTTGGGAGACTTGAAGAAAGAAGGATTTCATCTTCCCCAAGTTGGAAGTGGGTCTTCTCCATTTTTCTTCCTTTGCTTAAATCAAGGTTTAATTTCTTATACCCATTTGATTTTACTATCATTTTAGGTGTATTTTGTAAATTCTTGATGTGTGGCTAAAACCCCCCATTCTTGGGGTGTAATTTAGCAAATATGTGTTGATATTATTGTTGGGTCTTGCTTGCTGATAGATTAGATGTAGTTTAATGGTGATTTCACCTAGTGGTTGTGGTTTAATCTAAAGGGTTTGTAGTTGCAAATACAAAGCCACCCATGTGTTTTCGGCTTGCACTAGAGGGAGGTCGCGAAACTAAGACCACTAGATTGATGGCCTAAGGAGTGGGTCGACATAGGTTCAACCCGAGAGGGTGAGCCTAGTCCCATATCCTAACACTCAACTCAAGAGAGTGAGTGGGGTAAGGCGTAGGCTGGTCTTCATGCGACAAATGGGTGTCCGAGAGGAATGCATTTGAAATGGGGTAAGTTGCCCGAGAGGAAACTTATTTCCATTTAAAGCTTAGCCTAGTCACTATTATCTTACAAATTTCCTTTCAAAAGCATGTACCCAACTACTTATCTCAACTTGTATTGCGGTCACACCCCAAGAACATTTCCCCATACTTGATTTTCTTGTTAATTTTTGCTATTTTTACTAATTTTTACAAAACCCCCAAATTGTTATTTGACACTTTTGTGTCACCCCCTTTTATTTACTATGTTTTTACTTGTTAATATCTTTAGCTATGACTAGTTAGAGCTTAATTTTATTTTTTTATCAATTCTCAAAAACACTCCCTTGGGACACGACCCTAACCTTTAGTTGGGTTACAATACTGTCGAAGATCGTAAACACTCATACTGTAGGTTAGTGTCGTTGGTCACAATAAGCATCTAAATAGCGCCACTGCCGGGGAGTGGTGTTATTTGTGAATTTTCAGATTAATAGAATTTTTGTTCTTCTTAGTTGTAATCTACTTAACTAATCCTTAGTTTTGTCTAGTTGTTTGTGTGTTGAGATAGGATAATGAGTATACATGACGGGGATGGTGGACCAACGGAGCACCTCTAAGAAGAAGTGATGAGATTCAGGGATCACATCTTGAAATTCAAGCATCTAGAAGGAGAACCTTTGCATGAGTCGTGGCTGAGGCTTAAAACACTATTGATACAATGCCCAACTCATGAAATCCCCGATTTAGTTCTACTGTAATGCTTCTATAGGAGTCTGAATCCTAAAAATAGAGGGATAATCGATCAACTCATGCCAGGTGGTCGTTAAAAATATTCTTATGAGACCGCAGCCAAATTCCTTGACATTGTGGCTAAAACCAATAAGGATACTAAGAAAGACCAGCAATTGATCATTTTGCTGGGTCAAATGGATAACTTGACCCAAAAGGTCGAGGAACTGGAGGTGATGTCCAAAGAAAAGCTCAAATGCGGATCACCTATTGAGCAGGGAAGATCTATGGGGGTTGAAAGTAAACATATCAAAGATATGTTTTTGACCATTCTTCAAAATTTAAATGAGCAAGATAGAGTGCTAAAGAAGATTAAGGAAAATGTAGAAGTGCTACACCAGATGAGCGGTTCTCACTCTAGATCTATCAAGATAATTAAAACGCTCTTGGGTCATGTAATGCCTCACATCCATCAGACACAAGGCAAGGGGTTGCTAAATGATGTTTTTGCTAACCCCAAAAATTGAATTTAGATGCTAACCCGCGTCGTGCCACGACGTTAACTAAGACGTTGTTTGGGAGGCAACCCAAAGCCCTTAACTACTTTCATTTTGGTATTTTTTAGAAATAAAGGTGTTGTGATATTGTAGAATTGCGCATGAAAAGTTTGTGAAAAAGTACAGGATGAAGTACACAAGTCCAACTGGCGAATCTCCGACTAGATTGGCGACTGCTACTAAGACCGCGATTTGGATCCTCACTTTGATTGAGGGTCCTGTAAAACTCAGCAATATAGATGAACACTCGGTGGATCGCTGAGTAGCAAAGCTAAGCCAACTAATGTCACCGAATTGATTAGATCTGGATGGATTTTATAAAATCACGGGTCTGAAATTTCAACCTTTCTCATATTCTCTCACTCTCGATTTTCGCAAAATCATGCCTACTTAGTATTTTCAGAATTTTTGCACCTCGTAAGTATTTTAGCTCCTTTAGTAGTGCTCGGATTTATAATAACCTGCGGCTCAACATCACAGTCTTGACCTAATCTGCCCAAAAGGTTGGTTCTCCAAACCTTGCATTTAATTATGATATTTATGCTCCCATTCCGGGTAAATTTATCCTAGGTCATGTGCTTTCCCTCTCTAATGAATTTAGTCCGTTCAGCGTGCTGAGACCAGCTCACCGAATCATTTGGCAGTTGGCCCAAGGGACTCCATCTCATTTTTTTTAATTTTATGCTACTTGTAGTTAGTGTTCTATAACTCTCAGCGAAAAAACACTGATCGTCAAAGGCAGACGGCAACTCGCCAAAGGTCGCCTTGATCGCCCTTTGTCTGCATCCCCGAACCCTTTTACACTGCATCCTTCGGCGGATAAAGTCATGGTCACCAAAAGCAACTTGGTGACTCACCGATCTATTCGGCAAGTCTGTCTATAATTGCATCTCTCCGAACTTGGCTTACTTGTTTTAACTCCTTCCGAAATCTTTGCAGAAATGGCTAGATCTAAAGTTGCAGAAAGAAACAAGCCACCTCGAAGTAAAACAAAAGGGATTACAATCAAAGAGGATACTGACGTGTTCAAAAGCAAAGTTTCTAAACTTTCCACAAATGGTGAAAAAGGGAAGGGCAAATACAAGCTCCTTAAATTGTCAGATGCAAGCACCGACAGTAATGACCTTTATAGAAATGACTGTCGCACCCTATTTCGAACTAACCGAAACAGTTCACAACATAATATGGCTAACACTCTGATTTTTGAAAAAAAATATTTTGTTTTGTTTTAGAGTCGCCATCTAAATTTTAAGAAAATTATTAGGAAAACCATTTTTCAATATGTAAATGTAAACTCTGTTTTGATTTGCGAAACTAGTGAGATTCTGAGTAAGGGTTTTGGTTACTCAAAGGGAAGGTATTAAGCATCCCTCAGAGCCTAACCGAAGATAGTCCTTAAACTCAAGTTAGGAAAATATAATTAGGAAAACCTGTTTATTTATTTTTTAAAAAAAAATTAAAAATCAAAAATCAATTGTAAGTAAATTTTATTGTTTTAAGAAAAGAGTAAAATACAAGGTACGACGTAAATATGCCTATAAAATTAATAGTAGTATGTTTATCATACGGTAATAAATAAATAAATGTATGATAATTTTATATGTTGAAAAAATATAGATGTGTTTTATATAAATGTATCCAAAATAAATGTTGAGTTAAAGGATATAAAAATTTGTTGTTTAATTTATATATAGAATTAAGACGTGAAATAAAATAAAATGATATAGTAGTTGAGTTGCAAACATGTAGTAAAATAATGTGTATGTTAAAGTGTATGGATTTATAAATTATATAAAAAAAATAAAAAAAAAATAACATTTGTAAAAGTGATAGTAGGTATGAAAAAAAAAAATAATATGAAAAATTGTAAGAAAATAATAAGTTACATGTAGAGAAAACAAAAAAAAAAAAAAAAAAATTTAAAAAAATAAAATAAATATATATATATATATAGGATTTGTACCTTTTTTGCATATGACATATATATGTATGTACCTTGTATTTTGAAACTGTTGGCATATCTAAAATCTTGAAATGACATGTTAAAAATGTTTTAGTAATATTTGATTTAATAAAAAAAAGAAACAAAGTGACAATAGCAAATATACTTTCATAAAGGGGTGATATCAAGAATATAAAATGGGCCTAACTATTGGGACTTATTCTATAGTTACATTTATTTTTGTTAATAAAATATATAGACCTACTTCCTTATTTAGTTACTTATTTAAAGAAAAGAATATTTCTAAAACGGTAACAACATTGGCCTTACGCTAGTTTCAAAATCATTTGGGAGTTTTAAATCAAAAAAGTTTTCCTTGACATAAGGCCCTAAGCGAGATTTGATAAATGAAGCTAATAAATATTTTAGTCCTTCTCGGAGCAAATAACTTAAGCCGTATGTTTTCAAGATTAAAAAAAAGTAACAACTCTAGCGAGCTTTATAACATCCATTTTGGCCTTCTAAAATCAAGTTTCTTCTTCCTTTCAAAAGTAGTGTTTTCAAGAACTTTTAGACTCGAACTACTAAAACTTTTCAACTCTCAAAATGTAGTGGTTAGTTCCAAAAATTTATACTTTTAGATCCCATAAAATAGTGTTCGAAAACTAAGGAAAAGACTGCTCGAAAACTAAGGAAAAGACTGCACGTTTTACACTAAAAAATCTGCTTTGTAGAGCATGTTAAAGCTGCATTTTTACACTAAAAAACTGCAATTTTAAAGCTAAAAATCTGCATTTTTGAACTTCAAAATCTGCATTATATAACTCTCATAACAAAGCATTTTTTATCCAAAAAATACACATTTTTTGCACCTAAAATCTGCACCTTTAGGACCTAAAAGAAATGGGTTTTAAACTAAAGAAATCTGCACATTTTACAATTAGAAAATCTGTTGGACAAAGTTGTTAAAACTCCAGATTTTATCTCTTATTAAAACTACAATTTTCAAACTAAAAATTATACTTAACAGCCTGCAAAAGGGTTGTGTTTTGGGCCTCAAAAACCTGCACTTTTACACTCAAATCATGCACATTTTGAACTCAAATTTTGTACCCTTTTGAGCTCAAAACGCTGCACCTTTTGAGCTCAAAATGCTGCATTTTTGTGGCTCGATATACCACTCTTAAGCTCTCACGAAAAGTGATATCTTTAACCTTAAAATATGCACTTTGAACCACCGAAATCTACACTTTAGTCTACCCAAAGTTACACTTTAAACACTTGTTTAAAAGAAAAAAATATGAGAATAGATTCATGACATTCGAAAACATTATTTGCAAGTTAAACTTCTTAAAAAAAGAAACTCATGCTCTCATAACTAAAAAATGTTGAGTAACAAACAAACTTAATTAGAAAGCAATTGTTTAAGCCAAGTGATTATACAAAACCCAATATCTATAAAGGGCGGGAGGGTTCATGACTACATCTTACTACCATTCTTGGTTGGTTTACAAAGTCGAACACAAATAAAGCAAATATAAATATAAGCGCAAAATACCGTGTAAAATGTTAGTCAATATAAATGTAGGCATATATAAAAGAAATGCGAAGCTTTGAAATAAGGAGAAAGCGCTGGACGATATCGACGCAAAAATGTGCAGCTAGACACGAGCTTATGCTGCTAGTAGTCAATTCTCTGGTTTGGGCAGAGATGGAGTCATATACTAACTCCAAACGCGCTTCCGAGTATTCATCTGAAATAAGGAAAATAAAAAGATTAATACCACGTCCTGCGCCCAAACAAATAAAATCCAAACAGCAAAAGTACACATGAACGTGAGATGATATTCATATGTACAAATCATATTCTAATGAGAAGGAAGAACAGGACCATATTCTAGAGAAAAACAGTGTGCAAAATCAGACAACAATTCAGCCATTACAGGCAACAATTTAAAGATTTTTTTTTAAATATTTCCAAATCAATTTAACACACAAATTCTAATGGAAGACGACATGTATTAGTATAAAGAGGTTCATTTCAAACTTATGTATGACTACTCAATTATTATATAATGGTTGAAAGGTTTAAACAACTTTCCACAGCTAAAAAAAAAGTTACAGATAAGAGTCGATATTGCATATGTGAATGAGCTCGGAATAATTTCATATTATCAGGTGACCAAAGCAAGATATCAGTTGCATTCCAACTAAAGTTGTATGATGCCCTATTGTTAAAGAGTTAATGTCCGTTGGAAGTATCGAAATGAACGAAAGAAGCAAAGAACGTATTATCGAGTATTTTGTCTATCATTTTGGCTAAAAAAATGGGGATTAAAAGCAGGGAAGAATTTTATTCATAGTGTCCAAAGTAGTCTAATTACACGAAGGGACTTGGACTTTTGCCTAAACAGAGGCTTTCAACAGGAAAGAAAGAATCTTTTAACAAAATTAATACCGATTTATGATGGTTTCTTAAAGCCATTTAAGCAAGTGAACAAGAGAATTTATATACTTATTTTAAGAAAGTTATGTTAAATACGTCACAAACTAACAATAAAAAACACAGACTTCTGGAGCATATGAACAAAACAACCAGTTTCCAAAATAAAACAAGACTTTCAACTATTTCTTTGATCCTATGAGGACGAAATAATTATTAGGACCCAACCAAGATTTTGAGAAGCTAAGCATAAAAGAACATATTTATTAATAAACATTTAAGACTATTCAATTTAAGACATCCATATATTATATCTATGCATGGGCGGTTGTTACTTAAAAGAACAGAAAAGGAAAGTTTGAACTAACGCTGAACTTAGCCATAATAGGGTTGAACACTCGACTAATCTCCACACTGATCCTATGAAACGTCTTTTATTTTCTCACTCGAGAGAAACATAAACAAGCAGCACAAGAATATATCATTGGGTTTAAACACTAGTTCATGTTGTAAGAAAATCAATAGACTTCTTGTCGTTGTTACTTGTCCCAATTTTATAAACATACAAACATCGAGATTATTTTG
Organism: Solanum stenotomum; assembly: GCF_019186545.1. NCBI lineage: Eukaryota > Viridiplantae > Streptophyta > Magnoliopsida > Solanales > Solanaceae > Solanum > Solanum stenotomum. The sequence goes on along the minus strand of NC_064282.1, from coordinate 81,566,509 downwards.
AGCTCAAAATGGTTAATGAAACAAGATATTGGCTTCAAGGTTCTACATATTCTTTGCATTCAATAATTCCAAATTATATTAGCAGCTTGAACATACAAGAAAAGAAACAAATGTGATACCACACCCCCTTTGAACTTCCTAGAAATATTAGAAAATAAATATTTCTAATTCCCTTAGTTTCTACAGTTAAACTGTAACTCATATTTTACTAGGGAGTAACTTCTTCTCCTAACTTCAAATCATGCAACGAAAACAAAACAAATTCAAGTAAACAAAAGCTCATCATGGACTTCAACTTATCACATAGTGAACCCAATACAGGATTCCATAACTTAATAGATCACTGGGCGCTCACATATTCAAATATATATAAAAGAAATAGAAGAAAGATGTGAACCTTGTTCTGGGTAGCAAACTAAGCTTTGACGTCAAAAGATTTTGACTTCGAACTCGAACTTCAAACTCAAAGAAGAACGAAAAACAGAGAACAAAAGATCACCTTGAAATCTGTTCCTAAGATGATCATCGGATCCTTGTTGGTTTCCTTGGATTTTTTGTTGAATTTTTCGGATGATTCTCCGATGATTTCCTTCTCTATTTTTCCGATTGTTTTCGGACGTTGATGGATGATTTCTGGATGCCCTTCCATGAGAACAAAAGAGGTGATTTTATAGCCGATTTGGGCTCCAAGAATTCAAAATTTTGGATTCTTGGAAACATTACTCTCAGAGGAAACAACAAAGTAATCATGGCGGAGGAGAAAATCTCTCAAAAATTGACCTTTTCAGGTCGATTTGAGAGGGTTGAGCGATTGATGGGCCATTTTTCAGCGACCCAGAGCCATTCTTCTGACATAGGGATGGGGGGATCACGTGGGGGAGGCCATGGGTGGCGTGATTTCTGGGATAGGAACGAGGGTAGGGCGGCGGTAGGGGTCTGAAAAGGTGAAGAGTGAAGGGACGCATCTCTGGGGAGAAGAAGAGTTGAGAGGCGTTCTGGAGAAGATGAAGAGACGCATCGCTTTTTTTTTCTTTTTTTTTGGAAAAAAAAAGTATAGGGAAGCGTAGGAGTCTACTTTGGGAAAGGCTGAAAAGTCTTTGGTTTGATATCGATCGTCCGATCATTTGATCGGACGGTTAATAAAATAAAGAGTTTAAAAAGATTGATAATAATTATATATTAAAAAGATGAATTAATTAAAGTCATTGGATTAAAATAGAGGGTTGAGATTAAAAGTTAAGAAGCACAATCCATGTGTTCGCCTACGTGAAACACATGGATTGGCCGGTTTAAGGGGACTTGGATTGCCAAAATTGCTCAAATTAAATTCATTTAAATTTTAACCTCTTCTTTATTATATAGACATAGTTTATTAAATTAAAAAATAATAATTTTGCAAGACTAGTTTATTTGTTAAAATTAGTGATTCTAAAAATAAAATATGTCAACAAATGTTTATTGTAACAATAGACATTATATATAATTAGAAAAAATTGAATTAACCCTTAAGAACAAAATTTATTTGATGTGAAATCTAAAAATGAGAAAGTAGTAATATTTATATAATGTATTTAATTTTTATAAAAAATAGTATTTATGAAATAAAATATATAATAATTAAAAATCTGTTCGTATTCCTACAATTTCGTAACATATATATACTTTATTATTTTTATTTTTATTATTATTATTATTATTATTAAAACTTTAGTTAAACAAATGTGGAGAGCCAAAATTGGGTGTCAACAACTTGCCCATTTCTTTGTCCATGGAAGAGAGTAGAGAAGACGTGGACAAAGAAACATTGACACGATCTAATTTTAGGTGACCCATTAAAATACACCTTGAGCAAAACTCGACAAGAAATGTTTATGGAGTTATGGCTGAACTCTGGCTTCTGAGTTGCCTACATATCTCAGGTTTTGTGAGAAATCAAGCCATATGTAGTTCGAGAGTGTAGGAACATAGCAAATTTTTGTTAAAAAATTTGCCCTAGTATCGAATTATGGTAATACTAAAATGTTTTGGTGGTGAGGTTTGAAGAGATTGGCACGAATAAAGGGATGAGATATAGTTCTAAAGAACATGAATAAGAAATGCTCTGTAGCAATTTCTTCTGGAGAATTATGGTAGATGGATGATTTTTTTTTTAAAAGAATGCCCAGTGTCGGGTTATAATGAAGTGAGACCTGAGAGAGTTATCTGAACTTTTGAAAATTGAGTCGAGTTGAGTTTTGAAAGTGAATCCTTGACGTAGCTAGTGATTCTTGACATTGCACCAACTTGCCCTACCTTGCTACTTAGAGGGAGTTCCTCGTTGTAATGCGTTGTCCTGAAAAACATGTAAAAAGGTGAAAAGTACTTGTTGCGGTTCAAAAATTACGAATTGAAATTGGAATGTAAAGAGTAGAGTGTAAATGTCCAAATGATTGTTGATGTCCCCTTTTTTGTGTTGTGAATGTGATGTAGGTAAAGTAACTTGTAATGTAAAGGCCCTCGACTGGCGGGGTTGTTGTAATGTAAAAGCCTGTATCCGGCTGTGTAAAGCTTGTAATGTACACCTCCGTTTGGCGGGGCTGTTGTAAAGTAAAAGCATGTATCCAGCTTTGTAAAGCTTGTAATGTATCATATTATTGTTAGTGTATGAAAGCGTTGTTGTGCTTGCATGCCCCCTGTCGGTGGAGCTTCAGTGACGTCACTATGATGTGGTCTCCGATTGGCGGAGTGTTGTTTCTTTCACTTATATACAGGCTCCGATTGGCGGAGTGTTGCTTCTTTTGCTTATATACATGCTCTAATTGGTGGAATTCGATCGATGTTTGCTATGTACAGCCTCCAGTTGGTGGATTTGGAGGATGTTTGCTATGCACAACCTCCAATTGGCGGAGTTTGATGATGTTTGCTATGTACAGCCTCCGATTGGCCGAGTTTGACAATGTTTGCTATGTACAGCCTCTGATCGGTGGAGTTATTGATGAGGTTACATTACATGCTCTAGTTGGTGGAGTAATCTTGACAGTAAGCTAACTATCTTATATTCCTACGAGGATCCTCTTTTCTTCAGTATTTGATCTGGATCTTGAGAGTACCTGCAAAAAATAAAATGTTCTTAGATATAAGATGCAAGTTTAAGTACATTCGGGAAATAAAGTAGAGAAATAGTATTTTGGCTCATGATTGTAGAAGTCGAATGGCGCCTCCGGTCGTGCCTCGAGACTTGATGTTATTTTCTTGATTCTAGTGTTCATGCGCTCAAAGAAATTTTTAGTTTGGGAGGGGGTGTTGGTTTGTATCGACTTGCGGATTGAAGCCTCGTCACTGGAATCTTTCGACGTTTTCTTAGCCTGCACATAGTTTCTTAACCTAGAGACTTGGTAGGTGGAAGAGTAGAAAAACCCTCTTGAAAAAGAATTAGCTTGTTTTTCTAGAAAATAAGTATGTTACTTATATATTAGGTATATATATATATATATATATATAGTAATTTTCCAGCATTTTTAAATTATGACATGTTCCGAAGTCCATCGACCTTTTTGTTTTGTTGACTATATCCAACATAGTCTTCTTGTAGCTTTTACCCTTCTGATGAAGCTTCCTTAACTCTATTGCAGACACTGCGATGATCAAGATTCTTCATATTCTGAGGTTACGCTAACTATGAGGAAATGTTACCTAAGGGTAAGGAAAATGGAAATTATGCAGTGCATTGATCGAGCTGACTCAGGCTGCCTACGTATCTCCAAAGTAGGAATCAGATCGTAACGTAGTTCGAATACAAGCGGGAGAAATAAAAGTATGTAATGCAATGATCGAGCCTGACTCAAGCTTCCTACGTATCCAAGTGGAATCAGGTCATAACGTAGTTCGATTATAATAGAAGACTGAAAAATATGAAGAAAACGTAAGAAACTTGTGATGCAACGACCGAGCCTGACTCAAGCTGCCTACGTATCCAAGCGTAATTAGGTCAGGACGTAGTTCAAATACAAAAGGAAAGTGAAAAATATGAAATGCAATGACCGAGCCTAACTCAGGCTGCCTACGTATCCAAGAAAAATCAAGTCAGTACATAGTTCAATTACAATAGAGGAGAGTGAAAAATATGAAATGCAAGGGACCGAATCCGACAAGGATTGCCTACGTATCCCATCGAGGGAATTCAGGTCGAGCGTAGTTCTAAATACATGGAAATGATGATTTTGGGTTTTCTAAGGGAGACCGAGTTCGATGTGGGTTGCCTACGTACCTTGTCGTGGGAAGTCAGGTCTAGACGTAGTTCTGTTACATTGAAAAATGCAAAAGTACACAAAGTAGGCGCTAATCTTGAGGTCTTCAAATGTAGTATTTCTTGATGGCGTCTGAATTGATTGGCTTTGGGCTTACTCTGCCATCCATTTCTGCTAAGATTACCGCTCCTCCAGAGAGTACTCTATGAACCATGTAGGGTCCTTGCCAATTTGGTGCAAATTTCCCTTTGGCTTCTCCTTGGTGAGGAAAGATCTTCTTTAATACTAACTGCCCCGGTGTGAACTGTCAAGGTTTGACTTTGTTATTGAATGCTTTGGTCATTCTGTTCTGATAGAGTTGTCCATGACAAATCGCGTCTATCCTCTTTTCATCGATTAGCATCAATTGTTCATGCCTGCTATGTATCCATTTTGCATCGTCCAGATCAACCTCTTGGATAATCCTTAAAGATGGTATTTCCACCTCGGCAGGTATTACTACCTCCAAACCATAAACCAACATATAATGAGTTGCCCCAGTTGACGTTCTGATTGTGGTGCGATAACCGAACAAAGCATATAGTAGCTTCTCATGCCATTGCCTATGACTGTGCACTATTTTCCTTAAAATCTTCTTGATATTCTTATTTGCCGCCTCAACTACTCCATTCATCTGTGGCCGGTAAACTGTGAAATTTCGGTGAGCAATCTTGAACCTTTCACAAATTTCTCTCATAAGATCACTGTTGAGGTTGGCTGCATTATCTGTTATGATTGATTTTGGAATTCCAAACTGACAAACTATATTGTTGCGAACAAAGTCTACTACCACCTTCTTTGTCACTGCCTTGTATATTGAAGCTTCAACCCATTTTGTGAAATAATCGATAGCCACCAGGATGAAACGATGTCCATTTGATACGGGAGGCTCTATGGGTCCAATAACATCCATGCCCCAAGCGGCAAATGGCCAAGGGGAACCTATCACATTGAGCTCATTCGGTGGAACCCGTATAAAATCTCCATGCACTTGATACTGATGACACTTTTGCACATACCGAATGCTATCTCTCTCCATGGTCATCCAAAAATATTCGTCTCTTAGAATCTTCTTTGCCAAAGTGAACCCATTCATGTGAGGTCCACATGTTCCTGCATGTATTTCTTCCAAAAGCCTTGTCGCTTATGCGGCATCGACACACCTCAGCAATCCTAAATCTGAAGTTCTCCTATATAGGATTTCTCCATTAAGGAAGAAATGATTGGCCATCCTCCTCAAAGTCCATTTCTGCTTGCTTGTAGCATTTTTAGGATATTCTTGTTCTTCTATCAATCTTCTGATGTCATAGTACCAGGGTTTTCCATCCAGTTCCTTATCTACATGAAAACAGTAAGCATGTTGATCATGTATCTCTACATGATAGGATCGATGTAACTCTTGTCTGGGTGTTGAATCATCGAGGACAATGTTGCCAAAGCATCGGGAAACTCATTTTGAGCTCAAGGGACATGCATGAACTCAATCCTTGCGAATCTCCTACTCAACCCTTATATGCAATGCAGATAAGGCAAGATCTTGACATTCTTAGTAGTCCATTTTCCTTGCACCTGGTGAACCAATAAGTCGGAATCTCACCAAGAGTTCTTTGATGTTCATGTCGATGGCCATCCTGAGTCCAAGAATACAAGCTTCATATCCCGCCATGTTATTGGTATAGTAGAACCTAATCTTAGCTGAGATTAGGTACTACTGACCTGTTTCTGAAATTAAGACTGCTCATATTCCAACTCCAATAGAGTTTGATGCTCCATCAAAGAACATTCTCCATCAATCATATGACTCTGATATATCTTCTCCTACAAACAAAACCTCTTCATCAGGGAAGTAGGTCATGAGTGGCTTGTAATCCTGGTCCACCGGGTTTTCTGCGAGGTTATCAGCCAAGGTTTGTCCTTTGAAGGCCTTCTGTGTCACATACATAATATCAAACTCGCTCAACAAAATTTGCCACTTCGCCAGTTTACCCGTAAGCATGGGCTTCTGAAAGATATACTTCAGTGGATCCATTCTTGAGATCAAGTATCTAGTGTATGTAGACAGGTAATGGCTAAATTTTTGTGCAATCCAAGTCAAAGCACAACATGTTCATTCTAACAAGGTGTATCTTGCCTCGTATGGGGTGAACTTCTTGCTGAAATAGTAAATAGCTTGATATCTTCCACATGTCTCTTCATGCTGCCCCAATACACATCCAAATGCATTATCCATGACAGATAGATACAATAACAAAGGCTTTCCAGGCTCTGGTGGGACCAATACTGGTGGGTTGGACAAGTATTCTTTGATTCTATCGAAAGCCCTTTGGCATTCCTCAGTCCATTTTGTGGCGGCATCCTTCATCAGTAACTTGAATATGGGTTCACACGTCACTGTGGATTAAGCTATGAATGGACTGATGTAATTCAGTCTTCCCAAGAAACTCATCACGTCCTTTCTGGTCTTGGGTGGAGGTAGCTCTTGGATTGCCTTTATCTTTGATGGATCTAACTCTATGCCTTTCCTGCTAACGATGAATCCCAATAAGTTTCCCGTGGGTGCTCCAAATGCACACTTTGCTGGATTCAATTTCAAATATACTTATGCAACCTCTCAAAGAACTTTTGTAAGTCATCCAGGTGGTCTGAACNTATACTTCAGTGGATCCATTCTTGAGATCAAGTATCTAGTGTATGTAGACAGGTAATGGCTAAATTTTTGTGCAATCCAAGTCAAAGCACAACATGTTCATTCTAACAAGGTGTATCTTGCCTCGTATGGGGTGAACTTCTTGCTGAAATAGTAAATAGCTTGATATCTTCTACATGTCTCTTCATGCTGCCCCAATACACATCCAAATGCATTATCCATGACAGATAAATACAATAACAAAGGCTTTCCAGGCTCTGGTGGGACCAATACTGGTGGGTTGGACAAGTATTCTTTGATTCTATCGAAAGCCCTTTGGCATTCCTCGGTCCATTTTGTGGCGGCATCCTTCACCAGTAACTTGAATATGGGTTCACACATCACTGTGGATTAAGCTATGAATGGACTGATGTAATTCAGTCTTCCCAAGAAACTCATCACGTCCTTTCTGGTCTTGGGTGGAAGTAGCTCTTGGATTGCCTTTATCTTTGATGGATCTAACTCTATGCCTTTCCTGCTAACGATGAATCCCAATAAATTTCCCGTGGGTGCTCCAAATGCACACTTTGCTGGATTCAATTTCAGATTATACTTATGCAACCTCTCAAAGAACTTTTGTAAGTCATCCAGGTGGTCTGAACTGCTTCTGGATTTGATAACGACATCATCCACGTACACTTCAATTTCCTTGTGGATCATATCGTGGAAAAAGGTAGTCATGGCCCTCATGTAGGTTGCACCGGCATTTTTGAGACCAAATGGCATTACTCTGTAGCAATATACTCCCATGGAGTGATAAACGCTGTCTTCTCTGCATCATCTTCATTCATCAAGATTTGGTGATATCCTGCAAAGCAATCGACAAATGATTGCAACTCATGTTTTGCACAATTATCGATGAGTATATGAATATTTGGAAGAGGGAAATCACCCTTAGGACTGGCCCTGTTGAGATCTCGATAGTCCACACATATTCTAATATTTCCATCCTTTTTTGACATAGGCACAATATTGGCTAACCATGTGGGGTAATTTGTAACCCTCACAATGTTCGCCTCAATTTGCTTAGTTACCTCCTCCTTGACCCTTAAGCTCAAATCTGGCTTGAATTTTCTTGTCTTTTGCTTAACAGGACAAGTGGGATCAGTCGGTAATTTGTGCGAGACAATATCAGTGCTTAATCTTGGCATGTCATCATAAGACCAAGCAAATATGTCAAACATACTGCTTAAGCAATTCTATTAATTCCTGCTTTCTTTCAGCCTCCAAATGTATGTTGACTCGTGTCTCTTTCATGATTTCCTTATGTCCTAAGTTGACAACCTCTGTTTCATCCATATTGGGTTTCTTCTGACTTTCACCTGTTCGATCTCATGTGGCAGATTTTCAGGCATCATGCTTTCATCATACTCTTCATGATCTTGTTCATCATTTTCACCTTGCTTGGTGGATTCGTTACATGTCATAACCATTGAACAAGGATTTTTATTAATATGAGTGCTGAAAAGTGCAAAAGGTAAGTAAATATAAATAGATATTTCAAATAAGGAGAAATTTTTTAAAGAAAACAAAGACTTTTTATTTTATAACATTCTAGTTTTTTAGAAGAGGCAAGCAACAAAAGATTAGGCATGATTGAAGCCTCAATTTGATCATGCGAATTTTAAAATTAAGACTACTTTTCCACACTACCAGGACTCTAGTTGAAATAGGGACGGCCTGGTGGTCCAATTCTGCAAGATTTCCCCAGGTTCGGCATTACGGATGGTCAACTTGTTGAGATTTATCCCTTTCTCTTCTTCATCCATGGCCACGAACAGATTGCCTATTCCTTCTACGATGTCATCAACGCCAACTTGATTTGGAATCAATGCTTGTTCTGGTACAAAGATTGTATCGCTTGACTCGTGACAGTCTCTTCTCAAGGCAGGCTCATATCCGAGTCTGTTGGTGCCTTTCTGATGCTTTAGCTGGATCGGTTCAACTATGCCATTGGACTTAGGTCCAAGTCCATTCTTAGGCTGATATCCATACTTCAACATCTCTGATGCAACCATTTTTGCTCCACTTGACAACTTTGTATTACCTCCCTCTACTTCCTCACCGACCCTTATAGCTTGCATAATTTCCAAAGTGTTAAAGGTGGCTCCATCTAACTCGTCAGCAACTGGGATAGAATTAACAAAAAATATGGGGTGACTGAGCTCTCCGTGGATGGTAACTTCTGTGCGACCCCACTCAAACTTTACACATTGGTGAAGAGTGGAAGGAACCGCTCTTGCCATGTGAACCCATGGTCTTCCCACCAACAGGTTGTAATTGGATGATACATCCATCACTTGAAATAGGATGGGGAATTCAGCCGACCCCACCTGCAATGTGAGATAGATCTCTCCAATGACACTTTTTTGTGCTCCATCAAAAGCTCTAACTTTCACACGACTTTCCTTTATCTCTCCCATATTAACACCTAAATCCCTCAAAGTGGTAAAAGGACAGATGTTTTATCCAGAGCCACCATCAATTAGAACTCGAGTCACAACCTTATCACAACACTTGACTGCGATGTGAAGCGCTTTGTTGTGCCCAACCCCTTCTGCAGGCAGCTCATCATCATGGAAGGAAATATTGTTAGCTTCCACTATTTTTCCAATCGTTGAAGCTAAGGTTTCACTGGTGGTCTCTTTTGGAATATTCACTCCGTCTAATACTTCCATCAAAGCATTCCTATGAGCTTCAGAACTCATAAGTAAAGAAAATAGATATGTGGGCAAGCGTCTTCTTTAGCTGCTCTTCGACTGAATAGTCTTTAGGCTGCATCTTCTTCCAAAATTCTGCGGCTTCAGCATCGATAACATTCTTCTTTGGATTCTGTTCTTTTCCAAAAGCTCTTTGATTTAGATCCTCTGGGGTATAGCACCTCCCTGACCTGGTCATCCCTTGATCTACAGTAGTGTCGATCATCTTGCCCTTGGCGTCCGCTCGATAGTCATATGGGACTGCTTTGGTGTCATATTCAAACTTTCTAGCAATTAGAGTGGTCACTACAACTCTTGGGAGATATGTTTGGACAGTCAGAGAATCCCCTAGTTGAACAGCGATAACAGGTTGCGCCGAAGATGTTATGGCATCTGGTTCATCTATGTCTGGACAGTTAGGGACCCCATATTCTTCATCAAGAGTAAACATGTTGACTTCCCAATTCTCATGGTTTGGCAAAGGGTTGTTGTTCACATTAGGAGGCGCTGGAGTGCATTTGATTACTCCTCCTCTGATCAAAGACTCGATCTGGTTCTTTAAACTATAACAATCTTCTGTGTCGTGTCCTTGGATTCCCGAGTGGTAAGCGCATCGCTTGTTTCTATCAAAATTATGAGGGATTGGATCAGGAAGTTTTCCTTCAACTGGTTGCAGCACTCCCGCTGTCCTCAACCCCTTAAACAATTGGGCGTAGGGTTCAACAATCAATGTGTAAGTGCGAGCATTTCTAGCTTCAAGATTTGGATGTGGTCTCGGTGCATATGCTGGTCTATTTTGGTGGATTGATGCTTGGACAGGGACATATGGTCTTGGAGGATTTTGGTATGCTGGTGCTCTGGGTGGATTATAGTGTGGTTGGGTATTATTTACTAGGTATGGGACGTATGAAGCATGTGCAGCGATTTGGGGATTATTGGGGTATCGGTGAGACAGTCCTCCTTGTTGGTAAGTGACAGCTGAAACATCCACCCTTTTCTTTTTGATGCCGCTAATGGAACCTAATTGTATAGCCCTACTTGCGGCTTTCAATGCGACCATAGACTAAATCTTCCCAGATTTAACACCCTCCTCTATAAAATCTCCCATCTTGACTAGTTCTGCAAACTTCTGACCCATCATTGACATCATCTTGTCGAAGTAGACACCTTCTTGAGCTCGAATAAAGTACTTTGAGAGCTCACTCTCATCTAGTGGCGGTTGCACCCTTGCGGCCTCAGTTCTCCAACATCGTGCATATTCCTGGAAATTCTCAGATGGCTTCTTCTGTATATTGGCCAATGAGAATCTGTCAGCAGTAATTTCAATACTAAATCTGAAACGAGTCATGAAGTCCTCAGCCATTTCTTGCCAGTCACGCCATTTGCGAGGGTCTTGGCAGGTATACTAGGTCAATGCTTCTCCAGACAGACTCCGGATGAACAACTTCATCCTCAGCTTCTCATTTCTCCCTACACCGACTAACTTGTCACAGTATGCCCTTAAATGTGCATGAGGATCACCTTTTCCATCGAACATGTCAAACTTCGGTTGTTTGTACCCTACCGGCATGCCAATGTCTAGATGGATGCACAAGTCGTCATAATCCAGAATCTCCGTTCCTCTAGTAACTTGTAAGCTGCTCAATGCCTTTCTTAGACCCTGAAGTTGGGCATTTATCGATGCATCTTCTTTCATCTTGGTATCTTTCTCCATTTCTGCATATTGATCGACCTCATACGAGACATTAACCACTACTGGCATTGTGAAGGTAGGAGCTCGAGCGGCATATATGGGTGGAACATATGGCTCATAGGGAGCGGTGACATGTACCCCAAGTATCTGTTGCATTGTTGGTATGGTAGGGTCGCGATTTTAAAGGTCGGGAACAGTCCTAACTACCGTTGGAAAAGCTGGTGGAACTCGATCGTGAATTGGAGCGTGTTGAGTTTGTTCTGGCTGATTTGGAAAGTTTGCAGAAGGCAAGTCAGCTTATGCAAAGAAGATAGGTGTCTTGAAAGTAGGGAAAGTGGTAGCCGATAGTCTAGCCAAGTCTCGCACTTGGCGTAATTCTTCCCTCAAGATCTCAAGTTGTTGCTCCATGCGAGCCATTTTCTCTTCATTTTGGATGTCTATCATGTTTCGAGAACCTTCGGGGTTCTCAATAGGTATTATTATGTTTGCAGCAGCGTTGAAGTCCTTTTTATCAGTCATCTTTCCTTCTGATCGAAGGTTGTATCACGAGTCAACCAATTTGCAAGTCGACACAAATCAAAGTACTTTTGGGGATAAAAAAAAGAAAAGAAAATAAAGAAAAAAGGATACTATGTTAGTTTGGAAAATATTGAAAGATGTAACAAATATATAAGTGTAACACATATATACGCCAATTTGGCGACATTCAAAACGTGTCCTAATGTAGAACCTCTTTTTGCCTGAGGTAGGCTCTACGTTGCAATCAGTTTGATAACAAATTATCCCTTTAAACACATTTTAGATTTGGAGCAAACATAACTTCATTGATTAAGGTAGTCTTGGATGTTACATTGAGGTAGGCAATCAGAAACCTAAGAAATTAAAGTACGAGGGGCCATAAGGCATACAAAAGGGATAGGCCACATGGCACTTTGAGGAGCTTATGAAAAGAGTTCAAAGAAGAAAGACAAATCTATAGCTAGGTTGGAGCATCATCATTATCATCGTCCCCATCATAATATAGCCCTGGGTGGTACTCTGGAGACTCGTCGGGGCCGCGTTCGGGAGATATGTCTATCACCCTTCCATCTCTTGGGTCATAAATCTTAGAACCCGTTTCAGAAACCTCCATGTAGTCTTCATCTACCTCTTCTTCTGGGTCCTCCTCTGGGTCTTCTTCGGGATCCTCTTCTGGGTCTTCTTCAGGGTCCTCTTCTGGGTCTTCTTCAAGATCCTCTTCCGGGTCTTCTTCATCTTCTTCTTCAACCACCTGAATCAATAGTCGATGGATCCGGGAACAATCTGATTATACAGGATGTGGTGAATCCCATGTGAGGAAGCACTGATTCTCTAATCCAATCAATCTGTTAATTGTCTACAAGCGTACATCCAAGCCCATGTACNTCGGGATCCTCTTCTGGGTCTTCTTCAGGGTCCTCTTTCGGGTCTTCTTCAAGATCCTCTTCCGGGTCTTCTTCCTTTTCTTCTTCAACCACCTGAATCAATAGTCGATGGATCCGGGAACAATCTGATTATACAGGATGTGGTGAATCTCATGCGAGGAAGCACTAATTCTCTAATCCAATCAATCTGTTAATTGTCTACAAACCCCTGGTGCCCATGTACGCTTGGATGAGTCATATGACTCACAATATTCCGCCAAGCGTAATACTCCGATGTGCACCATTTTTCCTCTCCTATTTCCAAATCGATCATGTATTCCCACTCGGCTTGCAGATTTCTTATTCGTTCTAGCGAGACAGAAGTGAAAGCATCTTCATGTAACCCCGTGATTGACCATAGAGGAATGTCTTGGATGACTCCAAATTGCCGCATAACCCGAAAAGGTGCATATGGTTGAATTCCCCTCAGCCCAATTAACTCGATAAAAAAAAAATATCAGGTCCTCGCAAATGCCACTCGTCTTATCCAAGAAAATTTTCATTGGATGGCATCTCCAATAAGGTTGTTCAGAAATGTGCGCCACTCTTCCCTTCCTGTCGGCGTGCCCACCCAATTTTGGAGATGATCTTCATAGATTTCGATCTTATTACATGCACCCATGTAGAAATCCATTTGTGGATCACAACGATAGAAATGTTTTCTCGCCCAGATTTGTAATAGCATATTGCATCCCCTAAAGAAGTTATGCCCCCTAATGCAGGTTGTCATCGAATGAAGAACTTCGGCGAGGATCATGGGCACCAGAGAAAATCTTTGTGGATCGTAGAAGATGTTTATAACCATCGACAATATGTTGATATCAACAGAATTGGACCTTATCGAGAACACCATAACTCCCAGGAAAGCCATAAAGAATACTCTCGGCTTCATATGTTCCCACGCTCTGCGAGTACATTCAAATTCACATTGATATTCATAGTAACCTTTCAAACGCCCAAACCTCTGAAAAAGATAGTCTAATTTGACGTATCCGCCGTCCACATATCTCAATGACCGAAATATAAGCAGATCCAGGAGACTTAGAAAATCACCAGTACATATAGTTGACAGGATCATCGGTAGCCTCCCTCTAATTGGTAGCTCGGTAAGACTACTAAACTCCTCTAGTGTAGGAGTGATCTAAAACTCCAGGAATTTGAAAGTTACGGTGCTCGGTTCCCAAAACCCCATGAAGTGAGTGACAAAGACATTATCGCACTGTGTCCCCAAAAGTGACAATAATGCTCCTAAATACCCTCGAATCTCAGCCCCGTGTATCCTCCGGATGTTTCGCCACTAATTCTGTAGAATGTGGGGCACTGAAACGACCATTTGGATATCCGGCAAGTCTTGGTTGAGGTATATATGAAAAATGGGTAAAGGGTGTAATGAGTTTATTTGTTCCAAATCCGTTAAGTGTTTAAGTTTGGGTAATCTATATCAATTTCACACAAAGTTTATGTTGTCAAGTTTTAAAGAAGAACTCTGTGACATTTGGGTGGTTTCCTAAATACAACGACAATACCGTATATTGTCTTGCCTAAGGCTATGCAACATGACTTATTCTAAGAGTAAGATTATATTCCTAGATGATTGAGCGTGGGACTAAGTAATTGCAAGAACGTGCACTATCTTAATTGCACCAATTCTGAAACTAAGAAATTCAAAGAGAGTTTCAAAGGAGTGCAGGAACACCCCTCGCATGTACAGTGTGTGCATGTATGGTCAAAGACTCGATTGAATTTGCAAATGACAGTGTAGGGAAATCAGTAACAAGTAGTGTTTTAAAATAAATAAGGAACACAAGCTTGGATTTCACCTGCGACCTTTTAGTCAAAGCAATATATCAATAGCAAGCTGAAAAATAAACACTTAATCACAAATGTTGTTCCTAAATTGAATTTTTCTAAGGTTGAAACCTAAGTAAGTTCCCCAACAGAGGCGCCAAGCTGTCGCACCCTATTTCGAACTAACCGAAATAGTTCACAACATACTATGGCTGACACTCTGATTTTTGAAAAAAAATATTTTGTTTTGTTTTGTTTTAAAGTCACCACCTAAATTTTAAGAAAACTATTAGGAAAAGCATTTTTTAATATGTAAATGTAAACTCTGTTTTGATTTGCGAAACTAGTGAGATTCTACGTAAGGTTTATGGTTTCTCGAGGGGAAGGTATTAAGCATCCCTCAGAGCCTATCCGAAGATAGTTCTTAAACTCAATTTAGGAAAATATAATTAGAGAAATTTTTTTATTTATTTGTTTTTTTAAAAAAAATCAATGGTAAGTAAATTTTATTGTTTTAAGAAAAGAGTAAAATACAAGGTACGACGTATATACGCCTATAAAATTAATAGTAGTATGTTTATCATACGGTAATAAATAAATAAATGTATGATAATTTTATATGTTGAAAAAATATAGATGTGTTTTATATAAATGTATCCAAAATAAATGTTGAGTTCAAAGGATATAAAAATTTGTTGTTTAATTTATATATAGAAGTAAGACGTGAAAGAAAACAAAATAAAATGATATAGTAGTCGAGTTGCAAACATGAAGTAAAATAATGTGTATGTTAAAGTGTATGGATTTATAAATTATATAAAAAAAATATTTGTAAAAGTGATAGTAGGTACGAGAAAAAAAAATGAAGAAATGTAACAAAATAATAAGTTACATGTAGAGAAAACAAATATATATGATTTGTACCTTTTTTGCATATGACATATATATGTATGTACCTTGTATTTTGAACTTGTTGGCATATCTAAAATCTTGAAATGACATGTTAAATATGTTTTAGTAATATTTGATTTAATAAAAAAAAAAAGTGACAATAGCAAATATACTTTCATAAAGGGGTGATATCAAGAATATAAAATGGGCCTAATTATTGGGACTTATTCTATAGTTACATTTATTTTTGTTAATAAAATATATAGACCTACTTCCTTATTTATTTACTTATTTAAAGAAAAGAATATTTCTAAAACGGTAACAACATTGGCCTTACGCTAGTTTCAAAATCATTTGGGAGTATTAAATCAAAAAAGTTTTCCTTGACATAAGGTCCTAAGCGAGATTTGATAAATGAAGCTAATAAATATTTTAGTCCTTCTCGGAGCAAATAACTTAAGCCGTATGTTTTCAAGATTAAAAAAAAGTAACAACTCTAGCGAGCCTTATAACATTCATTTTGGCCTTCTAAAATCAAGTTTCTTCTTCCTTTGAAAAGTAGTATTTTCAAGCACTTTTAGACTCGAACTACTGAAACTTTTCAACTCTCATAATGTAGTGGTTAGTTCCAAAAATTTATACTTTTAGATCCCACAAAATAGTGTTCAAAACTAAGGAAAAGACTGCATGTTTTACACTAAAAAATCTGCTTTGAGAGCATGTTAAAGCTACATTTTTACACTAAAAAAATTGGAATTTTAAAACTAAAAATCTGCATCATATAACTCTCATAACAAAGCATTTTTGCTCCAAAAAATACACATTTTTTGCACCTAAAATCTACACCCTTAGGACCTAAAAGAAATGGGTTATAAACTAAAGAAATTTGCACATTTTAAATTATAAAATCTGTTGGACAAATTTGTTAAAACTCCAGATTTTATCTCTTATTAAAACTACAATTTTCAAACTAAAAATTACACATAATAGCTTGCAAAAGGGTTGTGTTTTGGGCCTCAAAAACTTGCACTTTTACACTCAAATCATGCACATTTTGAACTCAAATTATGTACCATTTTGAGCTCAAAACATTGCACCTTTTGAGCTCAATATGTTCCATTTTTGTGGCTCGATATACCATTCTTAAGCTCTCAAGAAAAGTGATATCTTTAACCTTAAAATCTGCACTTTGAACCACCGAAATCTGCACTTTAGTCTACGCAAAGTTACACTTTAAACACTTGTTTAAAAGCGAAAAATTTGAAAATAGATTCATGACATTCGAAAACATTATTTGCAAGTTAAACTTCTTAAAAAAGAAGAAACTCATGCTCTCATAACTAAAAAATGTTGAGTAACAAACAAACTTAACTAGAAAGCAATGATTTAAGCCAAGTGACTATACTAAACCCAATATCTATAAAGGGCGGGAGGGTTCATGACTACGTCTTACTACCATTCTTGGTTGGTTTACAAAGTCGAACACAAATAAAGAAAATATATATATAAGCGCAAAACACCGTGTAAAATGTTAGTCAACATAAATGTATGCATATATAAAAGAAATATAAAGCTTCGAAATAAGGAGGAAGCGTTGGACGCTATCGACGCGAAAATGGTCTGCTAGACACGAGCTTATGGTGCTATTAGTCGCTTCTCTGGTTTGGGCAGAGATGGAGTCATATACTAACTCCAAACGCGTTCCAGAATGTACATGTGAAATAAGGAAAAGAAAAAGATTAATACCATGTCCTGCGCCCAAACAAATAAAATCCAAACAGCAAAAGTACACGTGAACGTGAGATGATATTCATATGTACAAATCATAATCTAATGAGAAGGAAGAACAGGACCATATTCCAGGAAAGAACAGTGTGCAAAATCAGACAACAATTCAACCATTACAGGCAACAATTTAAAGATCTTTTGTTTTTTTTAAATTTCCAAATCAATTTAACACACAAATTCTAATGGCAGACAACATGTATTTGTATAAAGAGGTTGAATTCAAACTTACGTATGACTACTTGATTATTATATAATGGTTGAAAGGTTTAAACAACTTTCCACAGCTAAAAAAAAAGTTACAAATAAGAGTCGATATTGCATATGTGAATGAGCTCGGAATAATTTCATATTATCAGGTAACCAAAGCAAGATATCATTTGCATTCCAACTAAAGTTGTATGATGCCCAATTGTTAAATATTTAATGTCTGTTTGAAGTATCGAAATGAACGAAAGAAGCAAAGAACGTATTATCGAGTATTCTGTCTATCATTTTGGCTAAAAAAAAGGGGTTTAAAAACAGGGAAGAATTTTATTCATCGGGTCCAAAGTAGTCTAATTACACGAAGGGACTTGGACTTTTGCCTCAACAGAGGCCTTCAACAGGAAAGAAAGAAACTTTCAACAAAATTAATACCGATTTATGATGGTTTCTTAAAGCCATTTAAGCAAGTGAACAAGAGAATATATATACTTATTTTAAGAAACCTATGTTAAATACGTCACAATCTAACAATAAAAAAATAGACTTCTTGAGCATATGAACAAAACAACGAGTTTCCAAAATAAAACAAGACTTTCATCTATTTCTTTGATCTTATGAGGACGAAATAATTATTAGGACCCAACCAAGATTTTTAGAAGCTAAGCATAAAAGAACATATTTATTAATAAACATTTAAGACATCCATATATTATATCTATGCATGGGGGGTTGTTACTTAAAAGAACAGAAAAGGAGAGTTTGAACTAATGTTAAACTTAGCCATAACAGGGTTGTCCACTCGACTAATCTCAACACTGATCCTATGACACATCTTTCATTTCCGCACTCGAGAGAAACATAAACAAGCAGCACAAGAATATATCACTGGGTTTAAACACTAGTTCATGTTGTAAGAAACTCAATAGACTTCTTTTCATTGTTACTTGTCCCAATTTTATAAACATACAGACATCAAGATTATTTTGAACTCAAAATGGTTAATGAAACAATATATTGGCTTCAAGGTTCTAAATATTCTATGCATTCAATAATTCCAAATTATATTAGCAGCTTGAATATACAAGAAAAGAAACAAACGTGGTACCACCCCACCTTTGAACTTCCTGGAAACATTAGAAAACAAAAATTTCTAAATCCCTTAGTTTCTACAGTTAAATTGTAACTCATATTTTACCAGGGAGTAACCTCTTCTCCTAACTTCAAATCATGCAACGAAAACAAAACAAATTCAACTAAACAAAAGCTCATCATGGACTTCAACTTATCACATAGTGAACCCAATACAGGATTCCATAACTTAATAGATCACTAGGCGCTCACATATTCAAATATATATAAAAAGAAATAGAAGAAAGATCCGAACCTTGTTCTGGGCAGCAAACTAAGCTTTGATGTCAAAAGATTTCGACTTCGAACTCAAACTTCAAACTCAAAGAAGAATGAAAAACAAAGAACAAAAGATCACCTTAAAATTTGTTCCTCAGATGATTTTCGGATCCTTGTTGGTTTCCTTGGATTTTTTTTTGGATTTTTCAAATGATTCTCCGATGATTTCCTTCGCTTTTTTCCGATTGTTTTCAGATGTTGATAGATGATTTTCGAATGCCCTTCCATGAGAACAAAAGAGGTGACTTTATAGCCGATTTGGGCTCCAAGAATTCAAAATTTTGAATTCTTGGAAACACAACTCTCAAAGGAAACAACAAAGTAATCATGACGGAGGAGAAAATCTCTCAAAAATTAGAAAAAATTGAATTAACCCTTAAGAACAAAATTTATTTGACGTGAAATCTAAAAATGAGAAAGTAGTAATATTTATATAATATATTTAATTTTTATAAAAAATAATATTTATGAAATAAAAAAAATAATAATTAAAAATTTGTTCGTATTCCTACAATTTCGTAACATATATATACTTTATTATTTTTATTTTTGTTTTTATTATTATTATTAAAACTTTAGTTAAACAAATGTGGAGAGCCAAAATTGCGTGTCAACAATGACCCCAACTAATCTAAAAACAAAGATGTGGGTTCTGACGAGGAAGATATGCTAATAGCACAGAGGGCCGAGCGGCAAATTAAGAAGATGAGAAATTCATCTAGGGCCAGGACTTACCAGCCTGCCACCATCACACCTCCAGTTCCAAAGAAGGCAATGGTATTAGCACCTCCAGTGCAAGGTCCTCCACCTAAATCTATGAATAAAGGAAAGGCTATGCGACCAAGAATTTTTTTGGAGGAAAAGTGTCTGTCCATAGAAGGGGTTATAGACAGGCACCCAGAGATAAGGGAATGTATGAGATACCACGAGTTCCAAATCTTCACCAAACCCCGTGGCCCTTATATTCCAAATTGAGTAAGAGAGTTCTACAGTGCATATAGTACACTAATACCACTGCAAAAGCAACTAGCAGCAGCCTTCAAAGAAATCGACTACGTGGTTGTTCGAGATAAAAGGGTGAAGTGTGATACTGAGGAAATCAATGCAGTCTTGGGCATGTCCACAAACATTGGGGATCACTGTCAGTACTTGATTAGAACAAAGCAACTGGATGAGATGAAAAAGTCGTTAGCCCCACTAATTGCAGATGAGACTCCCAAGTGGTTAGCGGAAGGAGTTCCGATTGAAAAAAAAAAACTAAACATAGCAGCAAGGTTCTGGTTCAGTTTTATCAGCATCACAATTATGCCATCCAAGAATAAGTCAATCATTCGCCTCGCCAAGGCAACTTGCCTAGGTTACGTTATAGAGGAGACTCAAATAAATTTGGGAACAATCGTCGCTTCAGAGATACTCATGTGTGCAAGGCAGTGCAAAACCTCACTTCTATTCCCAGTCTTGATCACATAATTATGCAAACGAGCCCAAGTACCTAGAGATACCAAGATGGATGTGGGAGTGATGCCCATAACCTCTACTGATATCTAGAAGATCGAAGACGAGTACCTTAAGGATCAAGCAGAAAGGAAGAAAGCAACATTGGCGGAGTTAGCCAACAAAGAATCATCGCCTGCAAAAACATCTCTACCTGCTCCAACCCCTAGGACTTCAGGTATATCCATTTCCACTATTACTCCGACTGATACTCAAGGTTCTTCTGCTGCTACAAAATTGCCAAGACCCACTACTGTTGTTACTAGTTCCCGGCTTCTTCTCACCCGAGCGTCTCTACTCCAAATGGGACAGTTGGCTCTTTCTGCTGATCGTCGAGCTGCTAGCCTAGAGGCCTTTATTCCAGGCATGATCCATATTGTCGTAACTAACACTATAACACCTCTGAGCACTACCATTGCCGCCTTGGTAGCCAGAATAGCGGTGTGTGAGCACAACCTAGGGTCCATAGAGGAGGTGGCGACTTTAAAAGTTGTCATTGCTAAACTACATAAAAATATAGACAAACTAAAGGCCATCGATGTGCCCATGGTCTTTGAAACAGTGGAGATTCCTGACATGTCTAATTTGCCTTAGAAGATCAATGAACTTGGGGGTAAAAAGAAACAGATAGCTGACCATGAGTCAGACGCAAAGACTAATGAAGAGATTGAGGGAGATGCAGATGAAGATTTGACTGAGATGGAAGAAATTATGATAGATGTTGTTGTGCAAGTTTCCTTGGCAAGGTTTTATGTTGCTAGATCTAGTGGAGATGGTTCCTCTGGTGGTCACTTCGGGTACTGATGCCCAAATAGATGAAGCGACCCATTAGACAGGATCCCCTCTTTACCTTCCTCTTTATCTTTCTTTATCCTGCCTCTTGGATTCCGTATTACCTGCATTTGAGGACAAATTGCTTTTTATTTATGGTAGGGTGAGGCCAACACTTTTGTATGCTATTTATGATTTGTGTTTTGAATACATTTGGGTTAACTATTTATAATTGTGTTAATTATTGTTTCTCTGTGGATGTTTGAGCTTGTGGCTCTGTTTACTTTTCATTGCAAAAATGATTTTGACCCTTTCAAAATTTTTTGAATTTTTCGCACATTTTTGCCACCCCTCATGAGTTGAATGTGGTTGTTCTTTTGCAAGAACATAAGTCTCAATTTCAATCAATACCGATGACTTGAATAGTGTTCTCAATTGAATGAACATGAATGTATAGCTACGATAAGGCCAAATGAAGTTGCATAGACAATATGTGAACTCTTTGCATCTCGTTGTGATTAGCCATTTATCAAATTGATTCTCTTCTTATGATTGTTGCACACTAGCAAAAGTGTGTAGTCTTGCTTAACTTAAGTGTTGATACCTTGTGTGATTAGCTTGCTTTAAACCATGCACGAATAAACCTAGAATTTGCCATGTTAGTCTGATTGATTTAGAAAGGTGTCCTCTTGAAATGATGTTCGGCAACTTTAAAGAGTGTGAGCCAAATTTGACATATACCTCTTTTGTGGCCTACCCTTGAGTGTGTGAAACTCTTTTGAACACCCTTTGAGCCTTACTCTTATTTGGAAGAACCTTGATGAACCCTAGACCTTACTTGACCCACTACCTACAATCCTCTTAATTTGTGATTTAGTGAATAGCCAACTTAGACCAAAAGCCTAAGTTGGGGGTGTGGTAAAAAGGAAAAGGAGAAGTCAAGAAGTGCAAGAAAAAGTCCACCTTAACCTATGGGATTGCATAAGTGGAAACCTCTTCAATTCAAAAAAAAAAGTTGTGGAATAAGGTACGAAGGAAATTGGGTTTCCAAGCAATCCATGAAGGTGAATAAAAAGGTGACTTAGAAGCATTAGAAAAAGAATTGATAAAGGAGGAGAAGGGAATGCCTTGAGAATTCCACATCTCACGAGGATGAAAAAGTCACTGAGCCTAAATGACCATACCTTTACACTCAGCCCCATTACAAGCCTTAGAAAGACCATTTTGATCTTGAGTAAGCCGAATCAAAAGTCGATTGGAAAATAAGGGCAAACCTATGGGTGAAAACATGCATTGTGTTCCTCTTTTTGAGTGTGAGTGTTGCATCTGATTCCTGATCTTGAATTGATTAACCTCTGTGTGTGAATATGGAATCATTCTTCATGTGAGGGCATTTAGATACTTTTTGTCGAGCTTGAACTTGCACAAGTAGGAAATATTGCGAGAACGAGAATCTTTGGTAATGGTGTGTCATAACTTGAATCTTTGAGTACACAATTGATCCTTGCATAAGTAAATTGAGTCTTGTTGTGTGCACTCATGATTGAGTCTTGTGTAGCACTGTTTGAGACACCCTTGTTAAACGGCTGAACTCAAGTTTAAGTGAGGACAAACAAAAGTTTAAGTTGGGGGAGTTGATGAATCCACAAATTGGACTCATTTAGGGCTTTATTTTGACAAGAATAGTGTCCTCGAATGCTTATTTTGTCTAAATATCTGATGAAAACTCTTAGGTTTTAGGTATTTTAGTGAAAGCATGGACACTTAGGTGCAAAAGGGAACAAAAAGGCTGGAAAGAACGAAGAAGCTGAAGCCCGAGCATTGCCTAGCGCACTTGGCGATTCGCCAAAGGGATTTACTCCGCCCTTTGTTCCGGTACGCGAAGCCCTGAAGGAGAATATGATCAAAAAGGCGATGAAGGAAGCAGTCGGCGCTTCACTGAATAGTTCCGCGAAGTAGTACTATACCGCCTAATGGTCCAGAATGTGAAGATGTTGAAGGCAAGCATGAAACGGTGATGAGACAGACGAAGGGTGAGTCACCAAAGTCATTCGGTGATATCGACTAACTTCGCTGAAAGATCCACCAGCACTATTTTCTGAAATCTATAAATATTGAACTTGTTATTAATTTGAAGAGAGTCGATAGAATAGTACTTTTTGGATGTTTTTTTCTCAAGTTTGGAGAGTGTTTTTGGAAGACTTGAAGAAAGAAGGATTTCATCTTCCCCAAGTTAGAAGTGGGTCTTCTCCATTCTTCTTCCTTTGCATAAATCAAGGTTTAATTTCATATACCCGTTTGATTTTACTATCATTTTAGGTGTATCTTGTTATTTCTTGATGTGTGGCTAAAACCCCCCATTCTTGGGGTATGATTTAACAAATATGTGTTGATATTATTGTTGGGTCTTACTTGCTGATAGGTTAGATGTAGTTTAATGGTGATTTCACCTAGTGGTTGTGGTTTAATCTAAAGGGTTTGTAGTTGCAAATACAAAGTCACCCATGTGTTTTTGGCTTGCCCGAGAGGGAGGTCGCGAAACCAAGACCACTAGACTGATGGCCTAAGGAGTGGGTCGACATGAGGTTCTGCCCGAGAGGGTGAGCCCTAGTCCCATATCCTAACACTCAGCTCGAGAGAGTGAGTAGGGTAAGGCATAGGCTGGTCTTCATGCAGCAAATGGGTGTCCAGGAAGAACTTATTTGAAACGGGGGAAGTTGCCCGAGAGGGAACTTATTTCCATTTAAGGCTTAGCCTAGTCACTATTATCTTACAAATTTCCTTTCAAAAGCATGTACTCAACTACTTATCTCAACTTGTATTGCGGTCACACCCCAAGAACATTTCCCCATACTTGATTTTCTTGTTAATTTTTGTTATTTTTACTAATTGTGACAAAAACCCCAAATCGTTATTTAACACTTTTGTGTCACCCCCTTTTATTTATTATGTTTTTAATCGTTAATATCTTTAGCTACGACTAGTTAGAGCTTAATTTTATTTTTCTATCAATTCTCAAAACCACTCTTTTGGGACACGACCCCAACCTTTAGTTGGGTTACTATATTGTCGACGATCATAAACACTCATACCATAGGTTAGTGTCATTGGTCACGATAAGCATCAGCGGTCAGCGCCAAAACAGGTTGTATGCTTTTCAGGCTCGCCAGGATCAGGAAGACTCTCCTGATGTAGTCACTGGTACGTTACGAGTCTTTGACTTAGATGTTTATGCATTGTTAGATCCAGGGGCTACTCTTTCATTTGTAACTCATTATATAGCAGTCAAATTCGATATTAGTCCAGAAATTCTTTTAGAACCCTTCTCAGTCTCTACTCCAGTTGGTGACCCAGTTATAATTAGACGGGTATACAGAAATTGCCCTGTCATAGTCTCTTAGAAAGTCACCTCAACAGATCTGATAGAGTTAGAAATGGTAGGCTTCGATGTCATTCTAGGCATGGATTGGTTGCATTCCTATTATGCCTCAGTCAATTGTTGGTCGATTGTAGAACAAGGATTGTTCGTTTTCAATTTCTAGACAAATCAATCTTAGATTGGAAGGGTAGTAGCTTAGCACCTATGGGTCGATTCATTTCTTACCTTAAGGCCAGAAAAATGATCTCCAAGGGTTGTCTCTATCATCTAGTTCAGGTTAAGGATTTAAACTCCGAAACACCAACTCTTTGAGTCAGTTTCTGTAGTCAATGAGTTTCCAGAAGTGTTTCCAGAAGATCTTCCCGGAGTTCCTTCCGAAAGGGAAATTAACTTTGGAATTAATCTCCTTCCAGATACCCAGCCTCTATCTATTCCTCCTTACTGAATGGCTCCAGTTGAGTTTAAGGAATTGAAAGAGCAGTTGAAAGACCTTCTAGATAAGGGCTTCATCAGACCCAATATTTCCCCATGGGGTGCACCAGTGTTGTTCGTGAAGAAGAAAGATGGTTCTCTCAGAATGTGCATTGACTATAGGTAGTTGAACAAGGTCACAATCAAGAATAAGTATCCCATTCCCAGGATTGATGACTTGTTTGACCAACTTCAGGGTGCTAGTCATTTCTCAAAGATAGACCTCAGATCGAGTTATCATCAACTCAAGGTCAGAGATAGTGACATTCCAAAAATAGCCTTCAGAACTTGGTATGGTCATTATGAATTTGTAGTTATGTCATTTGGACTAACCAATGCTCCTACAGCTTTCATGGACTTGATGAACAAAGTGTTCAAGCAGTATTTAGACTTGTTCGTTATCGTCTTTATTGATGATATCCTCATTTACTCTAGAAATAAGGAAGAACATGCGAATCATTTGAGGGTTGTTCTGCAAACTCTCAAAGACCACCAGTTATTCGGT
Organism: Solanum stenotomum; assembly: GCF_019186545.1. Taxonomy (NCBI): domain Eukaryota; kingdom Viridiplantae; phylum Streptophyta; class Magnoliopsida; order Solanales; family Solanaceae; genus Solanum; species Solanum stenotomum. The sequence goes on along the minus strand of NC_064282.1, from coordinate 81,541,026 downwards.
AAGTTTAGCAAATGTGAGTTTTGGTTGTAATAATCTGCTTTCCTTGGGCATATTGTGTCTAGCGAAGGGATCCGAGTTGATTCTCAGAAGATAAAAGCAGTAAAACTATGGCCCAAACCTACCTCTCTTACAAATATCCGAAGTTTCTTGGGTCTAGCAGGTTGTTACAGAAGGTTCGTAGAAGGGTTTTCATCCATAGCCTCTCCATTGACTAAGTTGACTCAGAATAAAGTCAAGTTTCAGCGGTCAGACGATTGTGAGAAAAGCTTTGTAGAATTGAAAACTAGGTTGACTACAGCTCCTGTTTTTGACCTTACCAGAGGGTTCAGATGGTTATGTAATATATTGTGATGCATCCAGAGTCGGCCTAGGTTGTGTGTTGATACAGTGAGGTAAGGTTATAGTGTATGCTTCTAGACAGCTTAAGGTGCATGAGAAGAAATATCTAACTCATGACCTCGATATTGCTGCAGTGGTATTTGCACTTAAGATTTTCAGACATTACTTGTATGGTGTTCACGTAGATGTGTTCACAAACCATAAGAGCCTTCAATATGTGTTCACCCAAAAAGAGTTGAATCTTCGCCAGAGGAGATGGCTTGATTTGCTCAAGGACTACGATATGAGTGTGTATTACCATCCTGGTAAGGCCAATGTAGCAGCAGATGCACTTAGTAGACTATTTATGGGGTAGTGTAGCGCATGTTGAGGAAGAAAGAAAGGAACTAACAAAAGATGTTCACAGACTTGCTCACATAGAAGTTTGTCTTACGAGCATATCAAATAGTTATGTAACAGTTCGGAATGGGCCAGAATCTTCTTTGGTAGTGGGGGTTAAGGAAAAGCAAGACAGTGATCCGATATTTCTTAAACTAAAGGATGCAATCCGTCAGCATAGGGTTGAGGTCTTCTCCCATGGGGGAGATGGTGTGTTTCGCTATCAGGGTCGATTATGTGTTCCTAAGGTGGGTGAGTTGAGAAAATAAATCCCTGTAAAAGCCCAGAACTCCAGTTATGCTATTCATCCAGGTCCCACTAAGATAGACTGCTATATGCGGGAAGTCTATTGGTGGAATGGTATGAAAAGGGATATAGAGGATTTTGTGGCCAAGTGCCCCAATTGCCAGCAAGTCAAGGTAGAACATCAGAAACTAGGAGGGATGACTCAAGAGATCAACATTCCTACTTGGAAGTGAGAAGTGATCAACATGGACTTCGTCACATGTTTACCTCTCACTTGCAGATAGCATGACTACATTTGGGTGATAGTTGATAGAGTTACTAAGTCTTCACGCTTTTTGGCAGTTGATGAGTCCACGATTTGGACTCATTTAGGGCTTTATTTTGATAGATTTAGTGTCCTCAAATGCATATTTTGTCTCAATAACTGATGTAAATCCTTCAGTTTCAGGTAATTGGAGTTTGAGGCAAAGCATGGACACTATTTGACAAAAAGGAACAAAGCAGCTGAAAGAAGGATGAAAAGACGACCTGAAGATCGCCTAATTCGTTAGGTGAATTGCCGAAAGGCCTTAAATCTCGCCTAATGTTCCAGTGTGCTGAGCCCTGAAGGAAAAGATCAAGTCTGCGAGGAAAGGGAGCAGTCGGTGCATCACTGAGCAGTTCCGAGAAGCAGTTCCCTGTTGCCCAATGAATCAAAACATGAAGATGCTGAAGGCAAAAGCTGAAAGGCGATGAACCAGACCAAAGGGTGGATCGCCAAGTGTATAGGCGATCTCAACTAACTGCGTCGAGTCGTCCTTCGCAGGATAAATTTTCAAAAACTATAAATACCTATTTAATTTTGTAGCTTAGTATCAAGTGGAGAGAATTACTAAGACTTAGAATATTTTCAGTTTTTAGTTCTTAGAGTTTTTGGGAGACATTGTTCTTGGGCTTGAAGGTTTTTGAAGGTTTTCAACTCCAAGAAATTGGAAGTGGGTATCCAAGAATCTTCATCCTAGACGTGTCTAAAGACATTTTCTATCGTACCCACTTGATGGAAACACTTGTTGGTATTGATTTCTATCTCTTTTACATGTCTAGCTAAAACCCTAATTCTTGGGGTGTGATTTTGTGAATATAGGTTCAATTTTCTGTTGGGTATTGCTTATTGTTAGTCTATTTTTTGTTTAAATGTAATTTCGTTCAGTAGTTGTGTTTGAACTTAATGGGATTGTAGTTGCAAATACGATTTCATCTTAGTGTTTTTGGCTTGCTCAAGAGAAAGGTTTTAAAACTAAGACTACTAAATCGATAGCCGGTGGTTATTAGGTCGTCGTGGGTTCAGCTCGAGAGAGTGAATCCTAGACCTTCTCCCACACATTCATCTCAAGAGAGTGAATGGGCTAAGGCAGAGGCTGTGCTTAAGTGTTGCAACTCGGTGTTCGAGAGAAATCGAGTTGATTCGGGGTAAGTTGCTCAAAAGAGAATTTACCCCCACTAAAGTCCAGCCTAGTTAGAAATATTCAGCGATTTACTATCAATAGCATTTACCCAATAGCATATTTTATCCCATATTCCTATCACATCCCAAGAATCCCGTCTCCCTATCTCACATTTTTCTATTTTTGTTGTTTTTGTTCATTAGTTGAATACAACCCCCCCCCCCAATTGATAGTTGACATTCATGTCACCTTTAGATTTAGTATGTTTTTATTTGTTAATGTTTATAGCTATGATTGATTAGAACTTGATTTTACTTTTCTGTTAATTCTTACAACCACTCCCTTGGGACTCGACCCCAACCCATTCAGTTGGGTTATATTACTGCACATGATCGTTACTACGCCAAGCTTTACATTAATGAGATAGTTTGGTTGCATGGGGTTCCTTTATCTATCATCTCAGATAGTGGTCCTCAATTTACCTCTCATTTTTGGAAGTCATTTCAGAAATGTCTTGGTACTCAGGTTAATCTTAGCACAACATTTCATCTGCAAATGGATGGTCAGGTAGAGCGTACCATTCAGACCTTAGAGGACATGTTGAGAGCTTGTGTGATCGATTTCAAGTGTAGTTGGGATGATAACCTTCCTCTTATAGAGTTTGCCTATAATAATAGCTACCATTTCAGCATTCAGATAGCCCCTTATGAGGCGTTCTATGGGCGTAGATGTAGATCTGTAGTTGGTTGGTTTTAAGTAGGTGAAGCAGCCTTGATAGGACCAAATTCAGTTCATGATGCTATGGAGAAGGTGTAACTTATTAGAGATAGACTTAAGACAACCCAGAGTCACCAGAAGTCTTATACAGATGTAAGGAGAAGGGAAGTAGAGTTCCAAGTTAATGATTGGGTTTTCCTGAAAGTGTCGCCTATAAAAGGGGTGATGAGATTTGGCAAGAAAGGGAAGCTCAGTCCTAGATATGTAGGGCCTTACAAGATCTTGAAAAGGGTTGGTAAGGTGGCTTATGAGTTAGAGTTGCCAACAAAACTAGCAGCAGTGCATCCGATTTTCCACATTTCGTTGTTGAAGAAGTGTGTGGATGACCCAGAGTCTATTGTGTCTTTAGAAAGTGTGGCAGTGAAGGATAGTCTCACTTATGAAGAGGTACCAGTTGAGATTCTTAATCGACAGGTTCAAAGGTTGAGAAACAAAGAAATCGCTTCAGTCAAGGTTTTGTGGAGGAGTCAGTCCATAGAGGGAGCTACATGGGAAGCAGAAGCAGCCATGAAGGCTAAGTATCCTCACCTCTTTCCTTCCGATCCCATTCCAGCTTGAGGTAATAGTTCCTCTTCAGTTTTTTTCAGTCATTCATGCGTAGCTTCAGTCTTAGCATCTTGTTCCTTCAGTTTGTACTTGCATTTTCAGCGTATTTGCATGTTAGTGGAACGTAGTTCAGTCAGAATCAGTTTCCAGTGTCTATAGTAGCGGAGCCAGAAATTTCACAAAGAGGGTCCTAAAATTAAACAACAAAAGCTCTTTTTCAAAAGGGGAAAAAAGTTCACGAAGAGGGTCCAAAAATTAAACAACTTTTTAAAAAGGGGAAAAAAATATTCCAAGTGAGATTTGAACAAGCGAACACTGACTCATTAACTTAAAGATGTCTAAACACACATTCAAGACATTTAAACCACTAAACTATAATAACCTATTATGTCAACGGTGTCCAAAATATATTATTTAATCATTTCGTGTATCATTTTACTTGTATATGCGATATTTTTTTCCGACGAATTGGACACCCTGGCATACATGTGCCTACGCCACTAAGAGTCTAGTGGTAGGGGTTGCAGCTCTCTCCCTCCTTTTCAGCTAGTTTAGTCTTTATTCGAGGATGAATGTTCCCAAGGAGGAGCTAATGTAACACCCCATATTCGAAAACAGACCTCAATGCAGATTTCCAGAAGTTGCAGGTGCAACCCATGGTTGCCACTCACGGACCGTAGGGTGACCCACGGCCCGTGCTGGTGATCCGTGGTTCGCATCTGCAACCTTCCCTAGAAAACCCCTAGAATATTGTCTAAGTGTTGACCCACGGCCGGACCCTTGGACCATAGGTTAGGTCACAGACCGTGGCCCTGGTCCGTGGATCAACACCCTAGTCTCACCCCCAAAAATCTCTTTAAATCCTGACCCACGCCAGGACCTACAGAGCGTAGGTCAGACCACGGTCTGTGGTCCACGGAGTAGGTCGGACCCCAGGATTTCAGTCTCCAGTCGCGACTGTCAGTTGACCAGCACGAACCGTCAGTCGATTTACGGTTGTCGGTCCCGTCCGTCGATGACCCCGACAGTAATTAAGTTATGGGTCTTTTGGTCCTTTCCTTATGCGTTAGACCCCTAAACTACGTGGTTTTGGTCAGTTTTAGCCTAGAAACATAACTAGAACTTACCTAAGTCAAATCGTTCATCAAAACATAGAAACTTAGAGCGTAGAGAAAAGAAGAGGCGACCAAATCCTAGTTCAAGAATACAACAAGGTTCCATCAGTTCCAGCCCCGAAATCGAAAGATTTCTCCGTGGAATTCGTCACCAGGTATGTGGGATTTCACTAGTGGGTTCCTTTCACCCATTAGGTCCCTAGATTTCAATTAGAATCCTGATTTCCTTAATATTATCTAGACTTAGGGTTTCTTGAATGTTAGAATTGTTGGGTTTTCAGCTGTTAGAATGATCCAAATCATATTATCACGTTATCATATTACTTTGCCTAGATTCATGCATGAACTCAGAACCCCAGCTATGTAGTTCTTTTAGTTCATAAATTACACATGCTAGGTTAGTTAATTTAGTTACATATAAACATGCCTTAATTTTCGAATGCATTATTATCAGTATATTAATGTTGCATTCTCAGTTTGCATGTCAGTTTTGAGCTATCTAGTATTACAACATTTCAGTCATAAAGTGTTAATTACTTAATCATATGGGAAGATTAATACCGAGTGGACTAGGGTCAGTCACCCTCAAGTCCTAGAACTAAGTGCCGGTTAGGTTGTAAGTCCCCTCTGTGGGAATCATTTTAGTGATCACGCCAGCATGCCTCTATACCTCTGACAGGGTATATTGTGTCCTCTAGATGGGTGTATACATCGGACTTCACATTAAGCTCATGTGGTTTGATGTCGGTTATTAGTAGCTCCTTTACACTTCAGTCAGATTCTATTGCATTGACCATGTTATCATTATAGTTCAGAAATCAGTCTCAACATGTTATAAACTTGGTCATTGCATTAAGTATTTCATGTTCAGTATTCTCAGTTTGTATCATGCTTATCTCATGTCATTGCTCAGATTTATGCTTTGGTTCAATTATGTTATTGTTCAGTGTTACTCTATCATACATGCTCAGTATCCTTCAAGTACTGATGCATACTCTATGCTACATCTTCTCCTGATGTAGGTTCAAGTCACGCATAGATTAGGGATTCCCCATCTTCAGTTCAACAGCATCAGTGTTGAGTNCATTCTCAGTTTGCATGTCAGTTTTGAGCTATCCAGTATTACAACATTTCAGTCATAAAGTGTTAATTACTTAATCATATGGGAAGATTAATACCGAGTGGACTAGGGTCAGTCACCCTCAAGTCCCAGAACTAAGTGCCCGTTAGGTTGTAAGTCCCCTCTGTGGGAATCATTTTAGTGATCACGCCAGCATGCCTCTATACCTCTGGCAGGGTATATTGTGTCCTCTAGATGGGTGTATACATCGGACTCCACATTAAGCTCATGTGGTTTGATGTCGGTTATTAGTAGCTCTTTTACACTTCAGTCAGATTCTATTGCATTGACCATGTTATCATTATAGTTCAGAAATCAGTCTCAACATGTTATAAACTTGGTCATTGCATTAAGTATTTCATGTTCAGTATTCTCAGTTTGTATCATGCTTATCTCATGTCATTGCTCAGATTTATGCTTTGATTCAATTATGTTATTGTTCAGTGTTACTCTATCCTACATGCTCAGTATCCTTCAAGTACTGATGCATACTCTATGCTACATCTTCTCGTGAGTAGGTTCAGGTCACGCATAGATTAGGGATTCCCCATCTTCAGTTCAACAGCATCAGTGTTGAGTCCTCATTCTTCGAGGACTAGTGACATGACTATCTTTATCGCTTTTAGTTTTAGTTCCAATTTTTGCTAGATCTAGCTAGGGCATGTCCCAACATTTCTAGTCAGTAGAGGCTTTATTTCAGACATAGTTAGTTTCAGCTTTAGTCTTAGAGTTTGACTTTTCTTTTGTATTCAAACTCTCAGTTATCTTTATTCAGATTTAGTATATGGGTATTCCCCATCATCTTTAGATTATTTTATGATTTAGCTTCCGCTTAGTTATTATTGTTTCATTTTATCTTTAGTATGCTTATGATTATGCCAGCAAGGTTAGCTTGGGGTCACTCGTGATCCTAGATCCCGTGTTGCGTCCAGGGGGTAGCCTCGGGGCATGACACTCGATGTCCCCATCCTCCTCTGTTTCCATTCTGTGTTGAATATCCTTTTCCATAAAATCTTTGCGTTTAGGAATACTATGCTCATATCTTAGGGTATCTTTCTCCTATGTATCAATTCTTGCCTGCTCCTCCTTATTTGCCAAACAAGTCTCCCTCATATGTCTCATATCCCACCTTTATATTGTGTCTTCCTGGCGCTTTGATTCACCCACACTTTCATCAAACTTCTAAGCTTCTTTTTCTCTCTCTACTATCGTATTAGATCTTTGTTTACCATTGTCTTCTTCCTTGGAATTTTTATTCTTGTTAGGTGTGTTGTTTGAGTTGGAACTATCAAGTGAACTTCCTTTCTCTTTGGACGACGTATTCTTTTTTTCTTTCTCCTCTTTCTTGTTCTCTTTTATGTTATTTTCCTCCTCTGACATTCTTCGCTTAATCTCCCCTTTGCTTTGTCTTCCTGCCCCTCCTAATTCTCTAGAGCTTCATATTTGGGTTCCACACTTGTTCCTTTTGTCCCTTCTGTTGTTGTCTACCTTTTTCATACCTCGTTCGTCTTTGTTCTTGAAAATCATTATTAATCACCTGCTTGCCTTTGTCCATTTTTGCCCTTTGATACATCTCTCCATTATTGTCCTTTTCNCCCCCCCCCTCCCGTCCCTTCTTATTTCTTTTTGTCTTCTTCAGGATACAATTATGGGTTTATAACATAACATTTTTTCTCATAATAACTTTGTAAGTTACATGTCTTGCAATACTTTGGCATGTAATCGTATTTTATTGGGATCCACTTATACATTCCATGATCTCTCCTAATTTCTTTGAGACCTCCACATTAATCCTTTTGGAAATTCCCCCAATAGATCAACCTCCACTTCGACCCTAGCACAATTAGGGCGTGTCTTATTGATAATAGTCATGTCAACGTGTAAAGATTTACCTACAACTACAGCAAAAGAAAAGACCACATCTCTACCCAAAAAAATTGGTGGGAGCGAGGGAAATGAGATCCACGCAATGGCAGTCGTAGTTTTTTCTTCTATATTAAATAATGAATCCCACTTAAGAGTTCTCATAGGATAAGAATAATGTTTATCCGTAATATAGAATTGTGGCTTTGACAGTAGACTAGCATAATCCTCTAACTTTGATGCCCTTATTAGAATACTTAGTAAACCAATATTTATCTCCCATTTCAACTAATATTGTTTTGGGATTAAATTCCTTAGATCTTGTATTTGTGGCCACCCAACGGAGAATTTCCCACTAACAACATATTGTAAATATTCTTTTATAATCATCTGCTCCACCTCTTCTCCTCCAAAATAATTCTCGATTCTCCATGCAAATAGGCTATTTGTTTCAATTGCATTGATGCTTGTGCTACAGAAAATGAATTCAAACTGTTAGCGTATGTGATTGTAGGTGTTTAGATTATTGCTTGTGTTGACTCAACCTCCTCTTGTGGAGGCTGGCCAACGGTCGGTGCAGCCATGATCGACGAAAGTTGAATTAGGTTTTAGGATTCTTATGGTTTAGAAAACGTTTTCAACAAAATTTAGTTTTTATTATAATTTTTCAAGGTGAATTAGTAACCCCAAATTTAATTTTTTTAAATTCCCTTCAACCCCAAAATTTAATTTTTTTAAAAATAATTTTGAAAAACAAAGATATTTTTGGAAAAGGGTTAGTGGAAAAAAGCATTTAAAAAGGTAAAAACGCCACGTAAAGTATGCACGAGCATATAACAAATAGGCATCCAACACGATGCACCTAATCAGTACGTATCCTTCGTTGGCAAACAGAGAGAAAAAGAAGAACAAAACAACTCCGCAAGTTCCCATAATTCAATTCACCACAAACACAATCCCTCTCTCTCTTCCCTCGGCGATCTTAAACTCTTATCTGGTCAGTTCTTAAAGCCCTTTTCCCTCTTTTTTTTGTTTATTATTTTTTCTGATTTACAGTTTTTATTACAAATCTTTTAGTTGTGCTTGTGGATCTATCGATTACTTGAAGTATTGGGTAATTTTTTTGTTCAATTATTGTGTGGTCTAATTTTTTTGGCTTGATTTTATGAATTTTGGGTGTATGGTATAGGTTATGCTTAGTACAAATTTTTTATGTTGATGAAGCTTTATGGGTAGTTGAGTACTTTTTTTTTGTTTTACCTTGGGTTTTGACCTCATGTACTACTGTGGTACGAAAATTGGTTAGATTGTTTGAAGTTTTGAACCAAAATCCATGTTTTTTATTTTTGGTTTTATAGTGAACTTAAAAGTTTGTCAAAACTCAAAAGGGTCACAGAAATCTAGTGGCTGTTTGGGCATGTTTCATTGTGAATTTTTTTAAAAAAGCAGTTTTTGTGTTCGAAATGAAAAATGATATTTGAAAATTGGGGTTGTGTTTGGGCATGAATAAAAATTGGAGTTGTTTTTTTACTTTTTGTGAGTGATTTGGAGTTAAAATACCTTTTTGCTTTTGTCTTTTTAAAATTCTTGAAAACCCGAAATTTTATGGCGAAACGTGTTTTCCAGAGTTCACTACTGAAAAAGTGAAAAAATTTGTTGCCTGAGTAGTGTCGTTGAATTATTGGTTCTTGTTTTAGTCAGTGGTTGGTGCCTGTAGGTATTTTTGATTATCTTGCTCATATTACCTTAGTAAAGGGGACTATATATGTTATTCATATAACCTACCCTAACTGATTTCGGATGGAGTGCAGGGGCGGAGCTAGGTAGGGGTGAGGGGTTCATCCGTAACCCCTTCGGCAAAAGATCACACTGTATGTTGAATCCCCGCTTCTTCATGTGTTTACTTTTTCATATTTTAAAATCCCTTTGTGACAATTCTGGCTCCGCCATTGGAGACGTGATGTATTACTTGCAGTCTGTTAAATATTGGCACTCGTACATTTTCCTTTTAGCTGAATATGGGTCTGTTTATTTTGTCGGATGAAAACATGTATTTTCTTTATCTTGTTTCCTTTTAACTGCCAAGAAGCGCTTCATGAATTCTTGCTTGTATACAGTGTGGATGACTTCCTTTGGGTACTTGCTCGTTAGCTTGAATAGTTTTCCTCAGTCAATATCATGTCTATCTAATGTTACATGGTTTATAGCAAACCGAAGCAAAGAATATTCTTCTGTTTCGCTGTTGTCTTCTCTCAGGAGAAGCAGGTTTATGAGGTTTCTTTTGTAGGTTTGTATTGATGCTGTTATCTCTGTTGTGTTTTGTACAGGTGTGTTGACAATATGGAGCATGATGAGACGGGATGCCAACCCCCTCCGGAAGGTCCTATTTTGTGTATTAACAACTGTGGCTTTTTCGGAAGTGCTGCAAACATGAACATGTGCTCCAAGTGTTACAAAGACATGGTATTGAAACAAGAACAAGCTAAGCTTGCTGTGTCATCAATTGAAAACCTTGTCAATGGATCATCTGCCGGAGAGAAGGGAATGGTTATTGTTGACCCCGTAGATGTGCAACCTGATACTATTGAAGCACAGTCTATAGCTTTGCCATCATCTCAAACTTCGAGTTCTAGTGATATGCCCGATGTAAAGGCTAAGGTGGGTCCTAACCGCTGTGGCACTTGTAAGAAAAAGGTTGGCATCACTGGATTCAAATGTCGCTGTGGTAACCTTTATTGTGGAGCACACCGCTACTCAGATAAACATGACTGCCTGTTTGATTACCGCTCTGCTGGCCAGGATGCAATAGCAAAAGCCAACCCTGTTGTTAAGGCAGAGAAGCTTGACAAGATCTAGAAGGGGAGTATTTGGTGATTTGATTTGGTCTCCAAAAGGGTCCTTCTCTGATTGGCAACATATATTTTGAGATCTTATTAATCCTGGGGGCGAAGAAGAAAAAATGATATGTGCATGTTCAAGAATTATTAGGAGAATTTGTGTGTTTGCTCCAGTTTCAGGTCTTTCATTTTACTGGTTTGATAGCACTTTGATTATGTCTGTCATATGTCGTTCTCACTCACCTGGTATTCTATCAGATATTACATGTCTAAATGGTATGTGCAAATCTGGATAACATGGAAAACATCCATCGACTTGGTTGTGTTTTGTCATTGTAAATTTTTCTTCATGATCTCTTGCATGTCTTTATCCAATTTTTCATGCCATCTTCAGTTCATTGTTCTTCTCAGATATGTCGCACCTGTATTGACAGAAATCATCTGAAATTTGGTGATTTCATTCTGTCCCCAAGGGTCATCCTCTTGTTGGCAACGTATGACATGAGATCTTACTAAACTTGGGAGGCAAAGTAGATTAAAAGATTTGTGAAGGTCGAAGCTTTATTTGGTGAATTTGTGTGTTGTGTACAGTTTCATTCTTTCTGCTCGTTTGATATCAGTTTGATCTCGTCTACTATATGTTGTTCTAATTTACCTGGTATTCTATCAGATATATTACGTGTCTAAATGTTATGTGCATATCTAGATAACATGTAAAACGTCCATTGACATGGTTGTTCTTCAGTGCTAGATATTGTAAATTTTGCTTCATGATCTGTCATATGTTTGTAAATTTCGGAAACAACCTCTGTATCTCCACGAGGCAGTTGTAAGTGTGCGTACACTCTACCCTCCCAAAACCCCACTTTGTGGGGTTCACTAGGTATGATGTTGTTGTTGATCTCTCATATGTTGTCATCCATATTTCAGATATCATATTCAATTCATTTTGCTTTATAGTTATATCTACATGTTCTTGCTACTAATTGGGAGCATGAACTTTACTGTATCAAGTTATGCGTGAGTCCATAATGTTATGGACTAGTCATGTTTACAGGAGCAGATACATATTTCACTAAGCTTGTACCTTAATATTTCATTTTAGGAACTGGGAGTCTGGAAGGTAAGGTTTGTCAAAAACAGGATACACAATGCAAAAGCTGTTTGAATTTTCATATATCTGGATTCTGGTATAAAGATTCACCCAATTGGAGAGATGAACAATGGAGAGGAAATGATATATTTGTTATGATAACCTTTATATGGCAACTTTTGAAGAGGTCATTTGATTATTGAGATCGGATAGACAAATATACCAATGAGATTAGTTTATCCCACCTCTATATGGGATAGCTAATCTATTATTTTAGTTTTGAAGGGATTAATTAAAATTCATAACTGAGTGGGTATAAAATAATTTCACATTTTATTCTGGATTTGTTATTTCTTATCTCACTAGCTAAACAACCCTTAAGGGTAACTAGTCAATGAAATGGGCGCAAATCTTGCATATTGAGGATCAAATTTTAGGATAGACAAAAAATACAAGTTGGTTGCTTTATATTTTTCTAAGCCTATGTTTGCATCAAGTTATCTAGTACCTCTTCTTGTAGAAGACACACGGTGGAATAGTTTGAGGTGTGCAGAAGGTGATGGCAAAAAGTTTGTCTCACTTTTGAGTGTGGCTTAGTGGTTAGTAAGGTGGATAGAGATTATGAAGTTTCCGTTCAAATTTTAATTGAGACAAAACACTAGGTGAATTTATCCCATTTGTCCTATCTTTGGAGGATAGAATTATCTAGTACCTATTGCTAGTGGGAAGATGGTAGGTATCTGGTGGAATTAGTCGATGTGCGTAAATTACCTGGTATTTATCATTTGTGTTCAAATTTTGTTGTACACCTAGGCAATATAACTCACACAACTAGCCTTATTTTATGTATGGTTCTCACAATTTTATTTGTTTTATCCATGAACACTACTTCATTTCATTAAAGCTTAGAGAATAGGCTTTTATTACTATTTTTAAGTGACTTCCACTTCATACTCACTTAGATAATTCCTAAACATTTAATCCTACAAATAAATTATTTGGTCACATCTGTCAAACTTAAGGAATCAGTAAAAAGCCTCAAGCCTTAAGGTAAGCCCTATATTGTTTTCTGAACATTATCTTTATCATGAGAATGAATTGAGTTATTTGACAATGTTAAATCATCAGTCAGAACTTTGTTAATTGAGTTATTTGACAATGTTAAATCATCAGTCAGAACTTTGTTTGATCTTTTGAACCTAGCTCTTGGAATCTCCAGTCTTCTAGGTAGAGTTACCGTTGTGATTAGGGGTGTTCACGGTTTGGATAAAAATCGATCCAAATCAAAAAACCAAATCAAATCGATAAAATAAAATTGATTTTATTTGGGTTTGGTTTGGTTTGGTTTTAGATTTTTGAAAACCGATTGTATTTGGTTTGGTTATGGTTTTATTGGAAAAACCCAAAGAAATAACCGAACCAAATCGATAAATTATATACATATATTTTTATTAATATACATACTTAATATATTGTTTTTATAAACAATTTTAAAGATCTTATATATGTTTTCATTAAAATTTCTTTATAATTTACTTATTGAAAGCAAAAATGTCCAAGGTGAAAATATTTATCTTATTAATTTCATGTATATGAGTGTTTATGATAATTCTTTGTGGGACTAAAAATGTTATTGTTTCTAGACCAATATAGTGAATTTTAAACCTTTATTGATAGTAAATTCAGTGATCAAAAGTTCGATAATTTAAGTAATTTTAACTATTTTTCGTTTTGAATAGATTGTTGTCTCTTTTTTCACATTTTGAATGAATTGTTTCTTTTAATTTTGTGTTTGGTTAATAACCGAATAACCGACCCAAATCAAATCGAAACCGATAATCACCAAACCGATAAATGTATATTATATTTGGTTTGGTTTGGTTTTGATAATTTTAAAACCGATTAAGTTGGTTTGGTTTTGGTTTTGGTTTTGACCATTAACCGATCCAAACCAACCCGTGAACACCCCTAGTTGTGATGACTTGATCTAGGTCTTCGCCCCATTTTCTTTGATAATCTATCAACTCCCTTTCTATTTAGACTTTTTGTAAGTGAATCCGACACATTATCTTTTGACTTCACATAGTCAATCATGATAATTTCATTAGAGATTAGTTCTCTAATAATATTATGTTTCTATTATTATATGATGAAACTTTTCGTTATACATCACGTTCTTTGTCTTACCTATTGCAATTTGGCTAACATAGTGTATGCATACCGGTGTCAAATAGTTTAGGCCAAAACGAAATATCTTTGAAGAAATTTTGGAGTTATTCAACTTCTTCACCGATTTTATTTAAAGCGGTAAATTTAAATTCCATTGTAGAGTGAGCGATACATGTTTGTTGGATGACTTTTCAGAGATTGCTCCCCCACCAAAAGTAAATACATACAGATTGTGGATTTCACTTCATTTGGTCCAGTTGCATTCCTATATTCTTCAATTATTGTTTGATATTTGTTACAACACAAAACATAGTTTTGAGTATTTTTTTAATCTCCCAAAACTCTTTTTATTGTCATTCAATAAGTTTGATTAGAACTACTTGTGAACCAACTTAATTTACTAATAACACATATTAAGTCTAATGCTTACAATTCTCGATAGACATCAAGTTTTTCAACACTTTTGCATAGTCTAATTGTGAGTCACTTTCACCTTCATTCTTTTGATGAAGTGCAAAGCTTGCATCTATTAGTGTCAAGACAATATTGAAATTCAAAATACTTGAATTTGTCAAGTATCTTTTCAATGTAATGAGACTATGTCAATACTAAAATACTGTGGAATTTTATGAATTCTTATTTCTAAGTTCACATTTGCAACTCTAAGGTCTTTCATATCAAATTTCCTTACTAGCATTCACCCAGTAGCATTTATGTCAAAAATGTCTCTATTGATGATAAATATGTCATCAACATATAAACCAACAATGACTTTGTCATTTGGAACATCTTTAATGTAAGCATATTTATCACACTCATTAATATTAAATTCATTTATTAACATGATTTGGTCAGACTTTGTATGTCACTGTTTGATTGCTTATTTTAATTCATAGAGTGACTTAACAAATTTGTATACTTTTATTTCTCTATCAGGAACCACATAATCCCAGGTTGTTCCATGCAATTTTTTTCCTCAACTTTTTTATCTAAGAAAGTTATTTTCACATTCACTTAATATATTTCAAGACTATATACCGCAGCTAATGCATTAAGCATTTGAATTGATATAATTCTTGTAACTGATGAGTATGTATTGAAATAATCAAGAATTTTCTGTTGTCTAAAGCCTTTAATGACAAGTCTTACCTCATCCTTGTCAATAATTTTTATCACCATTTATTATTGTTTTGAAAAGTCATTTTGAACCTAAAGGCTTATTTTCTAGAGGAAAATCAACCAAATCTCTAATATGGTTGCTCAAGGATAAATCGATGTCACTGTTGACAACCTATTTCAAAAGAATGAGTCCATAAAAGGCATGACTTCTTTGCGTTTAAAGCTAATTTTCAAAATGAAATGTTACAAAATTTTATCCAAAGAAAGTAGATGTTCTTTGATATATATTATCCCTTGAAATATCTTCATTAAGTACGTACGTTCTACTTTGGTCCTTCTCAAGATCGTTTAGATTATTCACTAGACAATTCAAATTTAGTTTTATATAGATAAATGTGTTAAAAATCTCAGTATTATCTGATTTAAATAGCATATTGTCATAAATGTCTGAATGTTCAAAATTGTGAATAAGAAATTGATATGTTTTATTATTTGTAGTACATTCAATAAAAACACAGTTCTACTTTGATCCAATTTTTGATCATTTTAGGTATTGAAATTTGGCTAGACACTCCTACACTTTGAAATATTTCTAGTTGAATTTTCTTTATTTTCATTTCTTATATGAAATAAATTGTATTTTTCTATGGGGCACTCTATTGAGTGATCGATTTATTGTAGGGTTAGCTTTCCCCCTACAAATTTTACGCTAAATCAGAACTAATAGTAAGGCATTTATCATTTTCTTCAATGTTCTATTTTTTTCTTTTTGCAACCCATTGGAGTGAGGTGTGTAAGGGACATTAGTTTGATGGGTAACTTCATTCCCCAAACATATCCGTGCAAAAATAGATTCATATTCTCCACCCGTCACTTCTTATCATTTCTATCCTTATATTCAACTGATTTTTAACTTCAGTTTTATATTGCTTAAATATTTCTATCACCTTATCCTTACTATTCAGTAAATAAAAACAACAATATCTAGTGCAATTGCCAAAAGTTATGAAATACTTTTTCCACCACTAAATGACGTTAACTAATCCATATCAAAAATATCAATTAATTCTAAGAGATTGAAATTTGTTTCAACAGATTTTTAAAGATGCTTAGCATACTTAGATTTCACACATGTTTGACATTTTTATTTATTGCTCTTAGAGGTAAGATAAACTTCTAAACAAATCAATTTTTGCATGATCTTATAATTGACATGTCCTAACAATCATGTCACAAATTATTTGACTTCAGTAAGTATGAAGAAACTGATTTATTATTGATATTATCAATAGTTACTTGAGTTTAAAAAGGCCCTTCTTGAGGTAGCCCTTCGCTTCAAGCATTTAATTTTTATTAATTATAATTTTTTTCTCAAATAAGTATATATTTAAATTCATTTTTAACAAGAAGTGATTAGAAACTATGTTTTTCCTAATAGTAGGAACATGAAAAACGTTGTTGAGAGTTGGCATCTTGTCGGAAGTCATCTTTAAGAATATTTTCCCACTTCCTTCAATTGGCTATTGCAGTATTTTCCATGAATAACTCTTATTTGGCTGCACAAACATATCGAGTGAATCCGAAATCTAACCATCAATCAATTGAATTTTCAACTATGTTGCATTAAGTGAACATAGCACATAAATTTTCGATCTCATAAGTTGTTTTCATAATGTTTGTTGATCACGCCCAAAACTCATCCTTAAAAGAATAAGTGGTCGTTAAAAATCTAACTTAATATTTTAAAAAATAATTGACGGGGATGGCGTAGGTGGAGTGGCAGGGGGTAGGGGTGTGGCGTAGGGGGAGGGTCGGGTACGGGGTATGGGTAAGGTAAGATAAAAAATTAAAGGATAAAGTATAGTTTTCCTTAACTTTGGAAGGGAAGTCATTTTTCCTTAAATTTGAGGAATATGAGTTGATTTGGAAAACATTTTCCAAACAATTAAGCAAACCAAATATGAGAAAATTGGAAAATATTTCCAGAAAATGTTTTCCTCCATACCAAACATACCCTAAGTGATTGATAAACAAAAACATATGAAACTTTTATAACAATTAAATGTATGCAATTCACTACCTTAGTGTGGACACTCTTGATTTCTCGATTCTAAACCTCCACTTTTCCACTAGTTTGTGTATGATATGGTGTAGCAACCTTATGGCGAACTCCATACTTCTGTAGTAACTTGGAAAATGCTCTATTGTAGAAATGGGTGCCACCATCACTGATTATAGCTCTTGGTGTGCATAATCGGGTGAATATGTTCTTTTTGAGAAACCCAATGACTCCCTTGGCATCATTTGTTGGCAAAGCAATTGCTTCAACCCATTTGGATACATAGTCAACTGCGACTAGTATATATTTGTTCCCATAGAAGCTGACAAATGGTTCCATAAAGTCTATTCCCCACACGTCAAACACTTCTACCTCTTGGATGGGATTCATTGGCATTTCTTGACGACGGGAGATATTTCCAGTTCGTTGGCACTCATCACAACTTTTCACCCATGTGTTTGCATCTATGAACAGAGATGGCAAATAAAATCCTGATTCTAAAACCTTTGCAGTTGTTCTGATTCGTCCAAAGTGACCTTCATATGGTAAAGCATGACTAGCCTGCAAAACAAAATTTTGATCTATTTTGGGGATACGCCTTTGCAGAAGGGTTCATCCCAAAAATAATATCGACAATCACGAAAGAACTTTTTCTTTTGAATAGAGGAGAGTTCATAAGGTTCAAAACCGCTTTCTAGGTAGTTTGCGATATCTGAATACCATGACGGTTTTTCAAGTGATTCCGCTAACGATTTCTCATCCGGAAAGGTTTCAAACAATATCTTCAACATCACCTTTCTTTTCGGATCCTTCAAACCTCGACAAATGATTTGCCACTTCATTTTTTGAGCCTTTTTTGTCTCTAATTTCAAGATCAAACTCTTGTAGGAGTAAGATCCATCGGATTAGTCTTTGCTTCGATTCTTTCTTTTCAATCAAGTACTTGATGGCTACATGGTCAGTGTATACAATGACCTTGGAGCCAATCAAATATGATCTAAACTTGTCGAATGCAAACACTAAAGCCAACATCTCTTTTTATGTAGTGGTATAATTGCGTTGAGCTCCACCCAATGTGCGACTAGCATAGTAAATGGGGTGTAAGAATTTTTTTTTCTTTGCCCCAAGAGTGCTCCCACAGTGTAGTTTCTAGCATCACACATAAGTTCAAAAGGTTGTTCCCAGTCAGGAGCAACAATGATTGGTGCCGTCACTAACTTCAGCTTAATCTCTTCGAATGTTGTCCTGCATGCTTCAGAAGGCAAGAAAGGATGATCTTTTTCAAGCAATTTACACAAAGAGTTAAACATTTTTGAGAAATCTCTAATGAAGCGTCTATAAAAGCCCATATGCCCAAGAAAGCACTTAATTACCCTGATTGATGTGGGCCAGAGCAATTTTTATATTGCCTCAATTTTTGCTTTGTCCACCTCCATACCCTTACATGAAACTCGATGACCCAAGACTATACCTTTTTGTACCATGAAATGATACTTTTTCCAATTAAGCACTAGATTTATCTCTTTGCATCGTTTCAACACTCTCTTAGGTTTCTCAAACAGTCATCAAAAGTATCTCCCACTACTGAAAAATCATACATAAGCACTTCCACCATGTCCGTGAAAATGGCCGTCATACACCTCTGAAAAGTGGCAGGTGCATTACACAATCCAAATGGCATCATATGAAATGCGTAGGTGCCATAAGGACATGTGAATGTTGTTTTTTCTCTATCCTCTGGGCAATATGAATTTGATTATACCCCAAATAGCCATCTAGATAGAAAACAGAAATAGTCCCTACCAGCCAGCCTATCCAACATTTGATCGATGATTGGAATTGGAAAGGGATCTTTTTTGGTGGCCTTGTTAAGTTTTCGGTAGTACATACAAATGCACCATCCGGTAATAGTTCTGGTGGGAATCAGTTCATTATTTTCATTTTGAACCAGTGTTATCCCACCTTTCTTTGGGACGCATTGCATGGGACTCATCCAAGAGCTATCGGATATGGGAAACATTATTCCCGCGTCCAGCCACTTAATCACTTCCTTTTTCACTACCTATTTCATGTTCGGGTTTAGCCTCCTTTGATGTTCAATGGAAGGTTTGTGTCTTTCTTCCATTAAGATCTTATGCATGCAGAAGGTAGGACTGATACACTTTATGTCCACCATCTTCTAGCCTATGGCTTTTTTGCATTCTTGTAGTACCTGCACTAATTTTTCTACCTGCACATTTGACAACCATGAATAAATAATAACAGGTAGCATGAGTTAGGTCCTAAGAAAACATACCTGAGGTGGCTCGGTAGTGGTTTCAATTCCATTCATGGAGGCTCTTCAATAGATGGTTTAACAGGTAATGTCTGTCTTTCAGACAATTTTAGTGATTCAAACTTAGGATCTCTCTGCCAACGATATAGACCTTCAAGAGCCAAGACCCATTCTGCCACATTTTCACCATAATATTATTCAACATTTAACAAACATGCTTCTAACAGATCACTCAAATGACAGTTCTCTTCATATTCCAACTGCATTACATCTATAACCTCCACTATTGAACAACTAGCAAACTCACTCGGTCGTCTCATCGACTTCTGCACATTAAATGTGATTTCTTCTTCATTCATTCTCATCTTGAGTTCATCAGCCTCACAATCAATAAGTGCCTTCCATTTTGCTAAGAACGGCCTTCCCAAAATTATTGGAATTTCCTCATCAACTTGACAGTCGAAAATGACAAAGTCTACAGGAAAAACAAATCTCCCAACTTGAACAAGTGCATCATCTAAGATTCCATAGGGTCGTCTCATAGTTCGATCAGCCAGTTGTAGAAGCATTGAAGTTGGTCTTGCTCTACCAATGCCCAACCTATTGTAAATAATCAATGGCATTATATTTATACTAGAACCTAGATCACATAAAGCCTTGTAAAAAGCATAATATCCAATGGTGCATGGACTGTAAAACTTCCCGGATCACTTAACTTTTGAGCGATAAGTCTAGTGACCACAACACTACAAGTGTGAGTAAGTGTCACGGTGGATAAATCCTGGAACTCAAACTTTCGAGACATCAAAATTTTCATCATCTTTGCATATCCTGGCATCTCTTTCAAAGCATTTATCAATGAATGTTCAACTGGATTTGTTTCAACATTTCTATGAACTTCTTATACTGATCATTCTTCTTATACATAGCCAATCTCTGTGGAAAGGGTGTCAGAGGCCTCTTCTTGCCCCTGACTTGACGATTTTCTATCTCAGGCATTTCTTCTGTCACCTTTTCAAGAAGTGGATTAGTAATCTTTTTCAAGAATTTGGCTAGTTGCATTTTCCTACCCTTCTTAGCTTGTGTTTATTGAATGAGCACATCTGTCAGATTCTTAGACTCCTTTAATTCAAATGGTAGTTGAGCAGGTTGCACCTCTTCTTTCATGGTCTGAGCCTTTTCTTGTCCTGCGTCTAGATCCCTTCCATAATGAATACTCACAACCATCATCTGCTTTGGACCCATATCTTTTGGATTCATATCAGTGTCTACTGGTAGTGCTCTTTGTACTCACTAATTTAACAACATGGATAATTGGCCTAACTGGGTTTTAATGCCCTTAATCGCTGAATCATGAGCAACTACTTTTTGTTCCAAATTTCCAATTTTCCCAGTATATGCTGCAGCATACCCTTTATATCTGTCATATCACCACCTTTTTTCTTGACCATCTATTGTTATGGCTGCTGATTATAGTCCACTTGCCTCTGATAGAGTACCATTTGAACTTGTGGTCGTGGAGCCCCTGTATTGTTATTGTATTATAGCTGAGGTTGTATAGGTCTATATTGCATTTGTTGGTTCTGTTGCCCCCATTGTTGTCCTTTTTTCTTTTCCCATTATAGTTGTTCACATAACTCATCTTCTGAGTAATTTTGAGGATCATGTTCCCCACTCCATGAACAAGCATACGGCTGACTAATGCACGGATTGCATAGACCTCCATTTGTTGTGTCCACTTTGTGAACTTGCTTTGTTCCTGAGTCATCAACCTTCTTGGTCAGAAGGCTTAGTTTTGTCATTAGTGGGGCAATATTTTCGGCCATGGTGTTGCTAGGAACAAGATCCACTGAATGTACCATGGAGTGGGTTGAGCGTAGTCGCACATGATAGCTTCAGGAACAATTGTTGTTGCGACATGATTGGGAGCTCAGGGATTCCTCACATTTTCTTGGTTGTGCACAAAAGGGACCCGTCATTCCCATTTCTAGGCGGAACTTCAGCCAATTCTTGCTCTAGTTCTTGAGTATGTTGTCTATTTTTCTTGGTCACTCGATTCAGCGCCCTGAATGCTCGTTCTGGGTTTTGGTAATGCTTTGAAAAGTTCACCTGACTGTGGAGTCCATCCCATATTTTTTGATCAACTTTTGCTACTCAATTTCTACAAGTAATTGTTAAAAAAGAATAGTGATGAGAGTTGAAAATAAAAGATTTGGTGGTTGGCAAATTGATAAGATTTGCAACCCTTTGGACTTTGCTACATTTGCCTATGTCACTATAAATAGAGCATTCTTGCTCATTTGTAGAATACACCAAGTTAGAGAAAAAAAAAACCATTTTGAGAGCAAATTGAGGCATGCCATAGACTAAACAAGAAAAATAGTCTGTGAAGAAAAATAGAGTGTGAGCGATATTTTAGTAATGTGAAAATCAAAAGAGTGTTATTGTTTTTGAGTGTGTAGTAGTTACTTTAAGTATTGTATTCATGACTACACGGTGTAAAATTCCTTACTATATTGATATTAGTTGCTCCTCTTGGCTCATGGTTTTCCCTTATTTAAAAGGGTTTCCACATAAAATTCTTGGTGTCATTATTTTCTCATTTTATTTCTATCATTTGACCATATATATACTTGTGTTAGTCCGCGTTTTCCCAACTAACTGGTATCAGAGCAAAGGTTTTATTTGAGTATGCTCTGTGGTTGCAGCACAGTCTGAACTTTCACATCAGAAAAGATTTACTTTGGTTTGGAATAACTATATTTTTCGGGGGGGAGGGGGACGATGGAAGCCAACACAAGTAGAATGATTACTTTGAATGGTGTTAATTATTCCATTGGGAAGGGGGAAATGGAAGATCTGCTTTATGTCAAAAAAAAAATTATCAACCAGTCTTTACCACTGTAAATCCTGATAATAAAACAGATGAAGAGTGGAATCTGTTGCACAGACACATTTGTGGATTCATTAGGCAATGAGTTGACGATAATGTGTTGAACCATATTTCTGGGTAGACACATGCTAGAACCTTATGGGAGCATCTTGTAAATTTGTATGCTCGGAAGACTGGCAACAACAAGATGTTCTTAATAAAGCAGATGTTGAGTTTAAAGTATCATGATGGTTCTCTGATGACAGATCATCGGAATAATTTTCAGGGGATCATGAACCAATTATCTGCTATGGGCATCAAATTTGATGAAGAAATTCAAGGCTTTCTTCTACTTGGTTCCCTACCAGACTCTTCGAAAACATTTAGAACTTCATTGTCAAATTCTACTCCGGATGGTGTGATCTTAATGAATTCCGCCAAGGGTAGTGTCTTGAACGAAGAGATGAGAAGAAAAACTCAAGGTTTTTCTTCGTCGAATGTCCTGATAACTAGCTCCAGGGGGAGAAACAAAACTCGTAGTTCTCAAAACAGAGAACAAAATAAGAGCAAATCTAGAGGCAGACTTAAGGATATTGAGTGCTATCATTGTAGCATGAAAGGGCACACAAAGAAGTTCTGCAGGAAGTTGAAGAGGGAAAACAAAAACAAAGAGGAAACTAAAGAAGATGGAAACGAAAATTTCTTAGCCACCGTCACCACCGAACATCTTGTTACCGTCCTTGATGTGGATATGATAAATATTGCTTGTGATGAGTCAAGCTGGGTTGTGGACACTGGTGCCGCATCTCACGTGACATCAAGGAAGGATTTTTTTTCTTCTTATACTCCTGGTGATTTTGGAACCTTGAGTATGGGTAATGAGACTGTTTCTAGGGTGGTTGGTATTGGTACAATTTGTTTGGAAACTAGTGTTGGAACTAAACTAGTTTTGAACAATGTGAAACATGCACCTGATGTTCGTCTGCACCTAATTTTTGTTGTTGTTTTGGATGATGAAGGATATGTTAGTATCAACGGTGATGGAAAATGGAAACTCATTAAGGGTTCCTTGGTTGTGGCTCATGGTAACAAACGTCGTGGTCTATACTAGACTAAGGCTTCTACTTGTGTTGATATGGTGAAAGTGGTTGAGAGCGAGAACTCTTCAACGTTATGGCACAAGAGGCTTAACCACATCAACGAGAAAGGGCTTAATGTTCTAGCCAAGAAGAAATTATTGTCAAATTTCAAAAGTGCTAAATCAGAAAAGTGTGAGCACTACTTGGCTAGTAAACAAAATAAGTTTCCTTTAAGTCCTACCCTCCTTCAAGAAAGACAGAGTTGCTTGAATTGGTGCACTCTGATTTATGCGGTCCAATGAAGACAAGGACATTGGGTGGTGCACTCTACTTTGTCACTTTTATTAACGACTGCTCAAGAAAACTTTGGCTCTATGTCTTGAAGACTAAAGACCAAGTGTTAGGTGTCTTCAAACAATTTCAGGCTTTAGTTGAAAGAGAAACTAGAAAGAAACTGAAATGTATTCGTACTGATAAAGCTGGTGAATATTGTGGACCATTTGACGAATACTGCAAGTATCAAGGTATTAGACACCAGAAGACTCCTCCTAAGACTCCTCAGCTTAATAGTTTGGCTAAGAGGATGAACATGACCTTGATGGAAAGAGTTAGATGTTTGCTTTCTAAAGCAAAGTTGTCAAACTCATTTTGGGGTGAGGCTTTATTGACCGCTGCACATGTTATTAATATATCTCTTGTTGTTGCTTTGCAAAGTGATGTACCAAATAGTGTTTGGTATGGAAATGATGTTTCTTATGACTATTTGAGAGTATTTGGTTGCAAAGCTTTTGTACATGTGCCAAAAGATGAGAGGTCAAAGTTAGATGCTAAGACAAGGCAGTGCATTATTATTGGATATGGCCTTGATGAATTTGGTTACAAGCTATATGATCAAATTGAGAAGAAACTCGTGAGAAGTCGTGATATCATTTTCATGGAGAATCAAACAATTGAAGATATTGACAAAGCGGAGAAACTAGAATCTTAATGTTTTGATGGCATACTTCATCTAGATGAAGTTCCTCACACAAGTGTGCATGATGTTGTTGGGCTTGATAATCATGGTGACGTCCAAAATCATTTATCGAATCAATATGTTGATGTTGATAATAACAATGATATTGTTATTGATGATCCTCTTGCTCATGAAGTTATGAACGAATCAAATATTCTGCTTAGGAGGTCCATAAGACAGCAGGTTTCTTCCTCTAGTTATTCACCGAATGAGTATGTGCTACTCACTGATGGGGGAGAACCTGAATGTTATGAGGAGGCCATGGAAGATGAGCACAAGGATCAATGGATTGAAGCCATGCAAGATGATATGAAGTCTCTTCATGAGAACCACACTTATGAGTTGGTGAAATTGACCAAGGGCACGAGAGCTTTGAAAAACAAGTGGGTGTTCAAAGTTAAAGTTGAAGAACACAACTTGAAGCCTAGATACAAAGCTAGATTGGTTGTTAAGGGATTTGGTCAAAGAAAGGGTATTGCCTTTGACTAAATATTTTCTCCTGCTGTGAAAATGTCCTCGATTCGTACAGTTCTATGTTTGGCTGCTAGTCTTAATTTAGAGATCATTGAGCAGATGGATTTGAAGACGGCTTTCTTTCACGGTGACCTAGAAGAAGAAATTTACATGGAACAACCTGAGGACTTCAAAGTAGAAGGTAAAGAAAATTTTGTGTGCAAACTCAGAAAGAGTCTTTATGACTTAAAGCAAGTTCCTAGACAGTGGTACAAGAAGTTTGAATCTGTTATTGGGGAGCAAGGCTATAAGAAGACTTCTTCAGATCATTGTGTATTTGTACAAAAATTTTCTGACAATGATTTTATTGTCCTCTTGTTGTATGTGGAGGATATGTTAATTGTGGGCAAGAATACTAATAAGATTGACGACTTAAAGAAAGAGTTGCGTAAGTCTTTTGCTATAAAAGACTTGGGTCATGCCAAGCAAATTTTGGGCATGAGAATTACTCGTCTCATAGATGAAAGGAAGATATTTGTCATAAAAGAAGTACATTGAATGTGTACTAGAGCGCTTCAATATGAAGAATCCTAAGCATGTTAGGAAACCTCTTGCTAGTTATATGAAGTTCACTACTAAAATCTGCTAAAATACGACGGAAGAAAAAGCGACGGACAGCGCGCTCCAAAAAAGCGACGGACTAAGAGATGCCGTCCGTCGCTTTTTAATTAAAATAATTATTTTTAAAATTATTTTACAAAAAAGCGACGGACTGCATCTCTTAGTCCGTAGCTTTTTATTAAAAATAATTATTTATAAATTAAACAATAACCACGCTGTCCGTCGTATTAATTTATTTTATTTTATTAATTAGTTTGTAAAAAAAGCGACCGACGGCATCTCTTAGTTCGTCGCTTTTTGGTCAAAATATCTAGTCAAACATTTTTAAAAAGTGACGGACAGCGTCTCTTAGTCCGTCAGTTTTTAATTAAAATATATTTTTTTAATTTTTTTTAAAAGCGACAGACGACATCGCTTAGTCCGTCGCTTTTTTTCGCGTATTTTTGCTAATTAATTATTTTATATAGATAGTAACGCAGTCCGTCGCTTTTTATTAAAAATAATTATTTATTAATTTAAAAAAGTCACGCCGTCCATCGCTTTTTATTAATTTTAATTGTTTAATTATTTTTTAAATTATCGACAGTCAACATCTTTATGTCCGTCGCTTCTTGGTCAAATATTTTAAGAAAGAGACGGACAATGTCTCTTAGTCTGTTGCTTTTTGGTCAAAATGTTGGTCAAACATTTTTTAAAAAAAGCGACGGACATAGAACGTTGTCCATCGCTTTTTTAAAAATATATGCACTAGCAGACGCGATTTTCCCCATTTCTCCATATAAAAAACAAAATTGAGAAATATTTTGATTTAATTTTATTTAAATCGTCTTCCGGAGAATGGTTTTGTGTAAAATAAAAAACAAAAAAAATTATAATACCGACTTCCAGATGTCGGTAAAATTAAATAGTATGTAATAAATTAATATTTTCAATTAACTTTAAATAAATCGTCCTCCGAATGACGGTTTTATATAAGTTAAAAAATAATTTAATATAAAATACCGACCTCCCGATGTCAATATTATTTAATTAATATGATTACTTTTTTATTTATCTTAAAATTTAATGTGGTACCGACCTCATGAGGTCGGTATTTTTTATTATATCTAATTACTTTTAATAAAAGCGACATCCGGAGGTCGGTATGTTTAAAATATTCCTATTAATCATAATTTTGCTATTGTGCATAATATTAAAATTTCATTTTACACCTACGATTAATTGTTCAATAAGTGTAACAATTTTGTATACTTTTACAAATAAAATGTTAGAATTCGTGAAATAAA